>NC_089863.1:160000-505000 GCF_036373705.1 Amia ocellicauda | reverse complement strand
GGTGGGTAAGTTTTACCCGAGGTCTGCTGTCATGGCAGTATATGCGCATCTCTACACTGCTCCAGCATTGCATCTGCTGCTTAACTCTGTTACCCTATATACAGTGCATCTGATCATCTGATCATCCTTGAGATGTTTCTACAACTTGATTGGAGTCCACCTGTGGTAAATTCAGTTGATTGGACATGATTTGGAAAGGCACACACATGTCTATGTAAGGTCCCACAGTTAACAGTGCATGTCAGAGCACAAACCAAGCCATGAAGTCCAAGGAATTGTCTGCAGACCTCCGAGACATGATTGTATTGAGGCACAGATCTGGGGAAGGGTACAGAAACATTTCTGGAGCATTGAAGGTCACAATGAGAACAGTGGCCTCCATCATCCGTAAATGGAAGAAGTTTGGAACCACCACTCTTCCTAGAGCTGGCCGCCAGGCCAAACTGAGCGATCGGGGGAGAAGGGCCTTAGCCAGGGAGGTGACCAAGAACCCGATGGTCACTCTGACAGAACACCAGCGCGTCTCTGTGCAGAGAGGAGAACCTTCCTGAAGGACTCTCAGACCATGAGAAACAAAGACTGAACTCTTTGGCCTGAATGGCAAGCGTCATGTCTGGAGGAAACCAGGCACCACTCATCACCTGGCCAATACCATCCCTACAGTGAAGCATGGTGGTGGCAGCATCATGCTGTGGGGATGTTTTTCAGCGGCAGGAACTGGGAGACTAGTCAAGATCGAGGGAAAGATGAATGCAGCAATGTACAGACATCCTTGATGAAAACCTGCTCCAGAGCGCTCTGGACCTCAGACCGGGGCGAAGGTTCATCTTCCAACAGGACAACGACCCTAAGCACACAGCCAAGATAACAAAGGAGTGGCTTCAGGACAACTCTGTGAATGTCCTTGAGTGGCCCAGCCAGAGCCCAGACTTGAACCTGATTGAATATCTCTGGAGAGATCTGAAAATGGCTGTGCACCGACGCTCCCCATCCAACCTGATGGGGCTTGAGAGGTCCTGCAAAGAAGAATGGGAGAAACTGCCCAAAATTAGGTGTGCAAGCTTGTAGCATCATACTCAAAAAGACTTGAGGCTCTAATTGGTGCCAGAGGTGCTTCAACAAAGTATTGAGCAAAGGCTGTGAATACTTATGTACATGTGCTTTTTTTGTTTTTTATTTTTAATACATTTCAAACAAACTTCTTTCACGTTGTCATTATGGGGAATTGCTTGTAAAATTTTGAGGAAAATAATGAATTTAATCAATTTTGGAAAAAGGCTGTAACATAACAAAATGTGGAAAAAGTGAAGCGCTGTGAAAACTTTCTGGATGCACTGTATTTGTATGTTATTTAGCAAAAAAACTAGAAACACAATTTTCATAAATGAAGGATTTCAAGACTGGAAAAATGCTGTTGTAGAGAAGTGAGGAATCATTTCAAACCACAGTTGTAGTCCAGGGCACCTAAAGGCCTCTGAGCTTGCTAAGAATTTTCTGTCAGTTGCACAAGGGCAACGGAAAAACATTAATTCTGTTTTAAGCAATGCATATGCCGAGAAGGTTAGTGCGAATCGCAAAGCTCTCCTTTCCATCAAAGATGTTATAATCAATCTATAATCAATTATTATCCAACGTCTTAAAATGCACATACAGTATACACTCACCTAAAGGATTATTAGGAACACCTGTTCAATTTTTCATTAATGCAATTATCTAACCAACCAATCACATGGCAGTTGCTTCAATGCATTTAGGGGTGTGGTCCTGGTCAAGACAATCTCCTGAACTCCAAACTGAATGTCTGAATGGGAAAGAAAGGTGATTTAAGCAATTTTGAGCGTGGCATGGTTGTTGGTGCCAGACGGGCCGGTCTGAGTATTTCACAATCTGCTCAGTTACTGGGATTTTCACGCACAATAATTTCTAGGGTTTACAAAGAATGGTGTGAAAAGGGAAAACATCCAGTATGCGGCAGTCCTGTGGGCGAAAATGCCTTGTTGATGCTAGAGGTCAGAGGAGAATGGGCCGACTGATTGAAGCTGATAGAAGAGCAACTTTGACTGAAATAACCACTCGTTACAACCGAGGTATGCAGCAAAGCATTTGTGAAGCCACAACACGTACAACCTTGCGGCGGATGGGCTACAACAGCAGAAGACCCCACCGGGTACCACTCATCTCCACTACAAATAGGAAAAAGAGGATACAATTTGCACAAGCTCACCAAAATTGGACAGTTGAAGACTGGAAAAATGTTGCCTGGTCTGATGAGTCTCGATTTCTGTTGAGACATTCAGATGGTAGAGTCAGAATTTGGCGTAAACAGAATGAGAACATGGATCCATCATGCCTTGTTACCACTGTGCAGGCTGGTGGTGGTGGTGTAATGGTGTGGGGGATGTTTTCTTGGCACACTTTAGGCCCCTTAGTGCCAATTGGGCATCGTTTAAATGCCACGGCCTACCTGAGCATTGTTTCTGACCATGTCCATCCCTTTATGACCACCATGTACCCATCCTCTGATGGCTACTTCCAGCAGGATAATGCACCATGTCACAAAGGTCCAATCATTTCAAATTGGTTTCTTGAACATGACAATGAGTTCACTGTACTAAACTGGCCCCCACAGTCACCAGATCTCAACCCAATAGAGCATCTTTGTGATGTGGTGGAACGGGAGCTTCGTGCCCTGGATGTGCATCCCACAAATCTCCATCAACTGCAAGATGCTATCCTATCAATATGGGCCAACATTTCTAAAGAATGCTTTCAGCACCTTGTTGAATCAATGCCATGTAGAATTAAGGCAGTTCTGAAGGCGAAAGGGGGTCAAACACAGTATTAGTATGATGTTCCTAATAATCCTTTAGGTGAGTGTATGTCAATCAGGGAAATCAATATCTTCGCCTCCCAACCCCACTAGCAAACTTCGTTTTTGAACCTCAGTATTTTTTACATCCCTGCACACGGCCATGATTGTAATATTTCTTTGTGATAGTTGCGCTGCGTGGCTATGGCCAATTACAATGTATATAGGCTACTGATATCAAGAAGACCAGCAAACACGGGGTGACTTTGTAACACAATGTTACACAAGTGGGTGATGAAACACCCACCTGTCCCTTTAACTAGAGACAGTAGCCTGGCCAGGTAAAAACTTCACTTCCCACAGTCCTCTGGTTCTCTCTGCCCCCATTGGCTCATTCAAATCCTCCATTGTCCAATCACAGCCTAGGGAGCCCCTGTTAGTATTTATAGTGCGATCATAAGTAGGTTGACACCATTGCTATATCATCCCATTTCTATTGTGTCTACTTTGATCAAACCTACCAACAGTGCCTTCAGACATCTATATACTTCCTTGTCTTTTGTTTTCTAGTAGCACTGTTGTTTATGCAGGGGTTTATGGTTTTGTCTTGAGTGGGATCCTGTTGAGTGTTATGTTACAGTTTGTGTGTTGGTTTGTTCTGGACTTCCCTCACAACTGCTGCATTCCCCTTCACTCATCATTCCTGGATTATTCCCCAAGACCATTGCAATGCTCTCCATTTTTCCAGTCAATCTCCTCATCCTTCATTGCACTTTTTACTGGACTTCTGCTGGGTGAGCTCACTCCAGTCCGTTGACATTGGTTTGTTTTTCCAGGATCATTTTCATCAACACTTGGACGTTGTTAATTTATTTTGTTACTTTTCTTCAGCCTGGTCCCAATTGCATTTCCTGGACTGCGTCCATTTCACTCCATTTATGTAATTGTTTTCTACCTTGTGTGTTTGTTGGGTTGTTTGTGGAGGGTCTAATGCCTCGGTTCCTCTGGCTTAAGCGTCGTGTCCGCCATGCCGTCCTCACGCGTCCAGAGCTTTTACTGCAAAACCAGGCCGCTGTGACCCGTCCTGTGATGAGCAGTGACTGTGGGTTTGGATTGTGTTAAAAACAGACACAAACACTAGAGCCACACAGCCTGAGTGGACAGGACTTTGTGTCTGTTTTATTATCTGTGCTTTATGACTGTAAACAGCGTAATAAATACACGTTTCTGTTCAGAGATATTAGGAAGAGCTGAACGTATAGAGACAACATTATATTCAGACAAGCATGTTCACATAAGAATACGTTTCCATGTGCAGCAGTAATACTAAATAACATTATTATTATTATTATCATTATTATTATTAATAATAATAATAATAATAATAAATAGCGAATATGTATTGTTATTATTATCGTCATAATTTCTGTTGGTATATATGTATATTAAACGGCACAGTGACTCCCTTATTACTCTTACTACAGATTTGTAACTGCAAACGTATTATTTATAATGTACTTATCAGACGTCCTTAACCAGGCAAGTTACAGTTGAAACACAATAAACACGTTTCACGATTAATCATCCAGATACAATATAGCAGTTATAATGTAACTAAAGTGTGCACGTCTCAGTCATGGCGTTTATGGACGCATTTATTAAACCAGTCCTTAATGTTTTAGAGGAAACCCAGATCTGCTGTATTAATTTATTAATTAATGTATCTTGTAAATGGACACGTTAACTGAATCGTGTCCCTTCACACTGACTGTGTCTGGATTGTCCTGCACACATTCACACACACAGCCTGAACCCCGGCCAGCTGTCATACAATATTAATACATTATTATCCTTCAGTTTATTGTAACTAGTCAGCACTGCACTGGTCTGTGAATCACAGTGTTTAATGCACTGATATGAATTGTATCAGTCATTGTCTCTGTCCGTGGATTTCACTCCAGGCTGCTAATAAAAGTAATGTCTTCGTGATCGCACAGGCACTTGAGATTATATAAATGTAATGTTAGCTAGAAAATTGTAGAAATTGTTAAATTATGTATCAAGGAAATAATATATAGATAGATACAATAAAATGATTTAAATATACGATTAGAAAGCCAAAATGTGATATTAACGAACAGTGCACTTCAAAATTACTAGTATTATTATTACTACTACAATTAAATACAGAGACAGATGACCAGAAAAGACTGCGTAGGTACTTTTTCATGCTGGCGCTGCAGTGAGTCCCATTGAGCGCCTGTATCTTCACCTGCACCCTCACTCTAGTGCGCTCTGTGACGTCAGCAGCACGTCACACACAGTGCACTGTGTTGGGCAGCGGGCGGTTCGGACGCTCTAGCGGTCCCTGGATTCGTGTGGCCGGTCGGTGCGGGTGTGTGTGCGCTGTTGGACGTGAGGCCCAGTAACGTCTCTCTCTGACTGCCAGCGTCCGCAAATGTGTCCCATGTCGTGTCCCCCCATCCCTCCATCTCTACCGTCTTCTCTCAAATAGACGCGCAGCTGAAACGAGCGGCTGCGCATCTGACTGCAGTTCTCCACCGGCTGCGCATCCCCAGCAAGGTGTGCGTTGATACGACATGTTGTTTTGAGATACTAATTTAAAACCGTTTTAAACGCTTGTGTTAATGATTCACGGCACAAAGCGGGCCATGTCACTGAGGACTGAAACCCTCATTACACGCCGCCTCATCTGCGCAAACAGGAAACCCATGTCCTGTGACATTGAAATGCAAAGTGAAAGTAAAATATAAAGAGTAACAGGAGAAAGGAGACGGAATAATTCACTGCAGTCAGTTCAATAACCCAGTAAGTAGTTTAAATATTCAAGTGCGATAAACGTGATGGCTTTTAAAGCATCATCATCATCAATGTAAGGCTGGTTTTAAATGCAATACGCAGGATAAATGACAATATAATAGTATTAATTACTATTAATTACGTGCGCACTTCACTTCCTACAACAGGCCTCCTTGCACTTATTTGTTCTTTTGAAAATTCCCCGCATAAAACTTAAAATAAACACTTAAACCGACCGATTAACATACTAACTGACTAAACTGTGGTATCTGATTTAGTTTTGAGTTGAAAGTGTCAAATATGTTACACTGGTTAAATGGAGATTTGGAGTGAAGTGTCCGGCCTACTTTTCATTGACTTTCATGAGTCTTAAACAGCCTCATTAATTCACTATAGCCAGTCTAACAATAGTGTGCCGATATTCAACGCCTAGTTAATGAGATTATATTCTCTGCTCTTCACACTGTGTTTAAAACGTATTTCTTAAACAAACCAAAAAAAGAAAATCATGAGTTAGTCATAATCAGGGGTTTATTTTCTGAATCTTATTCAATGCAGTGTGTTAGACAGGAGTTGCTGTGTTGATGTGTCTGTGGCTGTGCTGTGTGTCCAGGTCACTGGCCGGGTCAGGACTCCTCTGTCAGCTGCTGATGGGGGCAGATTCCTCTAAGACGAGTCCCCCTGGGGAGCCTGAGGCTCAGGATGCAGCTGTGGGCCCCGAGACCAAGAGGTGAGAGGAGATGCAGGGGCAGCAGCCTGTGAATGTATAAGGGCACCTGTCAGTCTGATGAGCATCTACAGCGCCTTGAAAAACGATTCAGCCCCCAACACTTAATACACATTTTATGGTTTCAAATTCTGAATTTGAAATAGATTAACTTTGTTTTTTTCCCCCATTGACCTACAAACCCTTGAGTAACAAGTCAAATCATAATAAAAATTCCAAAAGCTTTCAATAATTTACAAATATCAAATTAAAAACGTATTCATACCCTTTATAATTGCAAGTGAAAGTTTGCTCAGGTGCGAGGTTACCTCAATAAGTCACAATTTGTTGATGGACTCCATCTGTGTAAAACATGAGTGGAGATTAACTAGATGCTCTAGATTAACCTCTCAGGATAAATATCGCTCTCTGTACGGTCCACAGTATGGTAGACTTTCAAAAGAAAGAATCAAACTGAAGATGAAAGAGCATCAAGAGGAGTACAAATCTGGAGAAGTGTACAAAATCAATTCATACAAATCCATTTCAAAGGCATTGAACATCCCTCGAGCTCCGTGGAAAACATATTAAACTAGCACCACACTGCCTGGATCAGGCCGCCCCGGACAAGAAGGGCACGTCTTAGGGAAGCTACTGGCCAGTGGCTGAGATGGACGAAGATGTTCGTGTTTCGACAGTCTCAAGGCATTGCACATGAAGGGCCTTTGTGGCAGAGTGACAGAGCGGTTTGTGTGGGGCAGATCAAACTCTGCACCCAGCCAGGTAACACCATCCCCACCGTAAAGCACGGCTGTGGCAGCATCATGGTAGGGGGATGCTGTTCAGGAGAAGGGACTGACAGTATTGTCAGGATTGATGGGAGGATGAATGGCTCACTATACAGAGAAATCCTGGATAAAAACCTGCGCCCCTCTGCCAAAAAACTCAAACTGCGAAGGAAGCTTGTCTTTCAACAGGACAAAGATCCAAGAGGCTTATATGAAGAAAATAGATTTCTTTGAGTGGCCCTGTCACAGTCCTGACCTTAATCCAATCGTCAATACTGACACTTTGCAAGGAGAATTGGGCAAATATTGCTGCATCACGGAGACGTTTCCGAAAAAAACTGGCTGTAATAGCTGCCAGAGGTGCTTCAACTAAGTATTGACCTAGGCCCTAGGGGGATGAAAATATAACATTTCATTTTTTTAAATTTATTTTGTATTATTATTATTATTATTATTATTATTATTATTATTATTATTATTATTATTATTATTATTATTATTATTTTACTATTATGATTTTGTTTTTTTGGGGGACTGTGGGAAGAGGAATGTGTGACTCAAGAATAATTCCCAATCTAATGCATCAACATCCCAGGCTGTGGGAGTTTTAATGTGGAGAACAATGTGGGGCTGAATACTTTGTCCAGGTGCTGCACTGTGATGTGCTGGAATGAGTGTTTATGTGTGGTTCAGTGAGGGTCTGTTTCTTCATGCTGACCATCATTTGACACATGTCTGTGTGTGTGTGTTTGCCCTGGTTCGTTTACACTGACTGGTCACAGCCTCATAGATGAATGGTGTTGTGCACAGTCATACAAATAGACAGAGTTACACTGTCAACAGGACTCGTATATTGTACTGGTGAGAATCTGTGAGTGTGCAATGAAAAGGAAACAGGGGTCGACTCAATCTGATGTGGAGTTACAGTTTTGCAGTGTCTTGATAGGGGACATCTTTTGTCCCTATGATTGCCCCAGACTCTGTGCTCTCATTGTTCTCATTCCTACCCTGGGTCACTTGGGCCCTGGACCCAGATACACCTGCCACCTGCCAGCCCTGTGTGCAGTCAGTGCCTTTGCTCATTGTTGTGCTGCTCATTGTGACACAGAGATCATCTCTCACACACATCATACACTGAAGCACAGCAGTGCAGGTTGTGTCTGTGTTGATTTGAGAGTCAGCAGAGCCCAGTGTTGTGCTTTAAGTGCCAGATTGAGGGGGTCAGGCTGGTTTGCAGCAGCAGTGCTTCACATTGTCATCACGGGGGGCTTGCTGTGTCATTGAGGCCCTGCATTGTTATCCTCTGATTTGACCCGATTGTCCAGCTGTGTAGACAGAGGTTAAATGAAGGCCTGTGTCCATGTGTGTTCACAGGGTCCCACTGCAGAGAGCAGAGTCTCCGGTGCCCAGCTGTGTGTCCATGAGGAGTGAGAACTCAATGGATCGCCCAGTTACCTTCAGACAAGAGCCCTTCTCCCCCACCCCCGACCCAAGGTGAGGGTTCAGTTTATATTGCACATCCATATCTAAGAGTGTTGTCACTGCTGGTCCTGTGGCTCTTTCAGACAGAGTGGTAATCATGATGTTCTAACAATGTCCCCTTTTTTAACAGTGGCCTGATAGAGAAATATCCAGCACTACACTGTTCTTGTCTTGATTGGCTAATGATTTAAAGTAAATCTTGTTGAAATGTTCAATATAAAAGTTGAGTAAAGTCCACCATAAGAGTTCCTAAGTGTAGTGTAAAAATGCGTTGTGTGCACTGCAGTTTACTGCTAGTGTGCTTCTCTGCACTTCTGTGCCATAAGGGAAGGCATGGCCGTGTTGGAAAGGGCGGCTCAGGGCTGCTCAACAGGATGGGTCACACAGCGCCGTGTCTGTTCCTCCAAACGACGGGTCTGTTTGATTCTTGTATCTGACTTTATTAGATATGCAAGTATTGGATTAACACTAATAGTAAGTCAACATTGAAATCAAAGAAACATGCATTATCAATACACGTGTGAATGCACATTTGCAGTTATCCATGTATTATTATTAGTATTATTTATGCCAAGAAATAAAAATAATAATTATAATAATTATTATTGTTTTTATTATTACAGGGGTTTCAGGGTTTAGCCCTTTTCATGAATTCCATGAATACAGAGCCAATGCGAAACAGCAAAGCATATTTTCCCATTAGAAATGATGTAAAATGCATTAGTGTTACCAAGGTCCAAACAAGTGACATTCAAAACTTGAAATTAATGTAGTAAAGACTATTTATTAACTTGCATCTTCAAATGTAAATGAATACACAAGTTAGTGTAAGAAAGATCTTTAAATGCAAAATGCACAATACTTAACATGTTGGTATTATATATCAGATATGTGAAACCTGACACAGAGCAGCATTTTCAAATATTCTGATCTTGTGTTTAAATGTCATCCTGTGCACAGAATTAACTGTATTTAAAAAGCACATTTTTATTTTAAATTGGTTACATTTAAGCAGTATGTAAAAATCAATTTTGTAAGGAATCCACAGGATGGCAGTGAATCAATGAGATGTTTATTAGACAATTGTAATAAAATACTCTAGAGCAGAGCGGTCAAACATACCAAAACAACAGTAAAAATTGCAAGGAGAAATGGGCAAATATTGCTCCATCACGGTGTTGTCACGGTTGCCTCGTGAGAGGACCGTAAAGCTAATAGAGAAAGGACCCAAGTGCAGAGCGACTACACTGAGCAGACAGAAACCAAGGAGAATCTAATAGCGAGGTGGAGGTCACAGGCAAAAGGTCGAAGTCCAGGAGGTCAATAGAAACAGGTACAGGACAAGGGGCTAAGGAGGACAAGGAACCAGGAGACAACGGCTCGGTGAAGCAGATAGATCTGACAACACTTTGCCCAGAGTGAGGGCAGTGAGGGGTTTATAAAGGAGAGCAGAAACTTAGAAGACAAGAGCAGGACCAATGAGAACAAAGGACAGAAGCAGAAGTGCACAAGGGTGCACCACACTGCCTGGATCAGGCCACCCCGGACAGGAAGGGCACGTCTTAGGGAAGCTACTGGCCAGTGGCTGAGATGGACGAAGATGTTCGTGTTTCGACAGTCTCAAGGCATTGCACATGAAGGGCCTTTGTGGCAGAGTGACAGAGCGGTTTGTGTGGGGCAGATCAAACTCTGCACCCAGCCAGGTAACACCATCCCCACCGTAAAGCACGGCTGTGGCAGCATCATGGTAGGGGGATGCTGTTCAGGAGAAGGGACTGACAGTATTGTCAGGATTGATGGGAGGATGAATGGCTCACTATACAGAGAAATCCTGGATAAAAACCTGCGCCCCTCTGCCAAAAAACTCAAACTGCGAAGGAAGCTTGTCTTTCAACAGGACAAAGATCCAAGAGGCTTATATGAAGAAAATAGATGTCTTTGAGTGGCCCTGT
Organism: Amia ocellicauda; assembly: GCF_036373705.1. Taxonomy (NCBI): domain Eukaryota; kingdom Metazoa; phylum Chordata; class Actinopteri; order Amiiformes; family Amiidae; genus Amia; species Amia ocellicauda. The sequence goes on along the minus strand of NC_089863.1, from coordinate 494,443 downwards.
CACAGTCCTGACCTTAATCCAATCGTCAATACTGACACTTTGCAAGGAGAATTGGGCAAATATTGCTGCATCACGGAGACGTTTCCGAAAAAAACTGGCTGTAATAGCTGCCAGAGGTGCTTCAACTAAGTATTGACCTAGGCCCTAGGGGGATGAAAATATAACATTTCATTTTTTTAAATTTATTTTGTATTATTATTATTATTATTATTATTATTATTATTATTATTATTATTATTATTATTATTATTATTATTATTATTTTACTATTATGATTTAGTTTTTTTGGGGGACTGTGGGAAGAGGAATGTGTGACTCAAGAATAATTCCCAATCTAATGCATCAACATCCCAGGCTGTGGGAGTTTTAATGTGGAGAACAATGTGGGGCTGAATACTTTGTCCAGGCGCTGCACTGTGATGTGCTGGAATGAGTGTTTATGTGTGGTTCAGTGAGGGTCTGTTTCTTCATGCTGACCATCATTTGACACATGTCTGTGTGTGTGTGTGTGTGTGTGTGTGTGTTTGCCCTGGTTCGTTTACACTGACTGGTCACAGCCTCATAGATGAATGGTGTTGTGCACAGTCATACAAATAGACAGAGTTACACTGTCAACAGGACTCGTATATTGTACTGGTGAGAATCTGTGAGTGTGCAATGAAAAGGAAACAGGGGTCGACTCAATCTGATGTGGAGTTACAGTTTTGCAGTGTCTTGATAGGGGACATCTTTTGTCCCTATGATTGCCCCAGACTCTGTGCTCTCATTGTTCTCATTCCTACCCTGGGTCACTTGGGCCCTGGACCCAGATACACCTGCCACCTGCCAGCCCTGTGTGCAGTCAGTGCCTTTGCTCATTGTTGTGCTGCTCATTGTGACACAGAGATCATCTCTCACACACATCATACACTGAAGCACAGCAGTGCAGGTTGTGTCTGTGTTGATTTGAGAGTCAGCAGAGCCCAGTGTTGTGCTTTAAGTGCCAGATTGAGGAGGTCAGGCTGGTTTGCAGCAGCAGTGCTTCACATTGTCATCACGGGGGGCTTGCTGTGTCATTGAGGCCCTGCATTGTTATCCTCTGATTTGACCCGATTGTCCAGCTGTGTAGACGGAGGTTAAATGCAGGCCTGTGTCCATGTGTGTTCACAGGGTCCCACTGCAGAGAGCAGAGTCTCCGGTGCCCAGCTGTGTGTCCATGAGGAGTGAGAACTCAATGGATCGCCCAGTTACCTTCAGACAAGAGCCCTTCTCCCCCCCCCCCGACCCAAGGTGAGGGTTCAGTTTATATTGCACATCCATATCTAAGAGTGTTGTCACTGCTGGTCCTGTGGCTCTTTCAGACAGAGTGGTAATCATGATGTTCTAACAATGTCCCCTTTTTTAACAGTGGCCTGATAGAGAAATATCCAGCACTACACTGTTCTTGTCTTGATTGGCTAATGATTTAAAGTAAATCTTGTTGAAATGTTCAATATAAAAGTTGAGTAAAGTCCACCATAAGAGTTCCTAAGTGTAGTGTAAAAATGCGTTGTGTGCACTGCAGTTTACTGCTAGTGTGCTTCTCTGCACTTCTTTGCCATAAGGGAAGGCATGGCCGTGTTGGAAAGGGCGGCTCAGGGCTGCTCAGCAGGATGGGTCACACAGCGCCGTGTCTGTTCCTCCATACGACGCGTCTGTTTGATTCTTGTATCTGACTTTATTAGATATGCAAGTATTGGATTAACACTAATAGTAAGTCAACATTGAAATCAAAGAAACATGCATTATCAATACACGTGTGAATGCACATTTGCAGTTATCCATGTATTATTATTAGTATTATTTATGCCAAGAAATAAAAATAATAATTATAATAATTATTATTGTTTTTATTATTACAGGGGTTTCAGGGTTTAGCCCTTTTCATGAATTCCATGAATACAGAGCCAATGCGAAACAGCAAAGCATATTTTCCCATTAGAAATGATGTAAAATGCATTAGTGTTACCAAGGTCCAAACAAGTGACATTCAAAACTTGAAATTAATGTAGTAAAGACTATTTATTAACTTGCATCTTCAAATGTAAATGAATACACAAGTTAGTGTAAGAAAGATCTTTAAATGCAAAATGCACAATACTTAACATGTTGGTATTATATATCAGATATGTGAAACCTGACACAGAGCAGCATTTTCAAATATTCTGATCTTGTGTTTAAATGTCATCCTGTGCACAGAATTAACTGTATTTAAAAAGCACATTTTTATTTTAAATTGGTTACATTTAAGCAGTATGTAAAAATCAATTTTGTAAGGAATCCACAGGATGGCAGTGAATAAATGAGATGTTTATTAGACAATTGTAATAAAATACTCTAGAGCAGGGCGGTCAAACATACCAAAACAACAGTAAAAATTGCAAGGAGAAATGGGCAAATATTGCTCCATCACGGTGTTGTCACGGTTGCCTCGTGAGAGGACCGTAAAGCTAATAGAGAAAGGACCCAAGTGCAGAGCGACTACACTGAGCAGACAGAAACCAAGGAGAATCTAATAGCGAGGTGGAGGTCACAGGCAAAAGGTCGAAGTCCAGGAGGTCAATAGAAACAGGTACAGGACAAGGGGCTAAGGAGGACAAGGAACCAGGAGACAACGGCTCGGTGAAGCAGATAGATCTGACAACACTTTGCCCAGAGTGAGGGCAGTGAGGGGTTTATAAAGGAGAGCAGAAACTTAGAAGACAAGAGCAGGACCAATGAGAACAAAGGACAGAAGCAGAAGTGCACAAGGGTGCACCACACTGCCTGGATCAGGCCGCCCCGGACAAGAAGGGCACGTCTTAGGGAAGCTACTGGCCAGTGGCTGAGATGGACGAAGATGTTCGTGTTTCGACAGTCTCAAGGCATTGCACATGAAGGGCCTTTGTGGCAGAGTGACAGAGCGGTTTGTGTGGGGCAGATCAAACTCTGCACCCAGCCAGGTAACACCATCCCCACCGTAAAGCACGGCTGTGGCAGCATCATGGTAGGGGGATGCTGTTCAGGAGAAGGGACTGACAGTATTGTCAGGATTGATGGGAGGATGAATGGCTCACTATACAGAGAAATCCTGGATAAAAACCTGCGCCCCTCTGCCAAAAAACTCAAACTGCGAAGGAAGCTTGTCTTTCAACAGGACAAAGATCCAAGAGGCTTATATGAAGAAAATAGATGTCTTTGAGTGGCCCTGTCACAGTCCTGACCTTAATCCAATCGTCAATACTGACACTTTGCAAGGAGAATTGGGCAAATATTGCTGCATCACGGAGACGTTTCCGAAAAAAACTGGCTGTAATAGCTGCCAGAGGTGCTTCAACTAAGTATTGACCTAGGCCCTAGGGGGATGAAAATATAACATTTCATTTTTTTAAATTTATTTTGTATTATTATTATTATTATTATTATTATTATTATTATTTTACTATTATGATTTTGTTTTTTTGGGGGACTGTGGGAAGAGGAATGTGTGACTCAAGAATAATTCCCAATCTAATGCATCAACATCCCAGGCTGTGGGAGTTTTAATGTGGAGAACAATGTGGGGCTGAATACTTTGTCCAGGCGCTGCACTGTGATGTGCTGGAATGAGTGTTTATGTGTGGTTCAGTGAGGGTCTGTTTCTTCATGCTGACCATCATTTGACACATGTCTGTGTGTGTGTGTGTGTGTGTGTGTTTGCCCTGGTTAGTTTACACTGACTGGTCACAGCCTCATAGATGAATGGTGTTGTGCACAGTCATACAAATAGACAGAGTTACACTGTCAACAGGACTCGTATATTGTACTGGTGAGAATCTGTGAGTGTGCAATGAAAAGGAAACAGGGGTCGACTCAATCTGATGTGGAGTTACAGTTTTGCAGTGTCTTGATAGGGGACATCTTTTGTCCCTATGATTGCCCCAGACTCTGTGCTCTCATTGTTCTCATTCCTATCCTTGGTCACTTGGGCCCTGGACCCAGATACACCTGCCACCTGCCAGCCCTGTGTGCAGTCAGTGCCTTTGCTCATTGTTGTGCTGCTCATTGTGACACAGAGATCATCTCTCACACACATCATACACTGAAGCACAGCAGTGCAGGTTGTGTCTGTGTTGATTTGAGAGTCAGCAGAGCCCAGTGTTGTGCTTTAAGTGCCAGATTGAGGGGGTCAGGCTGGTTTGCAGCAGCAGTGCTTCACATTGTCATCACGGGGGGCTTGCTGTGTCATTGAGGCCCTGCATTGTTATCCTCTGATTTGACCCGATTGTCCAGCTGTGTAGACAGAGGTTAAATGAAGGCCTGTGTCCATGTGTGTTCACAGGGTCCCACTGCAGAGAGCAGAGTCTCCGGTGCCCAGCTGTGTGTCCATGAGGAGTGAGAACTCAATGGATCGCCCAGTTACCTTCAGACAAGAGCCCTTCTCCCCCACCCCCGACCCAAGGTGAGGGTTCAGTTTATATTGCACATCCATATCTAAGAGTGTTGTCACTGCTGGTCCTGTGGCTCTTTCAGACAGAGTGGTAATCATGATGTTCTAACAATGTCCCCTTTTTTAACAGTGGCCTGATAGAGAAATATCCAGCACTACACTGTTCTTGTCTTGATTGGCTAATGATTTAAAGTAAATCTTGTTGAAATGTTCAATATAAAAGTTGAGTAAAGTCCACCATAAGAGTTCCTAAATGTAGTGTAAAAATGCGTTGTGTGCACTGCAGTTTACTGCTAGTGTGCTTCTCTGCACTTCTTTGCCATAAGGGAAGGCATGGCCGTGTTGGAAAGGGCGGCTCAGGGCTGCTCAGCAGGATGGGTCACACAGCGCCGTGTCTGTTCCTCCATACGACGCGTCTGTTTGATTCTTGTATCTGACTTTATTAGATATGCAAGTATTGGATTAACACTAATAGTAAGTCAACATTGAAATCAAAGAAACATGCATTATCAATACACGTGTGAATGCACATTTGCAGTTATCCATGTATTATTATTAGTATTATTTATGCCAAGAAATAAAAATAATAATTATAATAATTATTATTGTTTTTATTATGACAGGGGTTTCAGGGTTTAGCCCTTTTCATGAATTCCATGAATACAGAGCCAATGCGAAACAGCAAAGCATATTTTCCCATTAGAAATGATGTAAAATGCATTAGTGTTACCAAGGTCCAAACAAGTGACATTCAAAACTTGAAATTAATGTAGTAAAGACTATTTATTAACTTGCATCTTCAAATGTAAATGAATACACAAGTTAGTGTAAGAAAGATCTTTAAATGCAAAATGCACAATACTTAACATGTTGGTATTATATATCAGATATGTGAAACCTGACACAGAGCAGCATTTTCAAATATTCTGATCTTGTGTTTAAATGTCATCCTGTGCACAGAATTAACTGTATTTAAAAAGCACATTTTTATTTTAAATTGGTTACATTTAAGCAGTATGTAAAAATCAATTTTGTAAGGAATCCACAGGATGGCAGTGAATAAATGAGATGTTTATTAGACAATTGTAATAAAATACTCTAGAGCAGGGCGGTCAAACATACCAAAACAACAGTAAAAATTGCAAGGAGAAATGGGCAAATATTGCTCCATCACGGTGTTGTCACGGTTGCCTCGTGAGAGGACCGTAAAGCTAATAGAGAAAGGACCCAAGTGCAGAGCGACTACACTGAGCAGACAGAAACCAAGGAGAATCTAATAGCGAGGTGGAGGTCACAGGCAAAAGGTCGAAGTCCAGGAGGTCAATAGAAACAGGTACAGGACAAGGGGCTAAGGAGGACAAGGGGCTAAGGAGAACAAGGAACCAGGAGACAACGGCTCGGTGAAGCAGATAGATCTGACAACACTTTGCCCAGAGTGAGGGCAGTGAGGGGTTTATAAAGGAGAGCAGAAACTTAGAAGACAAGAGCAGGACCAATGAGAACAAAGGACAGAAGCAGAAGTGCACAAGGGTGCACCACACTGCCTGGATCAGGCCGCCCCGGACAAGAAGGGCACGTCTTAGGGAAGCTACTGGCCAGTGGCTGAGATGGACGAAGATGTTCGTGTTTCGACAGTCTCAAGGCATTGCACATGAAGGGCCTTTGTGGCAGAGTGACAGAGCGGTTTGTGTGGGGCAGATCAAACTCTGCACCCAGCCAGGTAACACCATCCCCACCGTAAAGCACGGCTGTGGCAGCATCATGGTAGGGGGATGCTGTTCAGGAGAAGGGACTGACAGTATTGTCAGGATTGATGGGAGGATGAATGGCTCACTATACAGAGAAATCCTGGATAAAAACCTGCGCCCCTCTGCCAAAAAACTCAAACTGCGAAGGAAGCTTGTCTTTCAACAGGACAAAGATCCAAGAGGCTTATATGAAGAAAATAGATGTCTTTGAGTGGCCCTGTCACAGTCCTGACCTTAATCCAATCGTCAATACTGACACTTTGCAAGGAGAATTGGGCAAATATTGCTGCATCACGGAGACGTTTCCGAAAAAAACTGGCTGTAATAGCTGCCAGAGGTGCTTCAACTAAGTATTGACCTAGGCCCTAGGGGGATGAAAATATAACATTTCATTTTTTTAAATTTATTTTGTATTATTATTATTATTATTATTATTATTATTATTATTATTTTACTATTATGATTTTGTTTTTTTGGGGGACTGTGGGAAGAGGAATGTGTGACTCAAGAATAATTCCCAATCTAATGCATCAACATCCCAGGCTGTGGGAGTTTTAATGTGGAGAACAATGTGGGGCTGAATACTTTGTCCAGGCGCTGCACTGTGATGTGCTGGAATGAGTGTTTATGTGTGGTTCAGTGAGGGTCTGTTTCTTCATGCTGACCATCATTTGACACATGTCTGTGTGTGTGTGTGTGTGTGTGTGTTTGCCCTGGTTAGTTTACACTGACTGGTCACAGCCTCATAGATGAATGGTGTTGTGCACAGTCATACAAATAGACAGAGTTACACTGTCAACAGGACTCGTATATTGTACTGGTGAGAATCTGTGAGTGTGCAATGAAAAGGAAACAGGGGTCGACTCAATCTGATGTGGAGTTACAGTTTTGCAGTGTCTTGATAGGGGACATCTTTTGTCCCTATGATTGCCCCAGACTCTGTGCTCTCATTGTTCTCATTCCTATCCTTGGTCACTTGGGCCCTGGACCCAGATACACCTGCCACCTGCCAGCCCTGTGTGCAGTCAGTGCCTTTGCTCATTGTTGTGCTGCTCATTGTGACACAGAGATCATCTCTCACACACATCATACACTGAAGCACAGCAGTGCAGGTTGTGTCTGTGTTGATTTGAGAGTCAGCAGAGCCCAGTGTTGTGCTTTAAGTGCCAGATTGAGGGGGTCAGGCTGGTTTGCAGCAGCAGTGCTTCACATTGTCATCACGGGGGGCTTGCTGTGTCATTGAGGCCCTGCATTGTTATCCTCTGATTTGACCCGATTGTCCAGCTGTGTAGACAGAGGTTAAATGAAGGCCTGTGTCCATGTGTGTTCACAGGGTCCCACTGCAGAGAGCAGAGTCTCCGGTGCCCAGCTGTGTGTCCATGAGGAGTGAGAACTCAATGGATCGCCCAGTTACCTTCAGACAAGAGCCCTTCTCCCCCACCCCCGACCCAAGGTGAGGGTTCAGTTTATATTGCACATCCATATCTAAGAGTGTTGTCACTGCTGGTCCTGTGGCTCTTTCAGACAGAGTGGTAATCATGATGTTCTAACAATGTCCCCTTTTTTAACAGTGGCCTGATAGAGAAATATCCAGCACTACACTGTTCTTGTCTTGATTGGCTAATGATTTAAAGTAAATCTTGTTGAAATGTTCAATATAAAAGTTGAGTAAAGTCCACCATAAGAGTTCCTAAATGTAGTGTAAAAATGCGTTGTGTGCACTGCAGTTTACTGCTAGTGTGCTTCTCTGCACTTCTTTGCCATAAGGGAAGGCATGGCCGTGTTGGAAAGGGCGGCTCAGGGCTGCTCAGCAGGATGGGTCACACAGCGCCGTGTCTGTTCCTCCATACGACGCGTCTGTTTGATTCTTGTATCTGACTTTATTAGATATGCAAGTATTGGATTAACACTAATAGTAAGTCAACATTGAAATCAAAGAAACATGCATTATCAATACACGTGTGAATGCACATTTGCAGTTATCCATGTATTATTATTAGTATTATTTATGCCAAGAAATAAAAATAATAATTATAATAATTATTATTGTTTTTATTATGACAGGGGTTTCAGGGTTTAGCCCTTTTCATGAATTCCATGAATACAGAGCCAATGCGAAACAGCAAAGCATATTTTCCCATTAGAAATGATGTAAAATGCATTAGTGTTACCAAGGTCCAAACAAGTGACATTCAAAACTTGAAATTAATGTAGTAAAGACTATTTATTAACTTGCATCTTCAAATGTAAATGAATACACAAGTTAGTGTAAGAAAGATCTTTAAATGCAAAATGCACAATACTTAACATGTTGGTATTATATATCAGATATGTGAAACCTGACACAGAGCAGCATTTTCAAATATTCTGATCTTGTGTTTAAATGTCATCCTGTGCACAGAATTAACTGTATTTAAAAAGCACATTTTTATTTTAAATTGGTTACATTTAAGCAGTATGTAAAAATCAATTTTGTAAGGAATCCACAGGATGGCAGTGAATAAATGAGATGTTTATTAGACAATTGTAATAAAATACTCTAGAGCAGGGCGGTCAAACATACCAAAACAACAGTAAAAATTGCAAGGAGAAATGGGCAAATATTGCTCCATCACGGTGTTGTCACGGTTGCCTCGTGAGAGGACCGTAAAGCTAATAGAGAAAGGACCCAAGTGCAGAGCGACTACACTGAGCAGACAGAAACCAAGGAGAATCTAATAGCGAGGTGGAGGTCACAGGCAAAAGGTCGAAGTCCAGGAGGTCAATAGAAACAGGTACAGGACAAGGGGCTAAGGAGGACAAGGGGCTAAGGAGAACAAGGAACCAGGAGACAACGGCTCGGTGAAGCAGATAGATCTGACAACACTTTGCCCAGAGTGAGGGCAGTGAGGGGTTTATAAAGGAGAGCAGAAACTTAGAAGACAAGAGCAGGACCAATGAGAACAAAGGACAGAAGCAGAAGTGCACAAGGGTGCACCACACTGCCTGGATCAGGCCGCCCCGGACAAGAAGGGCACGTCTTAGGGAAGCTACTGGCCAGTGGCTGAGATGGACGAAGATGTTCGTGTTTCGACAGTCTCAAGGCATTGCACATGAAGGGCCTTTGTGGCAGAGTGACAGAGCGGTTTGTGTGGGGCAGATCAAACTCTGCACCCAGCCAGGTAACACCATCCCCACCGTAAAGCACGGCTGTGGCAGCATCATGGTAGGGGGATGCTGTTCAGGAGAAGGGACTGACAGTATTGTCAGGATTGATGGGAGGATGAATGGCTCACTATACAGAGAAATCCTGGATAAAAACCTGCGCCCCTCTGCCAAAAAACTCAAACTGCGAAGGAAGCTTGTCTTTCAACAGGACAAAGATCCAAGAGGCTTATATGAAGAAAATAGATGTCTTTGAGTGGCCCTGTCACAGTCCTGACCTTAATCCAATCGTCAATACTGACACTTTGCAAGGAGAATTGGGCAAATATTGCTGCATCACGGAGACGTTTCCGAAAAAAACTGGCTGTAATAGCTGCCAGAGGTGCTTCAACTAAGTATTGACCTAGGCCCTAGGGGGATGAAAATATAACATTTCATTTTTTTAAATTTATTTTGTATTATTATTATTATTATTATTATTATTATTATTTTACTATTATGATTTTGTTTTTTTGGGGGACTGTGGGAAGAGGAATGTGTGACTCAAGAATAATTCCCAATCTAATGCATCAACATCCCAGGCTGTGGGAGTTTTAATGTGGAGAACAATGTGGGGCTGAATACTTTGTCCAGGCGCTGCACTGTGATGTGCTGGAATGAGTGTTTATGTGTGGTTCAGTGAGGGTCTGTTTCTTCATGCTGACCATCATTTGACACATGTCTGTGTGTGTGTGTGTGTGTGTGTGTTTGCCCTGGTTAGTTTACACTGACTGGTCACAGCCTCATAGATGAATGGTGTTGTGCACAGTCATACAAATAGACAGAGTTACACTGTCAACAGGACTCGTATATTGTACTGGTGAGAATCTGTGAGTGTGCAATGAAAAGGAAACAGGGGTCGACTCAATCTGATGTGGAGTTACAGTTTTGCAGTGTCTTGATAGGGGACATCTTTTGTCCCTATGATTGCCCCAGACTCTGTGCTCTCATTGTTCTCATTCCTATCCTTGGTCACTTGGGCCCTGGACCCAGATACACCTGCCACCTGCCAGCCCTGTGTGCAGTCAGTGCCTTTGCTCATTGTTGTGCTGCTCATTGTGACACAGAGATCATCTCTCACACACATCATACACTGAAGCACAGCAGTGCAGGTTGTGTCTGTGTTGATTTGAGAGTCAGCAGAGCCCAGTGTTGTGCTTTAAGTGCCAGATTGAGGGGGTCAGGCTGGTTTGCAGCAGCAGTGCTTCACATTGTCATCACGGGGGGCTTGCTGTGTCATTGAGGCCCTGCATTGTTATCCTCTGATTTGACCCGATTGTCCAGCTGTGTAGACAGAGGTTAAATGAAGGCCTGTGTCCATGTGTGTTCACAGGGTCCCACTGCAGAGAGCAGAGTCTCCGGTGCCCAGCTGTGTGTCCATGAGGAGTGAGAACTCAATGGATCGCCCAGTTACCTTCAGACAAGAGCCCTTCTCCCCCACCCCCGACCCAAGGTGAGGGTTCAGTTTATATTGCACATCCATATCTAAGAGTGTTGTCACTGCTGGTCCTGTGGCTCTTTCAGACAGAGTGGTAATCATGATGTTCTAACAATGTCCCCTTTTTTAACAGTGGCCTGATAGAGAAATATCCAGCACTACACTGTTCTTGTCTTGATTGGCTAATGATTTAAAGTAAATCTTGTTGAAATGTTCAATATAAAAGTTGAGTAAAGTCCACCATAAGAGTTCCTAAGTGTAGTGTAAAAATGCGTTGTGTGCACTGCAGTTTACTGCTAGTGTGCTTCTCTGCACTTCTTTGCCATAAGGGAAGGCATGGCCGTGTTGGAAAGGGCGGCTCAGGGCTGCTCAGCAGGATGGGTCACACAGCGCCGTGTCTGTTCCTCCATACGACGCGTCTGTTTGATTCTTGTATCTGACTTTATTAGATATGCAAGTATTGGATTAACACTAATAGTAAGTCAACATTGAAATCAAAGAAACATGCATTATCAATACACGTGTGAATGCACATTTGCAGTTATCCATGTATTATTATTAGTATTATTTATGCCAAGAAATAAAAATAATAATTATAATAATTATTATTGTTTTTATTATGACAGGGGTTTCAGGGTTTAGCCCTTTTCATGAATTCCATGAATACAGAGCCAATGCGAAACAGCAAAGCATATTTTCCCATTAGAAATGATGTAAAATGCATTAGTGTTACCAAGGTCCAAACAAGTGACATTCAAAACTTGAAATTAATGTAGTAAAGACTATTTATTAACTTGCATCTTCAAATGTAAATGAATACACAAGTTAGTGTAAGAAAGATCTTTAAATGCAAAATGCACAATACTTAACATGTTGGTATTATATATCAGATATGTGAAACCTGACACAGAGCAGCATTTTCAAATATTCTGATCTTGTGTTTAAATGTCATCCTGTGCACAGAATTAACTGTATTTAAAAAGCACATTTTTATTTTAAATTGGTTACATTTAAGCAGTATGTAAAAATCAATTTTGTAAGGAATCCACAGGATGGCAGTGAATAAATGAGATGTTTATTAGACAATTGTAATAAAATACTCTAGAGCAGGGCGGTCAAACATACCAAAACAACAGTAAAAATTGCAAGGAGAAATGGGCAAATATTGCTCCATCACGGTGTTGTCACGGTTGCCTCGTGAGAGGACCGTAAAGCTAATAGAGAAAGGACCCAAGTGCAGAGCGACTACACTGAGCAGACAGAAACCAAGGAGAATCTAATAGCGAGGTGGAGGTCACAGGCAAAAGGTCGAAGTCCAGGAGGTCAATAGAAACAGGTACAGGACAAGGGGCTAAGGAGGACAAGGGGCTAAGGAGAACAAGGAACCAGGAGACAACGGCTCGGTGAAGCAGATAGATCTGACAACACTTTGCCCAGAGTGAGGGCAGTGAGGGGTTTATAAAGGAGAGCAGAAACTTAGAAGACAAGAGCAGGACCAATGAGAACAAAGGACAGAAGCAGAAGTGCACAAGGGTGCACCACACTGCCTGGATCAGGCCGCCCCGGACAAGAAGGGCACGTCTTAGGGAAGCTACTGGCCAGTGGCTGAGATGGACGAAGATGTTCGTGTTTCGACAGTCTCAAGGCATTGCACATGAAGGGCCTTTGTGGCAGAGTGACAGAGCGGTTTGTGTGGGGCAGATCAAACTCTGCACCCAGCCAGGTAACACCATCCCCACCGTAAAGCACGGCTGTGGCAGCATCATGGTAGGGGGATGCTGTTCAGGAGAAGGGACTGACAGTATTGTCAGGATTGATGGGAGGATGAATGGCTCACTATACAGAGAAATCCTGGATAAAAACCTGCGCCCCTCTGCCAAAAAACTCAAACTGCGAAGGAAGCTTGTCTTTCAACAGGACAAAGATCCAAGAGGCTTATATGAAGAAAATAGATGTCTTTGAGTGGCCCTGTCACAGTCCTGACCTTAATCCAATCGTCAATACTGACACTTTGCAAGGAGAATTGGGCAAATATTGCTGCATCACGGAGACGTTTCCGAAAAAAACTGGCTGTAATAGCTGCCAGAGGTGCTTCAACTAAGTATTGACCTAGGCCCTAGGGGGATGAAAATATAACATTTCATTGTATTTTTTTTATTTTGTATTATTATTATGATTATTATTATTATTATTATTTTACTATTATGATTTTGTTTTTTTGGGGGACTGTGGGAAGAGGAATGTGTGACTCAAGAATAATTCCCAATCTAATGCATCAACATCCCAGGCTGTGGGAGTTTTAATGTGGAGAACAATGTGGGGCTGAATACTTTGTCCAGGCGCTGCACTGTGATGTGCTGGAATGAGTGTTTATGTGTGGTTCAGTGAGGGTCTGTTTCTTCATGCTGACCATCATTTGACACATGTCTGTGTGTGTGTGTTTGCCCTGGTTCGTTTACACTGACTGGTCACAGCCTCATAGATGAATGGTGTTGTGCACAGTCATACAACTAGACAGAGTTACACTGTCAACAGGACTCGTATATTGTACTGGTGAGAATCTGTGAGTGTGCAATGAAAAGGAAACAGGGGTCGACTCAATCTGATGTGGAGTTACAGTTTTGCAGTGTCTTGATAGGGGACATCTTTTGTCCCTATGATTGCCCCAGACTCTGTGCTCTCATTGTTCTCATTCCTATCCTTGGTCACTTGGGCCCTGGACCCAGATACACCTGCCACCTGCCAGCCCTGTGTGCAGTCAGTGCCTTTGCTCATTGCTGTGCTGCTCATTGTGACACAGAGATCATCTCTCACACACATCATACACTGAAGCACAGCAGTGCAGGTTGTGTCTGTGTTGATTTGAGAGTCAGCAGAGCCCAGTGTTGTGCTTTAAGTGCCAGATTGAGGAGGTCAGGCTGGTTTGCAGCAGCAGTGCTTCACATTGTCATCACGGGGGGCTTGCTGTGTCATTGAGGCCCTGCATTGTTATCCTCTGATTTGACCCGATTGTCCAGCTGTGTAGACAGAGGTTAAATGAAGGCCTGTGTCCATGTGTGTTCACAGGGTCCCACTGCAGAGAGCAGAGTCTCCGGTGCCCAGCTGTGTGTCCATGAGGAGTGAGAACTCAATGGATCGCCCAGTTACCTTCAGACAAGAGCCCTTCTCCCCCACCCCCGACCCAAGGTGAGGGTTCAGTTTATATTGCACATCCATATCTAAGAGTGTTGTCACTGCTGGTCCTGTGGCTCTTTCAGACAGAGTGGTAATCATGATGTTCTAACAATGTCCCCTTTTTTAACAGTGGCCTGATAGAGAAATATCCAGCACTACACTGTTCTTGTCTTGATTGGCTAATGATTTAAAGTAAATCTTGTTGAAATGTTCAATATAAAAGTTGAGAAAGTCCACCATAAGAGTTCCTAAGTGTAGTGTAAAAATGCGTTGTGTGCACTGCAGTTTACTGCTAGTGTGCTTCTCTGCACTTCTGTGCCATAAGGGAAGGCATGGCCGTGTTGGAAAGGGCGGCTCAGGGCTGCTCAGCAGGATGGGTCACACAGCGCCGTGTCTGTTCCTCCAAACGACGCGTCTGTTTGATTCTTGTATCTGACTTTATTAGATATGCAAGTATTGGATTAACACTAATAGTAAGTCAACATTGAAATCAAAGAAACATGCATTATCAATACACGTGTGAATGCACATTTGCAGTTATCCATGTATTATTATTAGTATTATTTATGCCAAGAAATAAAAATAATAATTATAATAATTATTATTGTTTTTATTATTACAGGGGTTTCAGGGTTTAGCCCTTTTCATGAATTCCATGAATACAGAGCCAATGCGAAACAGCAAAGCATATTTTCCCATTAGAAATGATGTAAAATGCATTAGTGTTACCAAGGTCCAAACAAGTGACATTCAAAACTTGAAATTAATGTAGTAAAGACTATTTATTAACTTGCATCTTCAAATGTAAATGAATACACAAGTTAGTGTAGCAACGATCTTTAAAAGCAAAATGCATAATACTTAACATGTTGTTGGTATTATATATCAGATATGTGAAACCTGACACAGAGCAGCATTTTTAAATATTGTGTTTAAATGTCATCCTGTGCATATAATTAACACTGTATAAAAATAAAAAATTACATTGTTACAATGTTAAAAACTGGTTACATTTAACCATGTATGTGAAAATCCTTTTTGTAAGGAATCCACAGGATGGCAGTGAATAAATAAGATGTTTATTAGATAATGGCAATTTAATACTCTACATCAGGGGTGTCAAACAGAAAAAAGCAAATGAAAGAGCACATGACACTGCAATGTTATTATGCTTAAAAGAAATGTTATGTCCCGCATGAAGTGCATCGAGCAGATCGGTGTGATCAATTATAGTTCGAGACCTCAAGACCAAACAGAGAGTCCATGTGTGGGACTCATTTAATGAATCAGTGAATATTAATTAAATACTAACTAATATGCAAGTATAACAGGTTAAATTGCCTACTGAACAATGTAGTTAATTACTAGATATGATGCCTTTTTGTCTGATCCTATGGTACAATTCCACCGTGCCACTTCTGTGACTATTGAATTTGTAATGATTGATGCCTTGTACTTCTCTGTATTTTTGCACTTTGTTTGCACTTATGTTGTAAGTCGCCCTGGATAAGGGCGACTGCCAAGAAATAAAAATAATAATAATAATGTAGTGTGGAAACAGGGTGAGGCGCTTTCCAAATGGTGCCTTGTTTAATATAGTTTGTTTGTTGTTACAAACTATTGTCTGTAAGGGTGTAGGCGCTGCTGGTCCTCCCCTCTCTGCATTACTGTTCCCAGTAGAGCATGACTGTCGTCCTTGCTCCTGGGCAGCCTGGATGTGGCTAAATCTATCCTGAGCTGGTTCAAGTTGAGGCCCCTTTAGCAGGTGTTGCCTCATGGCAGGCTTCCTTACCAATCCGCTGCCCAAATCCCTTGCGACGGATTGGTTATTAGGGAACCCCTCATCCCTGTGCTTTCAACTTGAAAGATAACGATAGGTTGTTGGCAATGCCCAAAAGCTGTAAAGTCTCTCGTGAGAAGAGAAAATTCCAGTGTGTGTGTCAGCAAATACAGAAACGGGAAACAGGAAGGGACTGTTTGTGTGACACACATGGGCCTGTAGGCAGTTTGGATAGAAACATGTTTTGTATGAGGTTCCATGGAAACAGTCTTAACCCCTTTGGGCAGTGGTTTATTTCTCACACATCTGGGATGACATATGCAAGCTATCGTTTGCCCCAATACAGTTATGTTACTGACAAATTACTGATCTCTTCAATTCACTCAGGGCATTTACACAAAGGTATCTGGAGAGCACTGATGTGGAAATGTTGGCTCACAGCTACGCCAGGCCTGGACTCGTGGCCTGTGATGTGTGCACTGGGAGGAAGAGCAGAGCTGTGAAATCCTGTCTGACCTGCGCTGCCTCCTACTGTGAAACTCACGTGCGGCAGCACTACACAGCGCCAGCCCTGCAGACACACAGACTGGAGGACACGACTGGAGACCTGGAGCCCAGACTGTGCCAGCAGCACCGCCGAGCTCTGGAGGTGTTCTGTCAGACTGACCAGAGCTGGATCTGCAGCCTGTGTGCCGTGCAGGAGCACAGGAGCCATGATATTAATGTGGATCAGGTAAGCAGCTCCAGTCACTCACCTGCTATCTGAACTCCGCTGAGTATTTATTATTTCTGTCTACAAGGTGTATCGATTTAATGTTTTATCCTGCTGGTTGTGACAGAAAGTCTGACTCCAATTACAGTATTTATTAGGAGTATTCATCAGGTACATGAGCTCCTTACATGTGGCATAACCCCTCTATGAAATCAGTACAGTGAAAACCTCCCACATTGGGATACCTGGACTTTTGGCCTAGTGGGATTATCTAGTGCTGTGCCAGTAAACGGTATACCGCTGCACCACGGTGTTACACCCTCACTGCGGTGAAAAATGATTTATCGTCAATACAAGCAATTTCTTTTCTTTAAATATATTTGTCTGTATTCGTCTATCATTCAAAAAGTGGCGTATTCTGCAGACGTCTGGGGAAGAAGGCAAATTCTTTGGCAAATTCCGCGATCACGGAGGGACTACTTAATGGTCAGTTAGTTCATTAATGTTTAAAAACTTTAATATTTTATTTTCGATTAATTAATGACTATCTACTTACTTTTTATATACCAAAACAATCCTCTTTCATTTACGAATGTTGAAGTCATCATTTGCTCTGTCAGTTAGTAAAATCTCTGGGAGAACAGCTGATCACAGTCAGGAAATGTGAAACCGCTGATTGGAGAGACTTGTTTATCACGCAGACACACACTGTATATAAAGGTTTATGTGTTAGTTCTCATTTGAATGAATCTGTGTGTCCTTCATCAAAAGTGCATGTAAAATGTAAAAAGAAAAAAAAAGTTTAAACTTTTTAATTTATTTATATAATCACTGGTGCAGATCATATTAATAAAAGTTAGCAATACTACATTAATATTAATATTTTCAGTACTATTTAAAATTCAACAGATATCGTACAACAGGTATAAATTAATACATAATTGCAAATAAAACTTATTTGGTCTCAAATTAGCACCATAAGTAACAGATTCAATATACACTCACCTAAAGGATTATTAGGAACACCTGTTCAATTTCTCATTAATGCAAATATCTAACCAACCAATTACATGGCAGTTGCTTCAGTGCATTTAGGGGTGTGGTCCTGGTCAAGACAATCTCCTGAACTCCAAACTGAATGTCTGAATGGGAAAGAAAGGTGATTTAAGCAATTTTGAGCGTGGCATGGTTGTTGGTGCCAGACAGGCCGGTCTGAGTATTTCACAATCTGCTCAGTTACTGGGATTTTCACGCACAACCATTTCTAGGGTTTACAAAGAATGGTGTGAAAAGGGAAAAACATCCAGTATGCGGCAGTCCTGTGGGCGAAAATGCCTTGTTGATGCTAGAGGTCAGAGGAGAATGGGCCGACTGATTCAAGCTGATAGAAGAGCAACTTTGACTGAAATAACCACTCGTTACAACCGAGGTATGCAGCAAAGCATTTGTGAAGCCACAACACGTACAACCTTGAGGCGGATGGGCTACAACAGCAGAAGACCCCACCAGGTACCACTCATCTCCACTACAAATAGGAAAAAGAGGCTACAATTTGCACAAGCTCACCAAAATTGGACAGTTGAAGACTGGAAAAATGTTGCCTGGTCTGATGAGTCTCGATTTCTGTTGAGACATTCAGATGGTAGAGTCAGAATTTGGCGTAAACAGAATGAGAACATGGATCCATCATGCCTTGTTACCACTGTGCAGGCTGGTGGTGGTGGTGTAATGGTGTGGGGGATGTTTTCTTGGCACACTTTAGGCCCCTTAGTGCCAATTGGGCATCGTTTAAATGCCACGGCCTACCTGAGCATTGTTTCTGACCATGTCCATCCCTTTATGACCACCATGTACCCATCCTCTGATGGCTACTTCCAGCAGGATAATGCACCATGTCACAAAGGTCGAATCATTTCAAATTGGTTTCTTGAACATGACATTGAGTTCACTGTACTAAACTGGCCCCCACAGTCACCAGATCTCAACCCAATAGAGCATCTTTGGGATGTGGTGGAACGGGAGCTTCGTGCCCTGGATGTGCATCCCACAAATCTCCATCAACTGCAAGATGCTATCCTATCAATATGGGCCAACATTTCTAAAGAATGCTTTCAGCACCTTGTTGAATCAATGCCACGTAGAATTAAGGCAGTTCTGAAGTCGAAAGGGGGTCAAACACAGTATTAGTATGGTGTTCCTAATAATCCTTTAGGTGAGTGTATATCATAAACGAGAAATAAAGTTGAGAAAAAATGGATGTTGAAATCTAAAATAAATCAATCAAAAGCAAAATGTAAAGAAAAAAACTTGAAAGCAAGTAATTGTAAATCAAGAGCAAAACTCAAATTGAGTCCATTTCACTCACGCACTTGCCTGGAGTCGCTGCCTCTGGTTGCGATTCTGCAATCTATGCTTTCGCAGCTGATTTCTTTGGGTTCGTGAGGGCGGGGTTTAGAGGGAGGCGTAGATCATGGGTCTCCTTTGGTCCACTGGGTTTGAGTGACAGTTCTTCCTAACCCACACAGTGAGCAGGGTGGGATGGTAATCGATTGTCACGGTTTCAACAGCACCGCCGATTCTAGCAACTCTTTAGAAACATCCTGTATGTGTTACACAGCCCTTCTGTCAAAAGCTGGAAAATCCCCACGCTGGATCCTACCGCCTTCTTCAAATATCCTCCTCCCCATACAGCACTGAAACAAAACACAGGATTCACCTGCTACATATGCAGAGTAAAATATTTAATATCATGTTCATATAACCTCAGATAACACAGTGCAAGACACATAATTTAGCAAAAGCCAAATGGAGGGGGCATCATATTCATGAAGAGCATTGTGATGTCCCAGTTTATGTTTAGGTAAGAAACACACACACACACACACACACACACACACATATACATATACACTCACCTAAAGGATTATTAGGAACACCTGTTCAATTTCTCATTAATGCAATTATCTAACCAACCAATCACATGGCAGTTGCTTCAATGCATTTAGGGGTGTGGTCCTGGTCAAGACAATCTCCTGAACTCCAAACTGAATGTCTGAATGGGAAAGAAAGGTGATTTAAGCAATTTTGAGCGTGGCATGGTTGTTGGTGCCAGACGGGCCGGTCTGAGTATTTCACAATCTGCTCAGTTACTGGGATTTTCACGCACAACCATTTCTAGGGTTTACAAAGAATGGTGTGAAAAGGGAAAAACATCCAGTATGCGGCAGTCCTGTGGGCGAAAATGCCTTGTTGATGCTAGAGGTCAGAGGAGAATGGGCTGACTGATTCAAGCTGATAGAAGAGCAACTTTGACTGAAATAAGCACTCGTTACAACCGAGGTATGCAGCAAAGCATTTGTGAAGCCACAACACGTACAACCTTGAGGCGGATGGGCTACAACAGCAGAAGACCCCACCGGGTACCACTCATCTCCACTACAAATAGGAAAAAGAGGCTACAATTTGCACAAGCTCACCAAAATTGGACAGTTGAAGACTGGAAAAATGTTGCCTGGTCTGATGAGTCTCGATTTCTGTTGAGACATTCAGATGGTAGAGTCAGAATTTGGCGTAAACAGAATGAGAACATGGATCCATCATGCCTTGTTACCACTGTGCAGGCTGGTGGTGGTGGTGTAATGGTGTGGGGGATGTTTTCTTGGCACACTTTAGGCCCCTTAGTGCCAATTGGGCATCGTTTAAATGCCACGGCCTACCTGAGCATTGTTTCTGACCATGTCCATCCCTTTATGACCACCATGTACCCATCCTCTGATGGCTACTTCCAGCAGGATAATGCACCATGTCACAAAGGTCGAATCATTTCAAATTGGTTTCTTGAACATGACAATGAGTTCACTGCACTAAACTGGCCCCCACAGTCACCAGATCTCAACCCAATAGAGCATCTTTGGGATGTGGTGGAACGGGAGCTTCGTGCCCTGGATGTGCATCCCACAAATCTCCATCAACTGCAAGATGCTATCCTATCAATATGGGCCAACATTTCTAAAGAATGCTTTCAGCACCTTGTTGAATCAATGCCACGTAGAATTAAGGCAGTTCTGAAGGCGAAAGGGGGTCAAACACAGTATTAGTATGGTGTTCCTAATAATCCTTTAGGTGAGTGTATATATATATATATATATATATATATATATATATACTGTTCCAAAAAATTAAGGGAATACTCCAAGTCAGTGTCTTGAACTGAATGTGTGCCGGTATCGGGAGCCAGTGGAGGGAGCGGAGCAGTGGAGTAGCGTGTGTGAATCGGGGCAGAGAGACACCAGACGAGCCGCAGAGTTCTGGATGAGCTGGAGCGGCGGGTAGTGGATGTAGGCAGGCCGTCCAGGAGGGAGTTGCAGTATCCAGGCGGGAGAGGACCAGTGACTGGACGAGCAGCTGAGTCGAGTAGTCGGTGAGGAAGGGACGGATCCGGCGTATGTTGCTCAGGAAGGATCTACAGGTGCGTGTCAGCGTGGTGATGCGCTGGGTCGTGTGAGGCTGTGCTCAGCCACTCTGTGCTGGCAGATGCAGTGGAGGACACACTGACGCTGGCAATTGTTGCCATGTGTTGGGCAGTGGAGGACATTGTTAATGAATTGTCAGTAAAGGACAGTGTTTGAGCTCTACAATGGAAGTCAAATCTAAATTATATCTACGGGTGAAAGTACACCACCAGTTATCAGCCTGAACCACTTACTCAAATCCCAAAAGTGAGTGTATGTCAGCTACTAAAGTATTTGTAACACAGTTTAATTTACAATGGGACATGTAAAAAATGTGTTAATTAATAGATTAGAATCTTTCCTCCCAAATGCCAGAGTTAATGCAGTGCCCATCTGTAGTATTTCTTCTAATGTGAAGACTGGTATATTAATTAGAATTGCTTTATCAGCACAAATTGAAGTATTTACTTGCTCTAGCAAAATCACAAAAAGGTGTATATGTTGACTTTCCATTGAAACATGCTGTAGGGATGCAGATTGCGTTATTAAGCTCGGCATCTAAAGCGTTTATTCTTAAATTGGCAGCTCCAAACCATGCAGTCGGGTCAGTCTCTAAATGTTGCCGTTTACTTTTGTTGATCAGAGAAACCTGTCTGACTCTAAGCCATATATCTGCTAATGTGTTTTTTTTATAATATGTTATTTAATGTCATATGATTAGCACAGACATTTAGTCAAGGATCTAGTATTGACCCACTTACTCTAATAGACACTGTCTTCTGTGTTATTTCAGTGTTTACATTTAATTCTGGACCCTTAGGGATAAGCCCATGGGGGGCGCACTGACTTGCTGTGTACATATATTAATAACATATTTACATATATATTATCTAAACATGCATTCACTACTGTGTCTACATCATGTAGATATTAGTGTGTGTCATTGCAACCAGGTCTCCAGTTACACCTGGTTCCTCCTTGTGAATTCTGCAGAGCCCGGTCTGGGCGCGGTACTATCCGTACAGGTCAGGAGTCCTAAGTAGAGGAGGATGAAGACCACTGCAGGCATCATTATGGGAGATCTATAAAGACAACTGTTATTTTCCACTGCGTGCCACCCTCCTGCAACGAAAAATAACTTGTTAATCATGTGATACATATAGGTAGTAGAGGGATAAAATTAAACTGGAGATGAAATGAGTGTTTCTTTTGTGGAATAATTTCATTTGAAACCAGTGCGCCCATCTAGCTTTCCCTTCTCTGTATAGGGCTACACTGAGATCAGTGGTCATTAAAACAGTGTGTGGCTCGTGCCGCTTTGAATCTGCACCACCTTGCCTTGGAAACTGTTTTATAATTTCTTCATCTCAACATTGTGGCAATTTAATTTAATGTAACTTTTCTCCTTCTTGTTTAGTTTCCCATATGCTGCGCTGTTTAGCTTCTCTGGAACTTTTTCATGTAATATGGTTAGTGTGTTAGTAAGGTCTGGTGAGTTTTGTATGTTATTACGGTGATAACACCAAGTCCTGATCAGTCCCAGTCCAAATAGACTGGATAGGATCCTTGGATCACTTAGATATTAATGGACACCAAACGAGCACGATGGGTCGAATGGCTTCCTCTCGTTTGTAAACTTTCTTATGTTCTAAATGCTTTCATGTAGACGCGTGCGGCGCCCAGTCATTAAACCCACGGCCCATGGGGGCGCAGCTTGTAAGCTTTGCACTTCACCCTAATGCACTTGAGTTCAACCATTCCCCCAAATTGCCATTGTTCAGTTCAGACAGACACTTTACAATCCCAGAGCTCTGATGATGGAAAGAAATATCCAACATTATTCACTCACAAAAATGTACATGTCTTTTAATACCTTCCTTGCAAAAATAGGTTCCTTGATTTGGATCTCTCTGCTGTTGTGCCTTGTACTAACACTCAATACTACTTTCTGCTTTCTGAAGCAGTTATCACATCTTACCCACAATAAATGACAGCACCTATCTTTTCTGTCCAATACTTGTTCCTTCATTACTATTACAACATAACATTTACAAACAATATGTACACCTCCTTATTCTATCAACACTGATTTGTATGATAGAGACTAATCATTATTGATTACCATACTGCAACGCCGATGTTGCTACATTGGTGCGTCCACCTCTGAAGCACTCGGCCTGCAGCGATGGAAACCAGACACCCCAGTCCTTGATGTCCCGTACTGCGTCTTGAATCATTCTCTTAACCTCCTCTAATGTATACAGAGGTGGTGTGCTGTGGTAGGGAGCTGATGGTGGTATGTGCTGCTCTCTCCTGTCATTGTGTCTTTGCCACTGTCCATCTCTTCCCCCACTGGGATGGAAACATGTTTCTTTTCTATGCCCCTCTCTATTACAGTTCTGGCAAACAGATTTGTTAGTGCTTTCCATGCACTGTTTTCTCCTGTTTCTTATTTCCCCACATTGGAAACATTTGCCTGTGAAAGCATAGTTTTCTTCCTGCATTACTGCTATAATTGTACTCCCCTTCTGCTCATTCTGCATCGATTCTATGGATCCTGCCCACATTTCAATAGTGTCAAAGGTGTCTCCTGGATTAAGACCTAACAATAATGCCTTTTGTATATGTGGACCGAATCCCCTTTTCAGCAAATGCAAGCAGCCATGATCATTACATGTGGTGTATGGTATTCCACTGTGGTCACGATACGCAATACACTCTCTCTTAGCATATTCACAAGCGGTCTCACCATCTTTCTGTTTTAATCCAGTAATTAAAGACCCGTCTGTCCGCACATCTCCTGTCCCAGCAGAAACTCCAGCTTTCAATATGTCTATTCACTGTGCGTCTGTTTGTCCAGCTGCCATCAAATAAGTGCCATTACACACATTTTCTGGCATACTACTTAAGACTTAGGGGTCTGCTTTGTTTAGGACTATAGTCCATTGAT
Organism: Amia ocellicauda; assembly: GCF_036373705.1. Lineage (NCBI taxonomy): Eukaryota > Metazoa > Chordata > Actinopteri > Amiiformes > Amiidae > Amia > Amia ocellicauda. Next base: position 470,581 of record NC_089863.1, on the reverse strand, counting down.
CTCGACTCGTTCATCTGCGACTAGTTCAACTTAACCCAAAACTCAGTTTTTTACTTACAATAATTTTTCTTTTCTTTATTGGTGGGAGCTTCTCCCCTATAGCTTCCTCTTCTGCTCTATGATAATTGACACCCCCTACAGTCTGCGCTGGCTCTTCCTCTTCTGACTCAGAACTTTCAATTAAAGGTTTTTCATCTGAATCCCAATCAATATCATCATCATCAAATAAACCTGCACGCTTCTGGGCTTCTCGTCTAAGTTTCTCCCAATTTACTCTATTACTGCCTTCAATTTTACATTTATTTATACCAGCAACTTTGCATACGACTCCAGTTGTCTTTTTGGCCTGTCTTATCTCCTCTTTTAACTTTTTAACTTCGGCCTGACTTTCTATAATTCCTTCTCTCTCTGTTCGTACTTTCTTATTAATTTCTTCTATCATTTTCCTTGTCTTCTGGCAGCCACTCCGGGTCCTAGCCCTTCTTCTTCATCTCTTTCCTTGTCTTTTCATATTTCTCTAACAGATACCCTGATCTGTCACCCATTCTAATTTAGCGATGTTCTAAATTATGATTTTCACTAACCTCTTTTAATTACAATATTCCTTAGATACTCAGTTCCAGTCTCCCCCTGGATATTCAATTACCACACACACACACACACACACACACACACACACACACACACACACACACACACACACACATATTCCACAAATACTCATGTACAATTACTGTACAAGCACAGAACAATATTACAACACAGGACACATATGTCTCCAGTCCACCTTTTACAGCGACTAGGATTTTTCTTACTATCTTACCTGCTACAGTAAAATAGACATGACTTTGTTTTCTACATTAACAAGATTATTATTATTATTTATTTTGTATTTTATTTTCCACAGAAAAAGACAGTATCCCACACTCAATTCCAGGCCATGAACACTTAACGCACGCACAGACGTGCACTGTACTGTGCGAGTTTTCTCTCCCAGCCGCTACTTGTAAAGAGACATTTTTAACACTGCTGTCTGACCCGTAAACTCTGCGTTACGCACACGACCCTGTGGGATTTGGAGCCTTTCTTTTACCCGCTACAGTAGAAGGAGACCATACAAACACACATATATGAGTCTTTATTTTACCCGCTACAGTAAAATAGACTGTACAAACAACTGGTTGACAAAACACACAAACTTGTTACAAATGCACGGTGCCTCTCCTCTGGTCTACTATCATTCGTTTAAAAAGTGCCTTAGACTGCATTACAAATTACCCCCCAATCCTCTGTCTCCTATCCTATGGAAGGTGGTATTTTCAACATACTCAATCCTCCAGAGACAGATGAATTGGATGCCCCTTTGCTCAGTCTGCTGGCTGGACAATATCCCATCGTCGTCGCCAAATTGTCGTGGTTTTAGTAAGTCCCAGGATACACCGATGAAGAAGTAACAAGTTTATTACAGAAAACATAAATACAGGTGACTGGTATTTTTTGGGTCCGAATTATGATGTATGGAAGATGTTTTTTAGGTATATACACTCACCTAAAGGATTATTAGGAACACCATACTAATACTGTGTTTGACCCCCTTTCGCCTTCAGAACTGCCTTAATTCTACGTGGCATTGATTCAACAAGGTGCTGAAAGCATTCTTTAGAAATGTTGGCCCATATTGATAGGATAGCATCTTGCAGTTGATGGAGATTTGTGGGATGCACATCCAGAGCACGAAGCTCCTGTTCCACCACATCCCAAAGATGCTCTATTGGGTTGAGATCTGGTGACTGTGGGCGCCAGTTTAGTTCAGTGAACTCATTGTCATGTTCAAGAAACCAATTTGAAATGATTCGACCTTTGTGACATGGTGCATTATCCTGCTGGAAGTAGCCATCAGAGGATGGGTACATGGTGGTCATAAAGGGATGGACATGGTCAGAAACAATGCTCAGGTAGGCCGTGGCATTTAAACGATGCCCAATTGGCACTAAGGGGCCTAAAGTGTGCCAAGAAAACATCCCCCACACCATTACACCACCACCAGCAGCCTGCACAGTGGTAACAAGGCATGATGGATCCATGTTCTCATTCTGTTTACGCCAAATTCTGACTCTACCATCTGAATGTCTCAACAGAAATCGAGACTCATCAGACCAGGCAACATTTTTCCAGTCTTCAACTGTCCAATTTTGAGCTTGTGCAAATTGTAGCCTCTTTTTCCTATTTGTAGTGGAGATGAGTGGTACCCGGTGGGGTCTTCTGCTGTTGTAGCCCATCCGCCTCAAGGTTGTACGTGTTGTGGCTTCACAAATGCTTTGCTGCATACCTCGGTTGTAACGAGTGCTTATTTCAGTCAAAGTTACTCTTCTATCAGCTTGAATCAGTCGGCCCATTCTCCTCTGACCTCTAGCATCAACAAGGCATTTTCGCCCACAGGACTGCCACATACTGGATGTTTTTCCCTTTTCACACCATTCTTTGTAAACCCTAGAAATGGTTGTGCATGAAAATCCCAGTAACTGAGCAGATTGTGAAATACTCAGACCGCCCCGTCTGGCACCACAACCATGCCACGCTCAAAATTGCTTAAATCACCTTTCTTTCCCATTCAGACATTCAGTTTGGAGTTCAGGAGATTGTCTTGACCAGGACCACACCCCTAAATGCATTGAAGCAACTGCCATGTGATTGGTTGGTTAGATAATTGCATTAATGAGAAATTGAACAGGTGTTCCTAATAATCCTTTAGGTGAGTGTATATTAAAAAAAATAATAAAAAAAAAATCATGGAGTTACACGGTTTCAGAGTATGGAGGACTATCCAAGCTTACATTTTAAATACTCTCCCTCTTTGCTATTCACATTTGTCAGTGCGCTGCTACATTTCGTAGCGTCTCAGTTTTTTTTTTTTTCGATGTAACAAAACATTGAACTCTGTCAATCAGAGCTGGTGGGCGGGACCAGTGGGCGTATTGTCCTATCCAGTGCTCATAATCATCTTCATGTTCACGTTCATAATCCTCTTCATGTTCGTCTTCATAATCATCTTCATAATCATGTTAATAATCATGTTCATGTTCATGTTCATAATCATAATCATCTTCATGTTCATGTTCATAATCATAATCATCTTCATGTTCATAATCATCTTCATGTTCATAATCACGTTCATCTTAAGTTTGGCACTGATCACCCTCCATACAAACTAATGGTTGCTTCATAGATAAAACTGAAACAATATATACTATAACAACATGAAACAATTTAATAATATATACAGAATATAAAGGAAATAATAAAAGTAAATTTTCCCACTACAGTATGTTCTAAATGAGTATTTCACAGAGGTTTTTATAAAAGAAAGAACAGATAACATGCCACAGGTTAACAATCAGTCCAGTCAAACCCTAAGAGAGATCAGGATAAATGAGGAGGAGGTACTAAAGGGACTAGCAGAATTAAAAACAAATCACCTGGGTCAGATGGTATATTTCCAACAGTACTTAAAGAAATGAGGGAAATGATTTATAGGCCGCTAACTCAATTATTCCAAATGACACTTAGAACAGGGGATGTGCCAACTGACTGGAAGACAGCAAATGTCATACCAATCCACAAGAAAGGGGACGAAAAATAGACAGAAAATAGAGGAGCATCTCAATGAAAACCATATTCTTGGAGATAGTCGACATGGGTTTAGACGAGGCAGATCATGTCTTACTAATTTATTAGAATTTTTTGAACATGCAACTGCAGCTGTAGATCACGTGAAAGCATATGATATGATATACTTAGATTTCCAAAAAGCTTTTGATAAGGTTCCACACCAAAGACTGATCCTCAGATTGGAAGCTGTAGACATTCAGGGTAATGTAAGTAGATGGATTATGAACTGGTTGATGTCTAGGAAACAGAGGGTGTCGATTAGAGGAGTCGCTTCTAACTGGAGTGAGGTTGTTAGTGGAGTTCCACAGGGATCAGTACTAGGGCCTGTGCTTTTTCTAATCTATATTAATGATCTGGACTCTGGGATAGTTAGCAAACTTGCAGATGATACTAAAATAGGTGGCTCAGCAGATACAACCTTGGCAGCACAGGCTATTCAGAGGGAATTAGATAATATTCAGTTGTGGGCCGACACCTGGCAGATGAAATTCAATGTGGACAAAGGTAATACATGCAGGTAACAGAAATGTCCATTGTAATTACACTATGGGAGGAACAGAACTAGATGAAGTAATGCATGAGAAAGACCTAGGAGTCTATGTGGACTCTTCACTTTCTCCATCCAAACAATGTGGGGAAGCAATAAAAAAGGCAAACCGAATGTTAGGGTATATTGTCAAAAGTGTAGAATTGAGAACAAGGGGAGTGATGTTCAGACTGTACAATGCACTAGTTAGAGCTCATCTGGATACTGTGGACAGTTCTGGGCTCCACACTTCAAGAAAGATATCGCTGCTCTAGAGGCAGTTCAGAGGAGAGCAACCAGACTTATTCCAGGTCTGAAGGGAAAGTCCTACTGAGAAACTGAGGGACCTGAACCTTTTCACCCTGGAACAGAGGAGACTACGTGGGGACTTGATCCAAGTCTTCAAAATCATGAAAGGCATCGACCACATCAAACCAGAGGAACTTTTCCAGATCAGCAGGGACACACGCACCTGGGGACACAAATGGAAATTGGGAATTCAAAACGGAAAACAGGAGATGCATCTTTATACAGAGAGTAGTTACAATCTGAACAAACTTCCCATCAATGTGGTAGATACTGAAAGTTTGGGAACATTTAAAAATAGACTGGATAGGATCCTTGGATCACTCAGTTATTAATGAACACCAAACGAGCACGATGGGTCGAATGGCCTCCTCTCGATTGGACACTTTCTTATGTTCTTATGTTCTGAAGTGATAGTAACCAATTCTAATTCAAGAATTACTGGGAGTGCATTATACAATGAGACTCACAGAAAGTAGATATTTGCTTCAGACTAACAATATTAATATTAAGATAAACTTTTGGCTTAATTTATGCAGTGTGTTTATCAATACAGTTAATGAACTCTACTTCATTGCTGGAATATGAACATATCATTTGTGTCCTTTAGATACTGTTCAGGTCTCATAATCAGACATTATAAAACCCTGCTGTCTCTGTCCAGGCTGTGAGGAGAGCTGTGACTGTGCTGTCCGATCATCCTGAGGATTTCCACCCAGCAGGATTCCTGAACACAGAGACGCCCAGAACAGGTGAGAGTCACTGAGATTGTCTAGCTTGTGAAGGACAGGCTTTGCTCCTGCAGAGAAAGTGCAGAACATTGTGTTTCGGGGAATGCAGGTGTGTGGTCTATAGTTCCCTTTGCTTGTTCATGTTTCTTATCTTACTAACAAATCTGGGGATAAAGTTCACCTAGACTTTCCTTCAGTGAATGTGACAGTTTTACGCAAATCTGTACAAAATTAATCAGTTTCAGAGGCATTTTAAATAATGCAGTTTGAAGACATTTGATGTTCTGCTGCTGAGTACCATTCCAGATGCATCACTTTTGATCTATGAATTTTGGAAAATGACATTTCACTCAGATATGATGGTGTTTCAGAAATTGAAGTATTTGTGATATTTTCATATTGAAAAATATGCAAGGTTTGGTTTCTGAGCTCTGTCTGATTGTGATGTATGGTAACGTACAGATGGATCTGAAACAGTGGTCTGAAAGTGGTAAAATTTGAATCCACTAAATATAAACCTGACTCTTTTTTGTAATTGAATTTAGGAAATGATGCACTGGCATTTTGAGGGAAATCTACTTTTTAAGCTATTGTAATGATTCAGAGGACAGCTGAGGTGGCCCCAAGTGCAAGCTCTTATACAGAGGAAGCACAGCTGACAATGCAAAGGGGATATCCAAAAGACAAGGTTTTAGAGGGGTCAATAGATCGGGCAAACAGGCTGAAACAGGTGATCCAAAGGGGTGGTCAAAAAGGCGAAGGGAAAAGGTCAGGAACACAGGAAAGTAAAAAGCCAGAGGGAATGCTTAGAAATGCAACAATGAATGAGACAAGACTTAGCAGAGAGTGAATGGCAAACAGGGGTTTAAGTGCAGGGCAGAGTGGAGTCAGTGGAGCTGGTGAAGAGAGGAAGAACCAATGAGTGAAGAGGGTTGGTAGGACAAGTGCACATGGAAGGTAGGAATGTTAATTGGATGATTGCAGGGTTAGTATTCAGGGGATGATGACCTCTGGTGGTGAACAGGGGAACTGTGGCTGACAGGTGTGACAGCTATAATGTACCCATTGAATATAAACTTGAACAGAGGGTAAACTACACAGAATTTAAATGATACCTATGGGGAGCGTGACAATTCGTCCCAAGACAATTTGTCCCCAAGACAATTGGCCCCAGGCAAGTCTTCCCCCCTGGCAATTCGCCCCTATCATAACCATTTGTAACCATGAGTGCATTCACTTATTGTAGAGATATACAACATATACAATACATGGCCAAAAGTATGTGGACACCCCTTCTAATGAGTGGATTCTGCTATTTCAGCCACACCCATTGCTGACAGTTGTATAAAATCAAGCACACAGCCATGCAATCTCCTTAGACAAACATTGCAACAACAGCTCTGCCGTGGAGTGGAACCACACAACCTCACAGAATGGGACGGCCGAGTGCTGAAGCGTCTATCGTCTGTCCTCGGTTTGCAACAATCTGTACCGAGTTCAAAACTTCCTCTTAAAGAAACATCAGCACAAGAACTGTTCGTCGGGGGCTTCATGAAATGGGTTTTCAGGGCCTAGCAGCCGCAAACAAGCCTAGGATCACCTTGTGCAATGCCAAGCGTCGGCTGGAGTGGTGTAAAGCTCACTGCCATTGGACTCTGGAGCAGTGGAAACACGTTCTCTGGAGTGATGAATCACGCTTCACCATCTGGCATTCTGACGGACGAATCTGGGTTTTACTATGCCCAAATGCATAGTGCCAAGTGTAAAGTTTGGTGGAGGAGGAATAATGGTCTGGGGCTGTTTTTCGTGGTTTGGCCTTTTAGTTCCACTGAAAGGATATCTTAACGTTTAAGCATACAATTACATTCTAGATGATGTTGCGCTTCCAACTTTGTGGCAACAGTTTGGGAAGGCCCTTTCCTGTTTCAGCATGACAACGCCCCTGTGCACAAAGTGGGGTCCATACAGAAATGGTTTGTCCAGATCGGTGTGGAAGAACTTGACTGGCCTGCACAGAGCCCTGACCTCAGCCCCATCAAACACCTTTGGGATGAACAGCGACTGTGACCTGTGGCCTGAGTTCCCAACATCAGTGTCTGACCTCACTGATGCTCTTGTTGCTGAATGGAAGCAAATCCCCTCAGCAATGTTCCAAAGCCTTCCCAGAAGAGTGGAGGATGTTATAGCAGCAAAGGGGGGACCAACTCCATATTAATGCTCATGATTTTGGAAAGAGATGTTTGACGAGCAGGTGTCTGTAGTCTGTTTGGCTATGTAGTGTACGTATGCATATACATATATTGGGATATAAATATATACACCAATCAGCCATAACATTATGACCACTGACAGGTGAAGTGAATAACACTGATAATCTTGTAATCATGGCACCTGTCAGTGGGTGGGATATATTAGGCAGCAAGTGAACATTTTGTTGATGTGTTTGAAGCAGGAAAAATGGGCAGCGTAAGGATCTGAGCGACTTTGACAAGGACCACATTGTGATGGCTAGACGACGGGGACAGAGCATCTCCAAAACTGCAGCTCTTGTGGGCTGTTCCCAGTCTGCAGTGGTCAGTACCTATTAAAAGTGTCCAAGGAAGGAAAAGCGGTGAACCAGCGACAGGGTCATGGGCGGCCAAGGCTCATTGATGCACGTGGGGAGCGAAGGCTGGCCCGTGTGGTCCGATCCAACAGACGAGCTACTGTAGCTCAAATTGCTGAAAAAGTTAATGCTGGTTCTGATAGAAAGGTGTCAGAACACACAGTGCATCGCAGTTTGTTGCGTATGGGGCTGCGTAGCCACAGACCAGTCAGGGTGCCCATGCTGACCCCTGTCCACTGCCAAAAGTGCCTACAATGGGCACGTGAGCATCAGAACTGGACCACAGAGCAATGGAAGAAGGTGGCCTGGTCTGATGAATCACCAGTTCAAGGTGTTGACTTCAAATTCCCCAGATCTCAATCCAATCGAGCATCTGTGGGATGTGCTGGACAAACAAGTCCGATCCATGGAGGCCCCACCTCGCAACTTACCGGACTTAAAGGATCTGCTGCTAACGTCTTGGTGCCAGATACCACAACACACCTTCAGAGGTCTAGTGGAGTCCATGCCTCTACGGGTCAGGGCTGTTTCGGCGGCAAAAGGGGGACCTACACAATATTAGGCAGGTGGTCATAATGTTATGGCTGAACGGTGTATATGTAGTAACAGTGCGAGGTGTGGGCCAGCAAGGGCACCCGGGACCGCACTAGATGCTCCGACAAGCAGACTAACTGTACAATACTCCACTAGACATCCTACGGGGCAACACACTTCCAGCGCCGGATGCACTGGATTGAAAGACTGTGGGGCAGAAGTTACAGCTGACTACAATCAGCTCGTCAGCATGTCTCACTATAAAGAGACCGCTTCTCCACTGGTAGGACACAAAGAGGGTGAGGGTAGAGAGGGTGTTTTGGAGTGTGAGAGAGAGAATCCAGAGTTACTACAACAAAACTTCTTCTTTCTAGGGGACAGATAATACAACTAGCACAGTCTAGCTAAGCAACCCTTACATCCTCCGCACCCTCCATAGATAGCACTTCTCATCTCCTACTGCCTCCCTTTCTATAATATTTTAGTTGTCGGCCATACCTGAGCGTAGTGAAGAAAGAAGCCGAAATAGAAATGTGTATATGTATGTGTCATCGTAGCAATAGTGTCTGGCCACAACTCCACAACTGATTTGTAGTTGAATTATTGCAATTGCGTATCGCAGAGGGGCTGGGATGTGACACCAGTACACTGTGGAATGTATGTGGTGTTTATGTATTATAGGAACGAATCTGCTACCTTCTGCCCCCCAGAGCCTCCGAGAGGCGGGAAGGTGACAGTAGAGGCTTGAGCAGAGGATACGGGGAAAAGAGCATCGGAAGCCTTTTTACCAAGCATTGGAGGAATTGAAGGGCGAAGACGCAGATGAGAAACACTATAACATATAATACAAACTGCATCACTCCACCGCCAAGCGAATTAGTCAACCACGGCCACCACCCTCCTGTGGTGGTAGAGGACTCTCTTAACTTTTGAACTTCCTTCTGGATATGTCTTGCTAAATCATAAATATGCTCAGATGTGTCAGGAATATATGTACAACATTCTTTACCTATTAATGCACATGTATTACCTTGGGCTGCTAATAAGAAATGTAAAGCCAAGCGGTTCTGAAGGGTTACAGTTCTTATAGCAATCATTTCAGTAGTGATATTAGAAAGAGCTTCAGCAGAGATAAAGAAGGGAGGAGTTCCTATACAACATGTCATATTACCCATAATAGATTGTAGCATTCAATAACATCACAGTTGCAGCATAAGGAAACTGATATCGGACACTAAGTTCCTATGGTAATGCAGTAGTCAGGAAATCAAATCCTAATACGGTTTTCATACTGCCTAGCAGAGTTAGTTATCTCTAGATATGAGCACATCAGTAAAGAAATCAAAAACATGACTGGAAAGTCCTGAAGGACACAAAGCCTAATCAGCAGAGTACCCTGTGTACAAACTCAGACAGTGACATAGAGGAAGGAAAGAAAGAGAGGAAAGGCTGATAATAGTACCGCCTTAGCAGCATGAAAAAGACAGAACATACACAGAGCATACTCAAACACCTAATAACTTTTAAAACAATTATTCTGGGTACTTTCAGTAACGGAAGAGCCACTAACAAGTCTAAACTCCTACTAAAATATATATCTCTCTTACAGGAGGAGCAAGGTGCCTTTGCTACTCCTTGAAGATAACAATCTCTTTCACACCTTCAGCAGGGAACCAGGAGAAATAAAACTGATTAAGTTATATACTTCAGGTCAGTGCTCATTGCTAATCTGTGGAGAGAAGAGACAGGTTTAGCATTCTTATCATACACTTTAACTTGTGACCAATGTTTCATCTGGACCCTCCCTCCTGTCCATCAATACAGACCGAAGTGTCTGTAGAGAGAAGGACGGAATGAGGTCCAGTCCAGCGAGGGTGTGAGCCAGGGTGATCAGGAAGGTGCTTAACCATAACCTGACTGTCGACGGGTGGGAGAAGTGGGGAATCTTCCAGGATCTGAAGTGTAAAAAGAGCCATCTGCATTAAAGTGCAGGTGAAAGGGCAGTGGCGCAGACCCCAATGCTTGTTTGATGAGAGTGTAGGATTGTTCCTGCGGGGGTCCCCAGTGGCTGGGGTTCAGGGGGCCTGGGCTGTCTTTAAGCAAGGTGATAAGGTGCCTGATTATTGAACCTCAGGTTCAATAGGTATAGCAGGTATAGCAATTTGGACTTCATGTGTACTCACTTTGAATCCGGCTTCGAGGAGTGTAGAAAGTACAAGAGACAATGCTCCCATGTGTGCAACTTCATTTGGTGACGCAATGAGAATGTCGTCAACATACTGAGCACATACAGAAACCCATAGTTTGAGATCCAAGGGATCTAGAAAGTGAGCGAGAGCTTGATGGAACAAAGTAGGGCTTTTTGTGGAACCCCTGGGGCAGACGAGTCCAGGTGTATTGTATGGAGCCTACAGTAGAAGCAAATTTGTCCTGAGAGTCAGGGTGGAGCGGCAGGCTCCAGAAGCCACGACTAATGTCTAGTACTGAAAAGATCATGTGGCAGGGTTCTATGTCATTGAAAATTGTGGAAGGATTAGCCACAATGGGATGTAAACAGGGGTGACTTTATTCAAATGAGTATAGTCGATTGTGAGGGTTAATTGTCGTTGCTGGCCCCTGCCTGTGAAGACAGATACAAAGGTAGTTACAATTCAAATAATCCATTATAATATGATAACCCATTCATTTACAAAGTCACAGTCATGAAGATGCACTCCCTCTCTGTCTCAACTTCTTGTGTGATACCGTGCTGTCTGGCAGGCAAACAGCAGGGAGGCCAAGGCCACAGCCACTGCCACTGCCCCCCTTCTCCTCAGGGGGGACCCCTCTATCTGTGTGGCCCTGTCTCACTGCATCTCTCAGTCTGCTTGATACTGTCAGAAACTGATAACTACCAGACAGTTTAGTAACTTTAAACTTACGATAACTGTCTCATTCAATTATTTATATAAAAATTGCATGAATTTACACCAAATAAAATCCTACTTTTCCCTTTCTCCAGCTTCTCAAGCCTTTTCAATCTCAAACCCTCTTTGTTCTGCATCCTAACTGGTGTGCTTTTCTACTTTTCCTAATTTCTTACTAGAAATATATTCAAGTTATATTTATCTGTCTATATTATTACTATTTATATATATATCACACCATTAATTTAGTCAATTAATTCATTTAATCTTGGGAAAATAAGCCTTTTCATTGATTTCAATAATGATTTTCAGGTACTTCAGGAAAGTAAGTGTTCACAAAATGTGTCCAGTCAATTCTTTCATTACTGTGTCAGCTTCCTCCTAAACCGGTACAGGTTCGGAAGAACCATTCCCAAAACCAGATCAAACTGATCAATAGTTTTTTCTTAATTGTGGAGCTACTAAATGACCACATTTTAATTTCCTGGAGCACCTGATATTTATCCATATCTAGGAAACCTTCACTGCACAATTGTGGCTACCTCAGATTCCTATTTCTATATTGTTGCTCTAATTCAATTTCCAACATGTTATTTTAATTTCTCTATTTGTAAGACCCATTTAAATAGCTTTATTTATGTATTTTTAAATAGCATTTTGTATAAAGCAACACTATAATTATGATTAGTTATTTAAGACTCGCTTAGTCTTATTCTGGACCATGCAATACAAACAAATACATTCAAAATACATTTACCTTGCACAAACTTAAAACTTACATACATACAAATAAACACATACTAATTTGTATCCAAAGTAAATTCGGATACTAGTTTTGTTGGGCATGTTTTGTTGACCTGCAGTGTCTCAAACTACCCTTATTTATTATTATTATTATTATCTTTTAATTGTCCAAAGTATCTTGAGGACTTTCACTAATACTGAAGACTTTTTTTTTTTTTTTGTCTTCAGGGCATTTGATTGTATTTTGCCTTTTTCTTTTTCTAACGAATGTTTTAAGCTAGCTAGGTTTGGTTTCTCATTTCTTAATTCACATTCATCGTTCTACATCATAAACACTTTCCAGTTTTCTCTTCCTGGCCTTGTATCTCTATTCTGCGAAACAGCCCTTTCTTTCTTTTTTTTTTTTTTTTCAAATAAACGCAGGCCTCAACTGATTTATCGTTTTTCTTCCAGGAGCAACCCGACTCCCTGCTTATCTGCACAGATGTTACCAAGGCCTTTCTTTCACAACGAACTTATTTTTGTTCTAAATCATTCCAATCTGGGGTGTCCTCCTCTGATCCCCCGTCCTCATCTACACTGCGTGACCCGAGTGCCACCGCACATCGAGCACCCACTCTCTTCACTTTCTCACTCCATTTATCTCATTTACATTCTCTGTCCTTCGCAGCTTTCAGTTCAGTCATAGTTTGAATCTTGTCTTCCTGATTCTTGCTAACTTGACATAACACCACTACTGCTTTATCTGTTTTATTAATTTCTCTTCATTCCACCAGTCTCTATGAGCCTGTGGAGACCATTCTCTTGTCCATCCATTGTCTAACATCTGTTTCTCTACCTTTCTGTGTTATTCCCGAAGGAATTCGACCACACTTTTATCGGACAAAATAATGACAGAAAGTAACTTACTGATAACAGACACAAACGCAAATCTCCCACTGGTCTATCACCCTGTGGTCTGCACCTCGGGGCAACCGGGTAAGAAAACACAACTGTTTATGCCAGACAACGCTGCATAGACCCGCCTCGGGGCAACCGGGCGCAAACCCTTCCCGGGAAGCAATTAAACAGAACAACACACAAAAACTCTGTCACACAGTTCCCTCTCACAGGCTGAGTTTAGTTTAGTTTTATATCGCTATATTTCCGAGCCAGGGATCCTCCCTAGACACTGCTTTCTGTTGCTACTTAGGTGGTAAATAAAACATACTCACCCATGATTAAAACAGTGTTCGGGGAATCCCTGTGATTCCAGTGATATCCCGTACATGACGCCAGTTGTAGAACCCCAAAAAATCCTGCAATAAGAGATGAGACTGGAGAGGAGAAGTCGTGTAATACAGAGTCTTTATTCCGCAAGCAGCTTGGAAGAACCTGTCTCAGATACAGTCTCAGAGCAGATTCTCAAAGGTGCAGTGTATAGCTAAACATATTTATGGGTTAATACTGATGACACGACGGACTACTGTCCACTCCTGAAGAGGCACGTTCAACATTTCAGGGTTGGATCCACCTCTGGTGCTGGGCTGTGGGCAGAATACAGTCACGTAGGCCATACACGGGATGAGCATTTCTTCTTTATCTGCAAACCTTGGTTAAATCAAGACTTTTACAAAACAACTCCATAGAAGGCATGTAAGAACAGTAGCTTCTTCTTTCTAGGGGACAGATAATACAAGTAGCATCTCTCTACATATACACACACTCATATGTTTTATTATTATTATTATTTAAAAAAAACGTAATAAATTTCAGACTACAGTTTGTATCTCTGCTGGCATAGTGGTTAAGGAACACTGCTGTGAGCCAGGCATTGTGGTTTAGATTCCAGATGTGTGGATGTTTTCAGCAATTCAGACAATATACATTTTCTGTTAATGTGAGCTGAAACATGTATGTTTACCTGGTTGCTTATTTAGTGCTTTTTCATCTCTTGAGTCATCTCTTTGAGTCAAAAGGCAAACACAATGCTAGGGTATATTGTAAGTGTAGAATTGAGAACAAGGGCAGTGATGTTCAGACTGTACAATGCACTAGTTAGAGCTCATCTGGATACTGTGGACAGTTCTGGGCTCCACACTTCAAGAAAGATATCGCTGCTCTAGAGGCAGTTCAGAGGAGAGCAACCAGACTTATTCCAGGTCTGAAGGGAATGTCCTACTGAGAGACTGAGGACCTGAACCTTTTCACCCTGGAACAGAGGAGACTACGTGGGGACTTGATCCAAGTCTTCAAAATCATGAAGGGCATCGACCACATCAAACCAGAGGAGCTTTTCCAGATCAGCAGGGACACACGCACCCGGGGACACAAATGGAAATTGGGCTTCAAGGCATTCAAGACTGTAAACAGGAGACACTTCTTCACACAGAGAGGCGTCACAATCTGAACAAACTCCCCAGCGATTTGGGAACATTCAAAAACAGACTGGATAGGATCCTTTTTCACTGAGTTATTAATGGACACCAAACGAGCACGATGGGGTGAATGGCCTCCTCTCGATTGGAGACTTTCTTTTGTTCTTATGTTCTTACACTGTTTGCATATCCCTCTTGTAGCATAAAAATGTGTTTCTGAACTTTAAACTGAAAATGTAGCCTATGCTCAGTAAATCTCATGACTTAACAAAAATCTTAGACAAACTGCAATATTTTAAGTTTGCTCAGGTCTCCACCCATTTCACTTTTGTAATTTTTTCCAGTGTCTGTATGATTGTTCATTGATTTGTTTTATTTGTTTTTATGCCGAATACAATGTACATTTAAACTCTCCATTCTTCTGTTTATCATGATGTTTTAATTAGACTTTTCAAAAAAAACTGTTAAATTACTGAAATACTTAAGCATAACCCATTCAAACTTTCCATGTTATGATTTAATTTAATAAAACATGTATTCTTTCCTTGTTCTTTTACAGATGGCTCACTGAAAACAGTCCAAGTGAACCATAAATCCATCCTGAAGAAGCGGTTTGAATGTGTCTTTGAAGGCATAGCTGAGCCAGGGAAGCATGTCCTCCTCAATAATATTTACACTGAGCTCTACATCACAGAGGGGGACTGTGGAGAGGTCAATAATGAACACGAGGTGAGGCAGATTGAGATGGCAGCCAAGAAGAAACACACACAAGAGACTCCAATCAAATGCAATGACATTTTTAAACCTTTACCCGGGCAAGACAAACCTATCAGAACTGTGCTGACAAAGGGAATCGCTGGCATTGGAAAAACTGTCTCTGTGCAAAAGTTCATTCTGGACTGGACAGCTGGAGAAGCTAATCAGGATATTCACTTCATATTCTTTCTGCCTTTTCGTGGCCTGAATTTGATGAGGGAAGAAAGATACAGTCTGGTAGAACTTCTTTGCTACTACCACCCTGAACTGAAGGAGGTTGGAAATCTCGAGTCTGGTAAATTCACAGTTTTGATCATCTTTGATGGCCTGGATGAGAGCCGGCTTTCCTTGGATTTCCAGAACAATCAGATGTGCCATGATGTCACACAGTCGATGTCTGTGGATGTGTTGCTGACAAACCTCATCAGGGGGAATCTACTTCCCTCTGCTCTGCTCTGGATAACCTCTCGGCCAGCAGCGGCCAGTCAGATCCCTGCTGAGTGCGTCCATCAGGTGACGGAGGTACGAGGGTTCAATAATGAGCAGAAAGAGGAGTACTTTAGGAAGAGAGTCAGTGACCAGAGCCTGGCCTCTGCCATTATCAAACATATCAAGTCATCAAGGAGCCTCCACATCATGTGCCACATACCCGTCTTCTGCTGGATTTCAGCCACAGTTCTGGAGCGAATGTTGGGTGAGTCAAGTGAAGAAGTCATCCCTACAACTCTGACTGGGATGTACACACACTTCCTGCTGATTCTGACTAATATGAAGAATAAGAAGTATCTCTGTAAGAATGAGGAAAGCACACAGAATCTGTTAGAGACAGAGAGGGACAACATCCTGAAACTGTGCAAGTTGGCCTTTAAACACCTTCAAAATGGCAATCTGATTTTTTATACAAAAGACTTAAAAGAGTGTGACATTCATGTCAGTGAAGCTTCAGTGTACTCTGGGGTTTGCACAGAGATATTTAAAGAAGAATCAGCAATATTCAAGAAAAAAGTGTATTGCTTTGTGCATCTGAGCATTCAGGAATATCTTGCTGCTTTGCAAGTCTTTTTTGTATATAAAAATGAAAATCTAAATCTACTTAACAGAACACGTACACATAGCAAAACAGTGAGATTGTCAGATTTGTACAAGAGTGCAGTGGATGAGGCTTTACAGAGTAAGACTGGACACCTGGATCTTTTCCTTCGTTTCCTTCTCGGCATCTCAATGGACTCCAATCAGACTCTCTTACGAGGCCTCCTGACACAGACACACAGCAGCTCACAGAGCATTCAGAAAACAACTGACTACATTAAACAGGTGATTAGGAAGAATCGCTCTCCAGAGAGATGCATCAATCTGTTCCACTGTTTAAATGAACTGAATGATAATTCTCTAGTGGAGGAAATCAAGAGCTTCCTGAGCTCAGGACGTCAATCAGGAAGAAAGCTCTCATCTGAGCAGTGGTCAGCACTGGTGTTTGTGCTGCTGACGTCAGAAGAGTCGATAGATGAGTTTGACTTGAAGAAGTACAGAGGAACAGAAGAAGGCTGTGTGAAGCTGCTGCCAGTCATCAAGAGATCTAGAAGAGCTCTGTAAGTATTTCATACTCAACTGTTTTTAACCCCATAGATTTTTTTAAATATAGCAAACAGTTTTACCACATTAATTAAACCAAGCATAAATTGTATTTTTTATTAATCCATGTTGAAATTAGGTTGAAAATATCATCAAGGATTCTCTTATGATAGACTTGAACAGAACTATCCTGATACATACTAGACTACTATACCAACTTTTAATACTTACATAGTCCAGTAGGTTGCTTAAAGGTAAACTACGCCACAGATTTTGGTAGCCCATATTTAAGTTAATAAACATTTCCATTTCACGCTCCATTAAATTAACTATCGATGGATAGAATTTAGGGTTGTGACGAAGTTCGAATCCACATTTGCAGATGTCGAACTTCGCACATGTTTAACAATCCGAACTCCATCGAATAGGAAACCAAACGAATTCGAATTTGTAGCAGAATATTTGTTTACTCATTGCATTATGCACATGAATATACTACTTGAGGCTCAGATAAAGGGCACAAATGGAAGGATCTTGGAAAATGAACAAGATGTGGAAAATGTTCTAAATGAGTATTTCACAGAGGTTTTCACAAAAGAAAAAACAGATGACATGCCACAGGTTAACAACCAGTCAAACCCTGAGAGAGATCAGGATAAATGAGGAGGAGGTACTAAAAGGACTAGCAGAATTAAAAACTAGGGATGGCTCGATACCACTTTTTCTTTTCTGATACCGATAACGATACTGTGCAAAATTCAAATCGCTACATTTAGTTAACACAATATATAGATAATTCTAGTGTCATACACTGGATTAAAAGATGACAATATAAATAACTCAAACCTCAGTATATATATCTAAAAATAAAAGCATTTCCAGTAAAAAAAAAAAAAAAAAAATTCTCAATGTAGAATGTAACTCAACCTAACATTAACGTAAATAGCATCTCCAGTGTTAGTCCTAAGTCATACATTTAAAGTTTTCACTTAAAGGTCTTCAATTTGTTTTAATTTATTTTTCATTCAATAGCCTAATAGTTTAGCAATGTGAGCTGCACCGAAAATGCCTTAACATTAGCGTCCTTGTGGTCATAACAGTGAAATACAAAATGTATTAGACTATCTATGTAACTAATTTATACAATTTACTTTTCCATGTTTCCAAACACTCAACATATAGACTACTGGTCTGCGTTCGGAAACACACCTGTGCGCTCGAGTTCCAGTGAATACAAAATAAATGGTGTAGTGGTTTTAGTAAGTCCCAGGATACACAGATGAAGAAGTAACAAGTTTATTACAGAAAACATAAATACAGGTGAACCCGGAGCTCTCCTCTCACATGAAGTGACGAAAAGAACTAAGGATGTGAGTTGGAGAAGCCTTTTTGTATCTTCAGAGACAATGGGTTACAGTCTTCTCTGTCAGAAGTGATTACATCTCATTATGTTTACCACATACATAATAATTAATACAGACCTAAGTCTGTTACTGTTGTTGAAGTGTTTGATGAGTTGATTGGTGATGGTCAGCATTCGTAGGGAACAGATGTTTACCTAAGACATTGTTGTGAGTCCTTAACCAAATACCTGTGCCCTAAAACACACAATCTCTATACTGTTTGACTGTTTCAGCTGATTGAATATCCAGAAGACAGTAGTTGAATGAAATCATATAAAGACAATGCTTGATTGATGTAACCTCTCGGACAGAATAAATACAAACTAATGATTGCTTCATAGATAAACTGAACCAATGTATATATATATATATATATATATATATATATACAGAATATAAAGGAAATAATAAAAGTAAATAGCTAGTACATAGCTGGCTGTGTGTATGGAGCTTAATAATATTAATTAGTTTGTTGCTCCTCTTCACTTTTCTGTCATTGGTAGTTTCGCAGAAGGGTGTTTGTCTTTTAGGTGGGTTAACACACCAGCTGTAGATGTGTGGTAGTTTAATTGCACTGCACATATTATACACTTAACAGTGTTTTCGTCTCTGTGAGGAAGACATTGGTCGCGTTCTTGTAGCGCAGATTTCCGCAGATATGCGCAGATCTGCAGAATTCCACAGATTGTGCTTTTATGGAATTTGTCGATGCAACTATTATAATCCTAGAACACTTTGAGTGGAGAAACCATTCAATAATATGCTAATTTAAGAAGAAACGTCCGCGTACTAAACACAGTTTATTTATAGAGTTTATTATTATTATTATTACTATTATTTATTCCTTTGCCAGACACCCTTATCCAGGATGACTTAGGCTATAGGATACAATAGCAAAACAAAAGTGCTAAACAGAGCACAAAATTACTAATCAGACATAATACAAATTAAAGATCGAAATGACAGAAGTGCAGGTAAAATATAGAGTTGGTTATTGCAGTGTGTGGCTCCGTCTGCCTGGCAGCATCAGTGACTGTCTGTAGACTCAGGCCAGTGCTTTCAGTGGAAAGATAGACTTCAGTTCCAAGTTAGCCGGGGGGTGAGGAGACTGAGTCTTAGTCAGTCTTCATTTTTATGCAACTGACTAACTTGCATAGACTAGTCTAACTGTCAAATTAAGACCAATCTAATGGTTTAGATAAGTGTAATATAGTTTTATGCGACCGGCCCCAGGGCTTGTTCACGTGGCCTCGCAGGTGCTGTTGCTCTACATGGCTGCCTTATAGTGGTATATATATAATTCACTGTCACACAGTAGAGCTTGTGGCACCGCTCCTAGCTGTGCTAGTTGAGCAGGTGGTGTCTACTCCCGTATTAAGCAGAGGGCACACGGGTGGATTGCTGTTGCCCCGCTTTGTATTATGTTCGATTCTTACAGCACAGTGGAGCTTGCTGTCGCTCCGCTCCTAGCTGTACAGGTTGAGCAGGCGGTAACTGAGTTGAGTTTGGGCATTAGCTGAAGTGGAATCTAAACACAATGTCAATGAAGACTGCCTTGCCATGCTTGATTCTACAGAAACTGGCGCCAATGAAGGTGATTTCATTGAATCAAATAAGATCGTCTTTCACCTGACATGCTATAGATGATTCATAGACAGGAAAAATAGAACGAGTGCTGGAAAAAACTAATGTACCGTAGGGGTCTGTAACCCTTGGATGTCATCATCAGGATCCTGTCTTTTCATCGGCACTTTTCACCACAAGCTTGTTCCTCACCAAGGACAATTCAAATAGGTGAAGAATATGTAAATTGTTCATGATTTAGATAGAATTTTTCTTAATTGTACTCTGGTTTTCAACTCTTTAATTTCACCCCTTTTTATTGATAACTCTAATGCATCACTCTTGTCTGCTTGTTTACACGTTCACCTCACACAGACTGTCCTCATTCTGCACAGAATATGACCATTTACTCATTGAAGGCTCAGATTTTCTGAAGCTGTTTACGTGATCTAATATTCCAGTAATAACATTGGGAGGAATACTTACAAATGAACCAGCAAAAACGCAATGTGCAGCACACCAGGTGAATATTTGTTGTAAGTTTTGTTGATGTACTTGATGCATTTATTTGAACTAGTCACCTACTGGTATATTAACGTTTAAAAAAGGAATGACATATTTAGGGCTGCCCCCTGAAAGTCAACGAGTCGAATCATCAGTCGGAGACCCCTCAGTCGACTGAGATTCTTCAAGTCAAGCAGGGCAAGCTGGCACGCTTGCACCAAAAAGAATCTGCATGACAACATGCGCTGCCTGGTGGTTGGCGTTTTGTGCACAATGCCTGGCTCTTCTGACAGCGCCTCGCTGGCAGCGCCTCAGCGCTCTAGAGGCGCAGCGCTGTTTCAGCTGAGGCTTTTGTGATTGGATGGCTGGGTAAACAGTGATAGTAATGAGCGCTGCGTTTTACCCAAAGTTGAACATTTTTCAACTCTCGGCGACCAGAACAAAACGCTCAGTGCTCAGCAGGGAAGAGACGCGCATCCAGATCGGTGGGAATTCCCCTCAGTACTCTCTTTTAGAGTTCACTTCACCAGTACAACCACCGCCCCCCCCCGGACCTCACCTCATCAGCAATATCCCCCCAATCCCCCCCCGACCTCACTTCACCTTCTCCGAAAGGTGGGGGAAAGGTTCTGATTTAGGGGATTTTTAGGACCAGTTTGGGGGGAATCAAGGAGAGGACACACTGGACGTGCTGCTGGCTTTTTAAATATGCAGTGCTCCCATTGCAAACAACTGAAAAAATACGCTGGCCTCAGGAAAAAATGCTTTGGTGGACACACGGCTTAAAGTATGGCGGCATTTCGATTTATTCATTAGTTGTTTAAAATAAATTCACGACATTCCCCGACTGACATCTCTTCTTACAACAGGATAGGCCTACTTACACTACACGTCCTTTTTAATGTTTACAGTGAAATAAAACAATTTGATTAGCTTGATTTAAAAAGAAATACATGTGTGCTGCCTGTCACATTATTCTGACAAATCCATATGGTAGCCCGATGTTGTCAGCAATTCAAATAGACCGCAATTCAAATCTTGCATCATAGGCAGCTGTCTTCTATTAATTTTTAAATGGGAAAAAATATGTCCCCACCACTCTGTTGCATTTGCTTATGTTAATGTGGTCAAAATCATCACTGAAACTCATGCCAATGGATTTTCTGATTGCCAGATAGTCTATTATGAACAAAAAAGAAAAAAGGAACGAATAGTCGAATCTCTGTATTGAACAGAACAGATCCGATTCGACTGACAGAATTCTGAGTCAGGTAAAGCCCTAGACATATTACACTGTTGTGTAACTTTGGGTATTGCCTGAAGACCTTAAAATAAAAAACAGAAAGTGTTTGAGAGAGAGAGAGAGACGGGGACGAGGGGTTGTGTTTAAAATAGGGCTATAGCACAATTATTGACACGTTATATTTTTCGTTAAACAGTTTATACATATTATTTTATTAAACTCGAAATTTGAAATACATCTTTTACATTTGAATGACCGCAAGTACTGCAATAAAAATAATGCCAGCAGGGGAGGTCTTGATGCCTAAAGGCAAAGGTTTCATTCTCTCCAATTTGTCAATGTGTGGATTGTGAAAATTGTGAAGATACTCCAGAGGAATTATCCCTCGATTCTGATGGTGTGTTAACTGATTAAATAGACTCACTCAGAATCCAGTGTGCACATTTCTTGGAGAGCTGGGCTGTTAACAAGATTGGGCAAATCATGTCTGCACCAGGGGATTTATGGCAACTGATGGAGGATAGTTTACTATACACATCCCACACTGGAATGGTTGGCAGTGGGAGGGATGGCGGGAGTGACTGGGACACCTTAACGAACTTTGTGTTGCTTGCATTAGCAATTGTCACAAAGTCCTGGGGGTTGATTCCAGGGATGTTGATTTGGTCCGTTTTTGGAAATTGGGCTTCAAGGCATTCAAGACAGAAAACAGGAGACACTTCTTCACACAGAGAGGCGTCACAATCAGAACAAACTCCCCAGCGATGTGGCTGAAGAGACAATTTGGGAACATTCAAAAACAGACTGGATAGGATCCTTGGATCACTCAGTTATTAATGGACACCAAACGAGCGCAATGGGGCCAATGGCCTCCTCTCGATTGTAAACTTTCTTATGTTCTTATTGTACAGTCTTAACATTACTTCCCTTGTTTTAAATTCTACACTTTTGACAATATACCTTAGTGTAACGATCACCCTGCATGACTGTTAAGCAGCCACACTGCCCTCCAAACGGAGTGATTATTGGCCCACTTTATAAGCAGTTAAACTACGTCAGCAAGGGTGACAAACAGCAAACTCAGGGATGTCAATTGTGTCAATTCTTAAACATTGCAGTTTATTATGGGGATTTAGGATGACGGAAGCAGAAATAGGATAGATAGGAAAGAAACCATGAAATAAGTGAAGTATAGAAGACTGGACAAGAAAAAGACTGCAGAGTACAACTATAGCATAAGGATAGAGAAGGGATATTAATTGATATATGGTAAAGGACTTGGTAAAGGTAGAAAGGTACTGGGAATATAACAGGAGAAAAAGAAAGAGAAATAAAGTGTTGAGCTGAAGCAGAAGCCCAAAATACTAACTAACATTCAGACCCTCCACATACAGACAACCCAACAAATGCACAATGTAGAAATCAATTAGATGGATGGATTAGAATGGAGATAAACAGGATTGAAGTGGATGCAGTCCAGGAAATAAAACTGGGAACAGGTTGAAGAAAAGTAACAAAATAAAGACAAAAGGAACTGTCCTGTAAAGTAACAAAATAAATTGGCAATGTCCAAGTCTTGATGAAAATGTTCATGGAAAAACAATCCAATGTCAACAGAATGGAGTGAGCTCAGCCAGCAGACGTGCAGTGAAAACAGCAATGAATGTGGAGGAGATTGACTGATTGTTGCAATGGTCTGCAACTCTGGAATGATGAGTGAAGATGAATGCAGCAGTTGTGAGGAAAGTTGTGAGGAAACTGTAAAACACTCAACAGGATCCCACACTAGACAAAACAATAAACACCTACATAAACAACAGTGCTAACAGAGACTGTTAGTATATAGTAGTATATAGTATAATAGTATAATAATAGTATATAGCTAATTGAATGCACTGTTGGTAGGTTTGATTAGAGTAAACACAATAGAAATAGGAAAGATATAGAAAGTATTGCAAAAAACAATGGGGTCACCCCAGCTATGGCAGCTCTGTATATACTAACTAGGGCTGCAGCTATTGATCAATTTAGTAATCGAGTATTCTACCGATGATTCCATCGATTAATCGAGTAATCGTATAAATACTTTTGCCTTCTTAAAGAGCAACAGTAAATATACAAAAGAGAAAAGAGGTCTCTTAAAATGAACAACTATTTGGTTTCCTTTTTATAAAAATCTAAATTTGTATTGCTTAAATAGCATATATTATCTGTCAAAACTAAACCCATTTAGTGCATTTAAGTGCCATATTACATTATTGGTTTTAAAGAAAACGTTTTCTGAAATGCAAAGACAAATAAAAAAATGAATTTCAAATTACTTTAACCTAAACACAACCTAAAACTAAGGCATACATTTAAGTAATATTAATAATAATAATAATAATAATAATAATAATAATAATAATACATACATACATACATACATAAACATTGCTTTAAGTTGGTGCAGTTCACTTCAGCCTAACTACAGCTCAAGCATAGCGTAAGCCTTTACTGTCTCACTGGAAGGCTTTGTGGCAGCATTTGTCGGAGGTAAAAAAACAGTCCTGGCAGGATCGTGTCTGGATGCGGTAGATAAAACGCTGCAGTCAGTTTGTGAAATCCTGAGCTTCATTCATGTTGTTATTATGAAGTCACACCATATGTTCTGTGGTTATTTTCTTGAGCAAAACTTAGCTAACTTAGGGACATCAAAACTAGCCAACATATTGATTTAGTTCTTAACTAGCCATTACAGATGGACGTAATTAACGCACGCTGTCGGCTGCAGACATTGTCAAGGCATTGATTTGATTTTTTATTACGGCTGTATATTTCTGTTTAGATTTAGTTTTTTTGGGGGAAGTGATTGCCACCAAGGGTAGGGAGGAGGGGGCATGTTCTTGATATATTGCTTTTGTTATGCTGATGTGTTTGTTCCCCCATATCTATAAATAAAAATATACATATATAAAATATCACAGTGATGTGACCCTCCACCACACACAAAGAAAAGAGTGAGATTACTACTTCATCTGATTGAGCTGGATTATTGCTTTATAACGATATAGCATTTGTTAAACTATGTGAATTCCTTACAAAGTTATGACATTAAGTTCCACTGCTTGGAATATAGAAAACACAGAACATCGCTGTTAAAGTCCCGCTGACATTCTCTTCATAATCTCCCCCGCAATATACACTCATATCCATCATATTTACATGACATTGAGCATACATATCCCTGACGTGTGTGTTTGGGCTTAATCTATACAATGTGCTCGAGTCACAGATGAAATGCCCCTCTCCCTCTCGGGTTTGCATGGTTTCAGTTTATTGCACATACATACATATACATTGATCAGATAGTACTGTGTAATTTTGCATTTACATCTGTGACCTCTTTACTAGTTGATGGGAGCATGTTTTATTAAAGTGAGTGGATTGGATCAGGTGTCTCTAATAAACGAATAAATGTAGTCATGGAAAAGTCATGGAAAATAAAAATCTGATTTTCGTGGGAACCCTTATAGCAGATCGATAAATCCAGTGTGGGTCCTCGATCGCAATTTGCATCGGTTCATGTGTTCGGTTTATAAGAAATCCATCATCTACATAACTAATAAAATAAGAAAACTATGAAAACAGATATACAACCGTGGCTTGGGCTAACAAGACCTGTCCCCCCTGGAACACCCTGCCTACAGAATGGAAGGAAGACAAGAAATCTTCCGGTTCCTACTTCCTCTTCAAAGCTCACGTCTTAAAGGGCCAGTCAGTAAGTGTGCATCGTCACCAAATACATCACCAACGTGTCTCTTTCCTCTCCAGGCTGTCAGGCTGTGGGATCACAGAGGGAGGCTGTGCAGCCCTGGCCTCAGCTCTGCGTTCAAACCCCTCAACTCTGAGAGAGCTGGATCTGAGCCACAATCACCCAGGGGTCTCAGGAGTGACAGAGCTCTGTGCTCTACTGGAGGATCCCAACTGTAAACTAGAGACACTGCGGTAAGTAGAGGCTGTGTGACTGTGTGAATATTCAGTCACTGACAGGAGAGACTGTGGTTTCTGAGCTCACCTCCTCTTCACTGCTCTAACCCCGTCTCTCCCTGTACTGTGTCTCTGTCAAACTGCTGTCCCTTATTCATCTCTCATTCCCTGAGTATAATGTGTCCTCCTCACCCCACACAGGGCAGGAAGGAAGAGATGGTTGAATTGTGGATTTATCTATTGAAACAGATTACTGTGTGTATGTGTCTACGTTAGGGAATAGACTGTGTCAGTGACCTATTTACAGGCAGGTTAAGCAGCTGAAGGTCCTCTGTGTGTCCAATCAGAAAGCTCTGCTCCAGGCAGAGATGTTGCTGGTGAAGTTGTGCAGACAGAAGAGCCTTGAATGTGTGTGTGTTTGCGGCCGTGTGCTCATACCAGTCAGACAGCCCAGTCACACACAGCGTGGTGAGCAATAGAGCAGCAGCAGGGTGACTACATTTGTGCCAGGAGCTTTTTATTTTCTCCCCAAAGAACTGAAAACGTTGTGCTTGAGTGTATTTTAAATAATGGCTAAATAAGTCAGAGTTATAGGGTTATAGGTAGGGAATAAAAAGAACAGCCGCCAAATGCGGGTAGATTTAGCCAGTGGCGGGTAAATCTGTCAATCTTACCAGCCAACAAGTGTACGGGAACTCAACTTGTTTTAATTTCTCATAATGTATTGGTCAATCTGTTTCAAAAAGTGCTTGAGTTATAATAGTTGCGTTGACAATGTTCATATTCGCACAATCGGTGGAATTCAGCAGGTCTGCGCATGTCTGCGCAAATCTGCACTACAACGCACCCCATGGCTTCCTTACAGAGAAGCACATACGTGTACAACATGTGCAGTGCAATGAAACTACCACAGATCTACAGCTGGGATGTTAACCCACCTAAAAGCCAGACACCCTTCTGTGAAACTAGCAATGACAGAAAAGGAAGGAGGAGCAACAGACACATTATACACACACAGCAGCTATTGCTGTTTATTCTGTATTGGCTGGAACTCGAACGCACGGTTCTGTTTCCGAACACAGAGCGGCAGTGCGAGTGAGGTGTGGAGAGGAAAAGACACTCGTTTACACAAGTACATTGTGTCAATTAGCTAGATAGAGAGGTCTTATCCATTTTGTATTTCGCTGTTGTGACCGGAAAGCATTGCCACAAGGACGCTAATGTTAAGGCATTTTCATTGCAGCTCACATTGCTCAACTGGCAATTGAATGAAAATGTATGAAAATTGAGAAAGAGAAACATATAGGTCGGTCAGTTACAGATGTAATGGCAAAATATTATTTTATTTACAAATAGTCACAACCTTTATAGTTAATGTTTATGTGGCAATACAAAGTTGTGATGTCGGCAACAATAATAATACGAGAGTTGACAGGTCTGCTGTTATTATGCCATTTCCATACGTCTTCTAATAATGCATTTTTACATAGATATTTATTTAACGAAGCTGTTGTGTCAGATAAGTATTGATCAATTACGACGTATTAATTTATGGGGAAACGATGGAGACGTGCGTTTTTTGCTGCGTAGCGGAGATTGTGCTGAAGAGAAACGTGCGGTTTGTTCACATCGCGTCTTTGCTGGCGTGCGGTGTTGACCAATGAAAGGACGTCACTGTCTGTCATCATCCCTAGAGATGATATTTTTGACCCAATCCAAAGGACCTCTCAGCCCTGGCGCTCTCAGCTGATAAAGCAGGTGTCAGGTTATGCGCTGATGAGAGAGCAGTGGTCAGAGTGCAGATGACAGAGAGAGACAGACTTTTACATTGCAGCTTATAAACTATGACTTTTAATGACCACATTCATTTTAATGACTTTTAAGGGCCTGAAGAAAATACTTTGAAATGTAATGAGTTTTAATGACGTGCAGAAACCCAGAGAAGGGAGTAGCAGTGAAAGAGCAAGAGGAGCATGAAGAGCGACAGTGTGTCACCATATAACACCCCTTCTCATGGGTTGGTTTAGTGTGTTCATACAGATCCCCATTAGCTGCCATGTTATTGCATATGTGATTGATTAATTTGAAAACGATGCTCCCGCACAGTGTCTCTACTTGCAAGTGTTATAATTCAATAGAATGCAATGTTTTGGTCAAAGACCTTATAACACTTGCAAGTAGAAACAGTGTGGGAGCATGTTTTTTCTGTCCAGATGCTTTTCCCTCATATGCACCTGTCTAAGAGTCTATACAGGTGTGGGATTAGATTTTGTTATTGTGATTGATTAAATAGCTGAATAAATGTCATGTTTTAACATGTTCACGACACATCAATACAGCCTCATGTATTTTTGGTGATGTTTGCCTTTAGCTGGTAAAAATACCAAGTGGCTGGTAAGTTTTTTCCTTCTACCAGATACAGTGGCTAGTGGCCAAACAAGTTAATTTTATTCCCTGGTTACAGGGCAGTCATGGTCTCGTTTGGTAGTCGTGGTCTTCCTCCAGATCGGGTCAATAGGCAGAAGTGGGTTCTTTGATCAATCGGTGACAGAGTAGAAAAGTCCCACAAACAGAAGTCAGTCACTAGTCTGCTGCTCAACAGCTGCCGCCCGGCGTCCTGCTCTTCCCCTCAGGTAAATGCATTGAGGCTCTGTGTGCTCGTCCTTTACAATAATGTATTTGTGAACTATGGGCTGAAATGCTAGTTTTTATTTATAAACATAAGAGAAACACTTTAATGTGCATTTACACCAATACACTGGTAAAATGGGAAATAATACATGATTATATAAATAATATTTTTCTGATAAGCTGTGGATAAGGTATCTCCTAGCATTGTTTGAGACACACACAGGGCCGGCCCTGGCCTTTTGGGGGCCATAGGTGAGATTTCATTGAGGGACCCCGAACCTCACTGAAAAACATTGAAGTGTTGCCCATGTTTACGGCGGATAGTAAATGTTTTGGTAAAACTAAAATACACACAAACATTTAAATGGTGCACAATCACAGAACATTGATTGCACTTTAACATACACTGTACACGTTGAAGAGATATATTCAGTAATAAATACAAATGTAAATCTTGCACTGTGCACATTGAAATAACAGCAATAACTAATTAACAGTTTAGGAAAAATAACATCCACACCAAAAATACTATAGCACATGTTCAAATTCAATTAAAATTAAATACAATGCTATCAAACATCATTAGGATGGCAACTGGCAGTAGGCGAGCTGTCACAGTGATGTGACCCTCCACCACACACAAAGAAAAGAGTGAGATTACTACTTCATCTGATTGAGCTGGATTATTGCTTTATAACGATATAGCATTTGTTAAACTATGTGAATTCCTTACAAAGTTATGACATTAAGTTCCACTGCTTGGAATATAGAAAACACAGAACATCGCTGTTAAAGTCCCGCTGACATTCTCTTCATAATCTCCCCCGCAATATACACTCATATCCATCATATTTACATGACATTGAGCATACATATCCCTGACGTGTGTGTTTGGGCTTAATCTATACAATGTGCTCGAGTCACAGATGAAATGCCCCTCTCCCTCTCGGGTTTGCATGGTTTCAGTTTATTGCACTGGAGACGAGCTGCTGTTTACCCGCAAGGAATTGTCTTGCGCCTTGTTGTTTAATACTTTGTTTTAATGATCTTACCGAGTGTTTGTTCACGTCACCGATGAAGCTACAAAGCCGTGAATAGAAATGTTTTATGAAGTTATGTGCAGTACAGAACAGTGCACAACAATATTGAGCATCATGATAATAGGAAACAAAAGTGATCCGCATTGCCATTAACCATGAAACGTCCATCAGCAACTCACTTTACTTTGAAACCCACAATAAACCAGGGTTCCCACGGTCATGGAAAGTCATGGAAGAGTCATTGAAAATGACCAAAACATTTCAAGTCTTGTGAAATTGCTACACATATACACAGTGAAACCCATTTAAACATACGTGAAAAATTATGTTCACTCTGATACAAAGTAACAGTTTCATGGTGCAGAATAAAATTGTATTATATCCTGTTTAAATTTTCCTTTTATTACGTACTCTGTAATACATGTGGGTATTATGAACCTCATGGCACACAGTGGTCTGTGCTGATATTATGTACACAGGGATTTCCAAGTCTTGGAGAGTCTGTGTGAAGTGCATATGTACACTGAGCACAACTCCTATACCCATATAGCAACACACAGCACTCGGTGCGATCACAACACAGACTCTCCTCACTCTGCACAGATCCTCAAGATAATAGGTTGCATTTTTGTGCTACAAATGTGTGTCATTCTGAACAGAGTCTGACCATTCAGCCAGTACATTCACAGTGTTTGTGTAGATTCTGAGCAGAATGACGTAAATCCGTGTAAATTGGTCAGGATCTGGCAGCATGATGATTTAATGTGAAATTAAGTTAATAGTAAAAGTTAATCTCACGCACCTCCTGTTCACCAGGACCAGTGTTGAGAACCCCTGCCTACATGAAATGCAAAAACTGTATCAAGTGTCCGTTGCATTTAAATTAAGTATGAAATGTATGATATGCATATTTATTTAAAATCATGTAAATAATAACAATACACATTTTCCTATTCAACAAATTACATTTCGTTTCAAAACCACAAGCAAGTTCTACAGAAGTCACCAATATACACTGTTTATCCCAAAGCTCACTTGTGCTGAGTTTCTTGTGCCGCTTGCACTGTCCTCAACGCCACAATGTTGACCAACCTCCGAGTGTGAGCCAATCATATAGCGCCATATTAAACACGTGACCTCCAAGCATCTGTGTGAGCTGTGCACTGCAGAACAGCTGTGATGTGTAGCTGACAAGATAATGTCGTCATATCAAACCAGCTTGTGATGTAGTGTTTCATAAGAAATAATTACTCATAAGAACCTGAAAATAATAGTGCTTTAAAATGGGTACAAATCGGTAAAATCCACACTCCTCAGCACAAAAGTCTGGTAATTTATTGGTGAAAATTATTTCTTTAAAAAAAAAAAAAAGAAAGAATAAGATCTAAAGCTTTCAAGTTTAAAACAAAGCAGTCGTCTAAAACACTTCTTTAGCAGCTTACAGGAAAGGATTACTGTAGGCCCTACTGACCTGACCATTTGTATATCGTAATGTTTGAATGTATGTTTTTACTAATTAACTGATTGATCGTAGTTTATATTCAAGGCAATTCTGAATTACTGCTAAAATCATTAATATACAGATTGTTAATGTTGTTTTCTGCTGTAATTAACATTTATACTACATATACATTGATCAGATAGTACTATGTGTAATTTTGCATTTACATCTGTGTCCTCTTTACTAGTTGATGGGAGCATGTTTTATTAAAGTGAGTGGATTGGATCAGGTGTCTCTAATAAACGAATAAATGTAGTCATGGAAAAGTCATGGAAAATAAAAATCTGATTTTCGTGGGAACCCTTATAGCAGATCGATAAATCCAGTGTGGGTCCTCGATCGCAATTTGCATCGGTTCATGTGTTCGGTTTATAAGAAATCCATCATCTACATAACTAATAAAATAAGAAAACTATGAAAACAGATATACAACCGTGGCTTGGGCTAACAAGACCTGTCCCCCCTGGAACACCCTGCCTACAGAATGAAAGGAAGACAAGAAATCTTCCGGTTCCTACTTCCTCTTCAAAGCTCACGTCTTAAAGGGCCAGTCAGTAAGTGTGCAACGTCACCAAATATATCACCAACGTGTCTCCTTTCCTCTCCAGGCTGTCATACTGTGGGATCACAGAGGGAGGCTGTGCAGCCCTGGCCTCAGCTCTGCGTTCAAACCCCTCAACTCTGAGAGAGCTGGATCTGAGCCACAATCACCCAGGGGCCTCAGGAGTGACAGAGCTCTGTGCTGGACTGAAGGATCCCAACTGTAAACTAGAGAAACTGTGGTAAGTAGAGGCTGTGTGACTGTGTGAATATTCAGTCACTGACAGGAGAGACTGTGGTTTCTGAGCTCACCTCCTCTTCACTGCTCTAACCCCGTCTCTCCCTGTACTGTGTCTCTGTCAAACTGCTGTCCCTTATTCATCTCTCATTCCCTGAGTATAATGTGTCCTCCTCACCCCACACAGGGCAGGAAGGAAGAGATGGTTGAATTGTGGATTTATCTATTGAAACAGATTACTGTGTGTATGTGTGTATGTGTCTACGTTAGGGAATCGACAGTGTCAGTGATCTATTTACAGGCAGGATTAAGCAGCTGAAGGTCCTGTGTGTGTCCAATCAGAAAGCTCTGCTCCAGGCAGAGATGTTGCTGGTGAAGTTGTGCAGACAGAAGAGCCTTGAATGTGTGTGTGTTTGCGGCCGTGTGCTCATACGAGTCAGACAGCCCAGTCACACACAGCGTGGTGAGCAATAGAGCAGCAGCAGGGTGACTACATTTGTGCCAGGAGCTTTTTATTTTCTCCCCAAAGAACTGAAAACGTTGTGCTTGAGTGTATTTTAAATAATGGCTAAATAAGTCAGAGTTATAGGGTTATAGGTAGGGAATAAAAAGAACAGCCGCCAAATGCGGGTAGATTTAGCCAGTGGCGGGTAAATCTGTCAATCTTACCAGCCAACAAGTGTACGGGAACTCAACTTGTTTTAATTTCTCATAATGTATTGGTCAATCTGTTTCAAAAAGTGCTTGAGTTATAATAGTTGCGTTGACAATGTTCATATTCGCACAATCGGTGGAATTCAGCAGGTCTGCGCATGTCTGTTGAAATCTGCACTACAACGCACCCCATGGCTTCCTTACAGAGAAGTACATACGTGTACAACATGTGCAGTGCAATGAAACTACCACAGATCTACAGCTGGGATGTTAACCCACCTAAAAGCCAAACACCCTTCTGTGAAACTAGCAATGACAGAAAAGGAAGGAGGAGCAACAGACACATTATACACACACAGCAGCTATTGCTGTTTATTCTGTATTGGCTGGAACTCGAACGCACGGTTCTGTTTCCGAACACAGAGCGGCAGTGCGAGTGAGGTGTGGAGAGGAAAAGACACTCGTTTACACAAGTACATTGTGTCAATTAGCTACATAGAGAGGTCTTATCCATTTTGTATTTCGCTGTTGTGACCGGAAAGCATTGCCACAAGGACGCTAATGTTAAGGCATTTTCATTGCAGCTCACATTGCTCAACTGGCAATTGAATGAAAATGTATGAAAAATGAGAAAGAGAAACATATAGGTCGGTCAGTTACAGATGTAATGTCAAAATATTATTTTATTTACAAATAGTCACAACCTTTATAGTTAATGTTTTTGTGACAATACAAAGTTGTGATGTCGGCAACAATAATAATACGAGAGTTGACAGGTCTGCTGTTATTATGCCATTTCCATACGTCTTCTAATAATGCATTTTTACATAGATATTTATTTAACAAAGTTGTTGTGTCAGATAAGTATTAATCAATTACGACGTATTAATTTATGGGGAAACGATGGAGACGTGCGTTTTTTGCTGCGTAGCGGAGATTGTGCTGAAGAGAAACGTGCGGTTTGTTCACATCGCGTCTTTGCTGGCGTGCGGTGTTGACCAATGAAAGGACGTCACTGTCTGTCATCATCCCTAGAGATGATATTTTTGACCCAATCCAAAGGACCTCTCAGCCCTGGCGCTCTCAGCTGATAAAGCAGGTGTCAGGTTATGCGCTGATGAGAGAGCAGTGGTCAGAGTGCAGATGACAGAGAGAGACAGACTTTTATATTGCAGCTTATAAACTATGAATTTTAATGACCACATTCATGTTAATGACTTTTAAGGGCCTGAAGAAAATACTTTGAAATGTAATGAGTTTTAATGAGGTGCAGAAACCCAGAGAAGGGAGTAGCAGTGAAAGAGCAAGAGGAGCATGAAGAGCGACAGTGTGTCACCATATAACACCCCTTCTCATGGGTTGGTTTAGTGTGTTCATACAGATCCCCATTAGCTGCCATGTTATTGCATATGTGATTGACTAATTTGAAAACGATGCTCCCGCACAGTGTCTCTACTTGCAAGTGTTATAATTCAATAGAATGCAATGTTTTGGTCAAAGACCTTATAACACTTGCAAGTAGAAACAGTGTGGGAGCATGTTTTTTCTGTCCAGATGCTTTTCCCTCATATGCACCTGTCTAAGAGTCTATACAGGTGTGGGATTAGATTTTGTTATTGTGATTGATTAAATAGCTGAATAAATGTCATGTTTTAACATGTTCACGACACATTAATACAGCCTCATGTATTTTTGGTGATGTTTGCCTTTAGCTAGTAAAAATACCAAGTGGCTGGTAAGTTTTTTCCTTCTACCAGATACAGTGGCTAGTGGCCAAACAAGTTAATTTTATTCCCTGGTTACAGGGCAGTCATGGTCTCGTTTGGTAGTCGTGGTCTTCCTCCAGATCGGGTCAATAGGCAGAAGTGGGTTCTTAGATCAATCGGTGACAGAGTAGAAAAGTCCCACAAACAGAAGTCAGTCACTAGTCTGCTGCTCAACAGCTGCCGCCCGGCGTCCTGCTCTTCCCCTCAGGTAAATGCATTGAGGCTCTGTGTGCTCGTCCTTTACAATAATGTATTTGTGAACTATGGGCTGAAATGCTAGTTTTTATTTATAAACATAAGAGAAACACTTTAATGTGCATTTACACCAATACACTGGTAAAATGGGAAATAATACATGATTATATAAATAATATTTTTCTGATAAGCTGTGGATAAGGTATCTCCTAGCATTGTTTGAGACACACACAGGGCCGGCCCTGGCCTTTTGAGGGCCATAGGTGAGATTTCATTGAGGGGCCCCGAACCTCACTGAAAAACATTGAAGTGTTGCCCATCTTTATGGCGGATAGTAAATGTTTAGGTAAAACTAAAATACATACAAGCATTTAAATGGTGCACAATCACAGAACATTGATTGCACTTTAACATACACTGTACACGTTGAAGAGATATATTCAGTAATAAATACAAATGTACATTTTACACTGTGCACATTGAAATAACAGCAATAACTAATAAACAGTTTAGGAAAAATAACATCCACACCAAAAATACTATAGTGCATTTTCAAATTAAATTAAAATTAAATACAATGCTATCATACATCATTTGGATGGCAACTGGCAGTAGGCGAGCTGTCACAGTGATGTGACCCTCCACCACACACATAGAAAAGAGTGAGATTACTACTTCATCTGATTGAGCTGGATTATTGCTTTATAACGATATAGCATTTGTTAAACTATGTGAATTCCTTACAAAGTTATGACATTAAGTTCCACTGCTTGGAATATAGAAAACACAGAACATC
Source organism: Amia ocellicauda (assembly GCF_036373705.1). Lineage (NCBI taxonomy): Eukaryota > Metazoa > Chordata > Actinopteri > Amiiformes > Amiidae > Amia > Amia ocellicauda. The sequence continues at coordinate 435,832 of NC_089863.1, read as the reverse complement.
GCTGTTAAAGTCCCGCTGACATTCTCTTCATAATCTCCCCCGCAATATACACTCATATCCATCATATTTACATGACATTGAGCATACATATCCCTGACGTGTGTGTTTGGGCTTAATCTATACAATGTGCTCGAGTCACAGATGAAATGCCCCTCTCCCTGTCAGGTTTGCATGGTTTCAGTTTATTGCACTAGAGACGAGCTGCTGTTTACCCGCAAGGAATTGTCTTGCGCCTTGTTGTTTAATACTTTGTTTTAATGATCTTACCGAGTGTTTGTTCACGTCACCGATGAAGCTACAAAGCCGTGAATAGAAGTGTTTTATGAAGTTATGTGCAGTACAGAACAGTGCACCACAATATAGAGCATCATGATAATAGGAAACAAAAGTGATCCGCATTGCCATTAACCATGAAACGTCCATCAGCAACTCACTTTACTTTGAAACCCACAATAGACCAGGGTTCCCACGGTCATGGAAAGTCATGGAAAAGTCATGGAATATAACCAAAACATTTCAAGTCTTGTGAAATTGTTACACATATACACAGTGAAACCCATTTACAACATACGTGAGAAATAATGTTCACTCTGATATAAAGTAACAGTTTCATGGTGCAGAATAAAATTGTATTAAATCCTGTTTAAGTTTTCCTTTTATTACGTACTCTGTAATACATGTGGGTATTCTGAACGTCATGGCACACAGTGGTCTGTGCTGATATTATGTACACAGGGATTTCCAAGTCTTGGAGCGTCTGTGTGAAGTGCATATACAGTGAGGGAAAAAAGTATTTGATCCCCTGCTGATTTTGTACGTTTGCCCACTGACAAAGAAATTATCAGTCTATAATTTTAATGGTAGGTGTATTTTAACACTGAGATACAGAATAACAGCAAAAAAATCCAGAAAAACGCATTTCAAAAAAGTTATACATTGATTTGCATGTTAATGAGGGAAATAAGTATTTGATCCCCTATCAATCAACAAGATTTCTGGCTCCCAGGTGTCTTTTATGCAGGTAACGAGCTGAGACTCTGTTAAAGGGAGTGCTCCTAATCTCAGCTCGTTACCTGTATGAAAGACACCTGTCCACAGAAGCAATCAATCAATCAGATTCCAAACTCTCCACCATGGCCAAGACCAAAGAGCTGTCCAAGGATGTCAGGGTCAAGATTGTAGACCTACACAAGGCTGGAATGGGCTACAAGACCATCGCCAAACAGCTTGGTGAGAAGGTGGCAACAGCTGGTGTGATTATTCGCAAATGGAAGAAACACAAAATAACTGTCAGTCTCCCTCGGTCTGGGGCTCCATGCAAGATCTCACCTCGTGGAGTTTCAATGATCATGAGAACAGTGAGGAATCAGCCCAGAACTACATGGGAGGATCTTGTTAATGATCTCAAGGCAGCTGGGACCATAGTCACCAAGAAAACAATTGGTAACACACTACGCCGTGAAGCACTGAAATCCTGCAGCGCCCGCAAGGCCCCCCTGTTCAAGAAAGCACATGTACAGGCCCGTCTAAAGTTTGCCAACATCTGAATGATTCAGAGGAGAACTAGGTGAAAGTGTTGTGGTCAGATGAGACCAAAATCGAGCTCTTTGGCATCAACTCAACTTGCCGTGTTTGGAGGAGGAGGAATGACCCCAAGAACACCATCCCCACCGTCAAACATGGAGGTGGAAACATTATGCTTTGGGGGTGTTTTTCTGCTAAGGGGACAGGACAACTGCACCGCATCAAAGGGACGATGGATGGGGCCATGTACCATCAAATCTTGGGTGAGAACCTCCTTCCCTCAGCCAGGGCATTGAAAATGGGTCGTGGATGGGTATTCCAGCATGACAATGACCCAAAACACACAGCCAAGGCAACAAAGGAGTGGCTCAAGAAGAAGCACATTAAGGTCCTGGAGTGGCCTAGCCAGCCTCCAGACCTTAATCCCATAGATCCCATGGAGGGAGCTGAAGGTTCGAGTTGCCAAACGTCAGCCTCGAAACCTTAATGACTTGGAGAGGATCTGCAAAGAGGAGTGGGAGAAAATCCCTCCTGAGATGTGTGCAAACCTGGTGGCCAACTACAAGAAACGTCTGACCTCTGTGATTGCCAACAAGGGTTTTGCCACCAAGTACTAAGTTGAAGGGGTCAAATACTTATTTCCCTCATTAACATGCAAATCAATGTATAACTTTTTTTAAATGCATTTTTCTGGATTTTTTTGTTGTTATTCTGTCTCTCACTGTTAAAATACCCCTACCATTAAAATTATAGACTGATCATTTCTTTGTCAGTGGGCAAACGTACAAAATCAGCAGGGGATCAAATACTTTTTTCCCCCACTGTATACACTGAGCTCAACTCCTATACCCATATAGCAACACACAGCACTCGGTGCGATCACAACACTGACTCTCCTCACTCTGCACAGATCCTCAAGATAATAGGTTGCATTTTTGTGCTACAAATGTGTGTCATTCTGAACAGAGTCTGACCATTCAGCCAGTACATTCACAGTGTTTGTGTAGATTCTGAGCAGAATGACGTAAATCCGTGTAAATTGGTCAGGATCTGGCAGCATGATGATTTAATGTGAAATTAAGTTAATAGTAAAAGTTAATCTCACGCACCTCCTGTTCACCAGGACCAGTGTTGAGAACCCCTGCCTACATGAAATGCAAAAACTGTATCAAGTGTCCGTTGCATTTAAATTAAGTATGAAATGTATGATATGCATATTTATTTAAAATCATGTAAATAATAACAATACATATTTTCCTATTCAACAAATTACATTTAGTTTCAAAACCACAAGCAAGTTCTACAGAAGTCACCAATATACACTGTTTATCCCAAAGCTCACTTGTGCTGAGTTTCTTGTGCCGCTTGCACTGTCCTCAACGCCACAATGCTGACCATCCTCCGAGTGTGAGCCAATCATATAGCGCCATATTAAACACGTGACCTCCAAGCATCTGTGTGAGCTGTGCACTGCAGAACAGCTGCGATGTGTAGCTGACAAGATAATGTCGTATCAAACCAGCTTGTGAAGTAGTGTTTCATAAGAAATAATTACTCATAAGAACCTGAAAATAATAGTGCTTTAAAATGGGTACAAATCGGTAAAATCCACACTCCTCAGTACAAAAGTCTGGTAATTTATTGGTGAAAATTATTTATTTTTTAAAAAAAAAGAAAGAATAAAATCTAAAGCTTTCAAGTTTAAATCAAAGCAGTCGTCTAAAACACTTCTTTAGCAGCTTACAGGAAAGGATTACTGTAGGCCCTACTGACCTGACCATTTGTATATTGTAATGTTTGAATGTATGTTTTTATTAATTAACTGATTGATCGTAGTTTATATTCAAGGCAATTCACAATTACTGCTAAAATCATTAATATACAGATTGTTAATGTTGTTTTCTGCTGTAATTAACATTTATACTACAAATACATTGATCAGATAGTACTATGTGTAATTTTGCATTTACATCTGTGTCCTCTTTACTAGTTGATGGGAGCATGTTTTATTAAAGTGGGTGGATTGGATCAGGTGTCTCTAATAAATGAATAAATGTAGTCATAGAAAAGTCATGGAAAATAGAAATCTGATTTTCGTGGGAACCCTGATAGCAGATCGATAAATCCAGTGTGGCTCCTCGATCGCAATTTGCATCGGTTCATGTGTTCGGTTTATAAGAAATCCATCATCTACATAACTAATAAAATAAGAAAACTATGAAAACAGAAATACAACCGTGGCTTGGGCTAACAAGACCTGTCCCCCCTGGAACACCCTGCCTACAGAATGAAAGGAAGACAAGAAATCTTCCGGTTCCTACTTCCTCTTCAAAGCTCACGTCTTAAAGGGCCAGTCAGTAAGTGTGCAACGTCACCAAATACATCACCAACGTGTCTCCTTTCCTCTCCAGGCTGTCATGGTGTGGGATCACAGAGGGAGGCTGTGCAGCCCTGGCCTCAGCTCTGCGTTCACACCCCTCAACTCTGAGAGCGCTGGATCTGAGCCACAATCGCCCAGGGGTCTCAGGAGTGACAGAGCTCTGTGCTGGACTGGAGGATCCCAACTGTAAACTAGAGACACTGCGGTAAGTAGAGGCTGTGTGACTGTGTGAATATTCAGTCACTGACAGGAGAGACTGTGGTTTCTGAGCTCACCTCCTCTTCACTGCTCTAACCCCGTCTCTCCCTGTACTGTGTCTCTGTCAAACTGCTGTCCCTTATTCATCTCTCATTCCCTGAGTATAATGTGTCCTCCTCACCCCACACAGGGCAGGAAGGAAGAGATGGTTGAATTGTGGATTTATCTATTGAAACAGATTACTGTGTGTATGTGTCTACATTAGGGAATAGACAGTGTCAGTGACCTATTTACAGGCAGGATTAAGCAGCTGAAGGTCCTCTGTGTGGCCAATCAGAAAGCTCTGCTCCAGGCAGAGATGTTGCTGGTGAAGTTGTGCAGACAGAAGAGCCTTGAATGTGTGTGTGTTTGCGGCCGTGTGCTCATACCAGTCAGACAGCCCAGTCACACACAGCGTGGTGAGCAATAGAGCAGCAGCAGGGTGACTACATTTGTGACTACATTTTATTTTCTCCCCAAAGAACTGAAAACGTTGTGCTTGAGTGTATTTTAAATAATGGCTAAATAAGTCAGAGTTATAGGGTTATAGGTAGGGAATAAAAAGAACAGCCGCCAAATGCGGGTAGATTTAGCCAGTGGCGGGTAAATCTGTCAATCTTACCAGCCAACAAGTGTACGGGAACTCAACTTGTTTTAATTTCTCATAATGTATTGGTCAATCTGTTTCAAAAATTGCTTGAGTTATAATAGTTGCGTTGACAATGTTCATATTCGCACAATCGGTGGAATTCAGCAGGTCTGCGCATGTCTGCGCAAATCTGCACTACAACGCACCCCATGGCTTCCTTACAGAGAAGCACATACGTGTACAACATGTGCAGTGCAATGAAACTACCACAGATCTACAGCTGGGATGTTAACCCACCTAAAAGCCAGACACCCTTCTGTGAAACTAGCAATGACAGAAAAGGAAGGAGGAGCAACAGACACATTATACACACACAGCAGCTATTGCTGTTTATTCTGTATTGGCTGGAACTCGAACGCACGGTTCTGTTTCCGAACACAGAGCGGCAGTGCGAGTGAGGTGTGGAGAGGAAAAGACACTCGTTTACACAAGTACATTGTGTCAATTAGCTAGATAGAGAGGTCTTATCCATTTTGTATTTCGCTGTTGTGACCGGAAAGCATTGCCACAAGGACGCTAATGTTAAGGCATTTTCATTGCAGATCACATTGCTAAACTGGCAATTGAATGAAAATGTATGAAAATTGAGAAAGAGAAACATATTGGTCGGTCAGTTACAGATGTAATGGCAAAATATTATTTTATTTACAAATTGTCACAACCTTTATAGTTAATGTTTATGTGGCAATACAAAGTTGTGATGTCGGCAACAATAATAATACGAGAGTTGACAGGTCTGCTGTTATTATGCCATTTCCATACGTCTTCTAATAATGCATTTTTACATAGATATTTATTTAACAAAGTTGTTGTGTCAGATAAGTATTCATCAATTACGACGTATTAATTTATGGGGAAACGATAGAGACGTGCGTTTTTTGCTGTGTAGCGAAGATTGTGCTGAAGAGAAACGTGCGGTTTGTTCACATCGCGTCTTTGCTGGCGTGCGGTGTTGACCAATGAAAGGACGTCACTGTCTGTCATCATCCCTAGAGATGATATTTTTGACCCAATCCAAAGGACCTCTCAGCCCTGGCGCTCTCAGCTGATAAAGCAGGTGTCAGGTTATGCGCTGATGAGAGAGCAGTGGTCAGAGTGCAGATGACAGAGAGAGACAGACTTTTACATTGCAGCTTATAAACTATGACTTTTAATGACCACATTCATGTTAATGACTTTTAAGGGTCTGAAGAAAATACTTTGAAATGTAATGAGTTTTAATGAGGTGCAGAAACCCAGAGAAGGGAGTAGCAGTGAAAGAGCAAGAGGAGCATGAAGAGCGACAGTGTCACCATATAACACCCCTTCTCATGGGTTGGTTTAGTGTGTTGATACAGATCCCCATTAGCTGCCATGTTATTGCATATGTGATTGATTAATTTGAATACGATGCTCCCGCACAGTGTCTCTACTTGCAAGTGTTATAATTCGATAGAATGCAATGTTTTGGTCAAAGACCTTATAACACTTGCAAGTAGAAACAGTGTGGGAGCATGTTTTTTCTGTCCAGATGCTTTTCCCTCATATGCACCTGTCTAAGAGTCTATACAGGTGTGGGATTAGATTTTGTTATTGTGATTGATTAAATAGCTGAATAAATGTCATGTTTTAACATGTTCACGACACATCAATACAGCCTCATGTATTTTTGGTGATGTTTGCTTTTAGCTAGTAAAAATACCAAGTGGCTGGTAAGTTTTTTCCTTCTACCAGATACAGTGGCTAGTGGCCAAACAAGTTAATTTTATTCCCTGGTTACAGGGCAGTCAGGGTCTCGTTTTGGTAGTCGTGGTCTTCCTCCAGATCGGGTCAATAGGCAGAAGTGGGTTCTTTGATCAATCGGTGACAGAGTAGAAAAGTCCCACAAACAGAAGTCAGTCACTAGTCTGCTGCTCAACAGCTGCTGCCCGGCGTCCTGCTCTTCCCCTCAGGTAAATGCATTGAGGCTCTGTGTGCTCGTCCTTTACAATAATGTATTTGTGAACTATGGGCTGAAATGCTAGTTTTTATTTATAAACATAAGAGAAACACTTTAATGTGCATTTACACCAATACACTGGTAAAATGGGAAATAATACATGATTATATAAATAATATTTTTCTGATAAGCTGTGGATAAGGTATCTCCTAGCATTGTTTGAGACACACACAGGGCCGGCCCTGGCCTTTTGGGGGTCATAGGTGAGATTTCATTGTGGGGCCCCGAACCTCACTGAAAAACATTGAAGTGTTGCCCTTTATCTTTATGGCGGATAGTAAATGTTTAGGTAAAACTAAAATACACACAAGCATTTAAATGGTGCACAATCACAGAACATTGATTGCACTTTAACATACATGTACACATTGAAGAGATATATTCAGTAATAAATACAAATGTAAATTTTACACTGTGCACATTGAAATAACAGCAATAACTAATAAACAGTCTAGGAAAAATAACATCCACACCAAAAATACTATAGTGCATTTTCAAATTAAATTTAAATTAAATACAATGCTATCAAACATCATTAGGATGGCAACTGGCAGTAGGCGAGCTGTCACAGTGATGTGACCCTCCACCACACACAAAGAAAAGAGTGAGATTACTACTTCATCTGATTGAGCTGGATTATTGCTTTATAACGATATAGCATTTGTTAAACTATGTGAATTCCTTACAAAGTTATGACATTAAGTTCCACTGCTTGGAATATAGAAAACACAGAACATCGCTGTTAAAGTCCCGCTGACATTCTCTTCATAATCTCCCCCGCAATATACACTCATATCCATCATATTTACATGACATTGAGCATACATATCCCTGACGTGTGTGTTTGGGCTTAATCTATACAATGTGCTCGAGTCACAGATGAAATGCCCCTCTCCCTCTCGGGGTTTGCATGGTTTCAGTTTATTGCACTGGAGACGAGCTGCTGTTTACCCGCAAGGAATTGTCTTGCGCCTTGTTGTTTAATACTTTGTTTTAATGATCTTACCGAGTGTTTGTTCACGTCACCGATGAAGCTACAAAGCCGTGAATAGAAGTGTTTTATGAAGTTATGTGCAGTACAGAACAGTGCACAACAATATAGAGCATCATGATAATAGGAAACAAAAGTGATCCGCATTGCCATTAACCATGAAACGTCCATCAGCAACTCACTTTACTTTGAAACCCACAATAAACCAGGGTTCCCACGGTCATGGAAAGTCATGGAAAAGTCATGGAATATAACCAAGATATTTCAAGTCTTGTGAAATTGCTACACATATACACAGTGAAACCCATTTACAACATACGTGAGAAATAATGTTCACTCTGATATAAAGTAACAGTTTCATGGTGCAGAATAAAATTGTATTAAATCCTGTTTAAGTTTTCCTTTTATTACGTATTCTGTATTACATGTGGGTATTATGAACCTCATGGCACACAGTGGTCTGTGCTGATATTATGTACACAGGGATTTCCAAGTCTTGGAGGGTCTGTGTGAAGTGCATATGTACACTGAGCACAACTCCTATACCCATATAGCAACACACAGCACTCGGTGCGATCACAACACAGACTCTCCTCACTCTGCACAGATCCTCAAGATAATAGGTTGCATTTTTGTGCTACAAATGTGTGTCATTCTGAACAGAGTCTGACCATTCAGCCAGTACATTCACAGTGTTTGTGTAGATTCTGAGCAGAATAACGTAAATCCGTGTAAATTGGTCAGGATTTGGCAGCATGATGATTTAATGTGAAATTAAGTTAATAGTAAAAGTTAATCTCACGCACCTCCTGTTCACCAGGACCAGTGTTGAGAACCCCTGCCTACATGAAATGCTCAAACTGTATCAAGTGTCCGTTGCATTTAAATTAAGTATGAAATGTATGATATGCATATTTATTTAAAATCATGTAAATAATAACAATACATATTTTCCTATTCAACAAATTACATTTAGTTTCAAAACCACAAGCAAGTTCTACAGAAGTCACCAATATACACTGTTTATCCCAAAGCTCACTTGTGCTGAGTTTCTTGTGCCGCTTGCACTGTCCTCAACGCCACAATGCTGACCAACCTCCGAGTGTGAGCCAATCATATAGCGCCATATTAAACACGTGACCTCCAAGCATCTGTGTGAGCTGTGCACTGCAGAACAGCTGTGATGTGTAGCTGACAAGATAATGTCGTCATATCAAACCAGCTTGTGAAGTAGTGTTTCATAAGAAATAATTACTCATAAGAACCTGAAAATAATAGTGCTTTAAAATGGGTACAAATCGGTAAAATCCACACTCCTCAGTACAAAAGTCTGGTAATTTATTGGTGAAAATGATTTCTTTTTTTTAAAAAAAGAAAGAATAAAATCTAAAGCTTTCAAGTTTAAAACAAAGCAGTCGTCTAAAACACTTCTTTAGCAGCTTACAGGAAAGGATTACTGTAGGCCCTACTGACCTGACCATTTGTATATTGTAATGTTTGAATGTATGTTTTTATTAATTAACTGATTGATCGTAGTTTATATTCAAGGCAATTCACAATTACTGCTAAAATCACTAATATACAGATTGTTAATGTTGTTTTCTGCTGTAATTAACATTTATACTACATATACATTGATCAGATAGTACTATGTGTAATTTTGCATTTACATCTGTGTCCTCTTTACTAGTTGATGGGAGCATGTTTTATTAAAGTGGGTGGATTGGATCAGGTGTCTCTAATAAACGAATAAATGTAGTCATGGAAAAGTCATGGAAAATAAAAATCTGATTTTCGTGGGAACCCTGATAGCAGATCGATAAATCCAGTGTGGCTCCTCGATCGCAATTTGCATCGGTTTATGTGTTCGGTTTATAAGAAATCCATCATCTACATAACTAATAAAATAAGAAAACTATGAAAACAGAAATACAACCATGGCTTGGGCTAACAAGACCTGTCCCCCCTGGAACACCCTGCCTACAGAATGGAAGGAAGACAAGAAATCTTCCGGTTCCTACTTCCTCTTCAAAGCTCACGTCTTAAAGGGCCAGTCAGTAAGTGTGCAACGTCACCAAATACATCACCAACGTGTCTCCTTTCCTCTCCAGGCTGTCAGGCTGTGGGATCACAGAGGGAGGCTGTGCAGCCCTGGCCTCAGCTCTGCGTTCAAACCCCTCAACTCTGAGAGAGCTGGATCTGAACTGCAATCGCCCAGGGGCCTCAGGAGTGACAGAGCTCTCCGCTCTACTGGAGGATCCCAACTGTAAACTACAGACACTGCAGTAAGTAGAGGCTGTGTGACTGTGTGAATATTCAGTCACTGACAGGAGAGACTGTGGTTTCTGAGCTCACCTCCTCTTCACTGCTCTAACCCCGTCTCTCCCTGTACTGTGTCTCTGTCAAACTGCTGTCCCTTATTCATCTCTCATTCCCTGAGTATAATGTGTCCTCCTCACCCCACACAGGGCAGGAAGGAAGAGATGGTTGAATTGTGGATTTATCTATTGAAACAGATTACTGTGTGTATGTGTGTATGTGTCTACGTTAGGGAATAGACAGTGTCAGTGACCTATTTACAGGCAGGTTAAGCAGCTGAAGGTCCTCTGTGTGGCCAATCAGAAAGCTCTGCTCCAGGCAGAGATGTTGCTGGTGAAGTTGTGCAGACAGAAGAGCCTTGAATGTGTGTGTGTTTGCGGCCGTGTGCTCATACCAGTCAGACAGCCCAGTCACACACAGCGTGGTGAGCAATAGAGCAGCAGCAGGGTGACTACATTTGTGCCAGGAGCTTTTTATTTTCTCCCCAAAGAACTGAAAACGTTGTGCTTGAGTGTATTTTAAATGATGGCTAAATAAGTCAGAGTTATAGGGTTATAGGTAGGGAATAAAAAGAACAGCCGCCAAATGCGGGTAGATTTAGCCAGTGGCGGGTAAATCTGTCAATCTTACCAGCCAACAAGTGTACGGGAACTCAACTTGTTTTAATTTCTCATAATGTATTGGTCAATCTGTTTCAAAAAGTGCTTGAGTTATAATAGTTGCGTTGACAATGTTCATATTCGCACAATCGGTGGAATTCAGCAGGTCTGCGCATGTCTGCGCAAATCTGCACTACAACGCACCCCATGGCTTCCTTACAGAGAAGCACATACGTGTACAACATGTGCAGTGCAATGAAACTACCACAGATCTACAGCTGGGATGTTAACCCACCTAAAAGCCAGACACCCTTCTGTGAAACTAGCAATGACAGAAAAGGAAGGAGGAGCAACAGACACATTATACACACACAGCAGCTATTGCTGTTTATTCTGTATTGGCTGGAACTCGAACGCACGGTTCTGTTTCCGAACACAGAGCGGCAGTGCGAGTGAGGTGTGGAGAGGAAAAGACACTCGTTTACACAAGTACATTGTGTCAATTAGCTACATAGAGAGGTCTTATCCATTTTGTATTTCGCTGTTGTGACCGGAAAGCATTGCCACAAGGACGCTAATGTTAAGGCATTTTCATTGCAGCTCACATTGCTCAACTGGCAATTGAATGAAAATGTATGAAAATTGAGAAAGAGAAACATATAGGTCGGTCAGTTACAGATGTAATGGCAAAATATTATTTTATTTACAAATAGTCACAACCTTTATAGTTAATGTTTATGTGACAATACAAAGTTGTGATGTCGGCAACAAAAATAATACGAGAGTTGACAGGTCTGCTGTTATTATGCCATTTCCATACGTCTTCTAATAATGCATTTTTACATAGATATTTATTTAACGAAGCTGTTGTGTCAGATAAGTATTGATCAATTACGACGTATTAATTTATGGGGAAACGATGGAGACGTGCGTTTTTTGCTGCGTAGCGGAGATTGTGCTGAAGAGAAACGTGCGGTTTGTTCACATCGCGTCTTTGCTGGCGTGCGGTGTTGACCAATGAAAGGACGTCACTGTCTGTCATCATCCCTAGAGATGATATTTTTGACCCAATCCAAAGGACCTCTCAGCCCTGGCGCTCTCAGCTGATAAAGCAGGTGTCAGGTTATGCGCTGATGAGAGAGCAGTGGTCAGAGTGCAGATGACAGAGAGAGACAGACTTTTACATTGCAGCTTATAAACTATGACTTTTAATGACCACATTCATTTTAATGACTTTTAAGGGCCTGAAGAAAATACTTTGAAATGTAATGAGTTTTAATGACGTGCAGAAACCCAGAGAAGGGAGTAGCAGTGAAAGAGCAAGAGGAGCATGAAGAGCGACAGTGTGTCACCATATAACACCCCTTCTCATGGGTTGGTTTAGTGTGTTCATACAGATCCCCATTAGCTGCCATGTTATTGCATATGTGATTGACTAATTTGAAAACGATGCTCCCGCACAGTGTCTCTACTTGCAAGTGTTATAATTCGATAGAATGCAATGTTTTGGTCAAAGACCTTATAACACTTGCAAGTAGAAACAGTGTGGGAGCATGTTTTTTCTGTCCAGATGCTTTTCCCTCATATGCACCTGTCTAAGAGTCTATACAGGTGTGGGATTAGATTTTGTTATTGTGCTTGATTAAATAGCTGAATAAATGTCATGTTTTAACATGTTCATGACACATTAATACAGCCTCATGTATTTTTGGTGATGTTTGCCTTTAGCTGGTAAAAATACCAAGTGGCTGGTAAGTTTTTTTCCTTCTACCAGATACAGTGGCTAGTGGCCAAACAAGTTAATTTTATTCCCTGGTTACAGGGCAGTCAGGGTCTCGTTTTGGTAGTCGTGGTCTTCCTCCAGATCGGGTCAATAGGCAGAAGTGGGTTCTTAGATCAATCGGTGACAGAGTAGAAAAGTCCCACAAACAGAAGTCAGTCTCTAGTCTGCTGCTCAACAGCTGCCGCCCGGCGTCCTGCTCTTCCCCTCAGGTAAATGCATTGAGGCTCTGTGTGCTCGTCCTTTACAATAATGTATTTGTGAACTATGGGCTGAAATGCTAGTTTTTATTTATAAACATAAGAGAAACACTTTAATGTGCATTTACACCAATACACTGGTTAAATGGGATATAATACATGATTATATAAATAATATTTTTCTGATAAGCTGTGGATAAGGTATCTCCTAGCATTGTTTGAGACACACACAGGGCCGGCCCTGGCCTTTTGGGGGTCATAGGTGAGATTTCATTGTGGGGCCCCGAACCTCACTGAAAAACATTGAAGTGTTGCCCTTTATCTTTATGGCGGATAGTAAATGTTTTGGTAAAACTAAAATACACACAAACATTTAAATGGTGCACAATCACAGAACATTGATTGCACTTTAACTTACACTGTACACGTTGAAGAGATATATTCAGTAATAAATACAAATGTAAATCTTGCACTGTGCACATTGAAATAACAGCAATAACTAATAAACAGTTTAGGAAAAATAACATCCACACCAAAAATAGTATAGCACATGTTCAAATTAAATTTAAATTAAATACAATGCTATCAAACATCATTAGGATGGCAACTGGCAGTAGGCGAGCTGTCACAGTGATGTGACCCTCCACCACACACAAAGAAAAGAGTGAGATTACTACTTCATCTGATTGAGCTGGATTATTGCTTTATAACGATATAGCATTTGTTAAACTATGTGAATTCCTTACAAAGTTATGACATTAAGTTCCACTGCTTGGAATATAGAAAACACAGAACATCGCTGTTAAAGTCCCGCTGACATTCTCTTCATAATCTCCCCCGCAATATACACTCATATCCATCATATTTACATGACATTGAGCATACATATCCCTGACGTGTGTGTTTGGGCTTAATCTATACAATGTGCTCGAGTCACAGATGAAATGCCCCTCTCCCTCTCGGGTTTGCATGGTTTCAGTTTATTGCACTGGAGACGAGCTGCTGTTTACCCGCAAGGAATTGTCTTGCGCCTTGTTGTTTAATACTTTGTTTTAATGATCTTACCGAGTGTTTGTTCACGTCACCGATGAAGCTACAAAGCCGTGAATAGAAGTGTTTTATGAAGTTATGTGCAGTACAGAACAGTGCACAACAATATAGAGCATCATGATAATAGGAAACAAAAGTGATCCGCATTGCCATTAACCATGAAACGTCCATCAGCAACTCACTTTACCTTGAAACCCACAATAAACCAGGGTTCCCACGGTCATGGAAAGTCATGGAAAAGTCATGGAATATAACCAAGATATTTGAAGTCTTGTGAAATTGCTACTGTAACGGATGCTCAGTCTTGTCTTTAACAGTTCTATGTTAAGTTGGATGCACGTCCGTTAACCCTTGTATATTTTGCGTTGTGTTCTTGTGCTGAATGAAGAAAAGACCTGGACCACGACCATCTGCTGGTTGCTGTGTACAAATCAACAAAAAAATACATAAGGCTCTGTCACATGCAGTCCTCCCCACACAGCATACAGATCTCAAGTTCCTGTTAGCAGATAATAATACAGTAGACTAGCACGTGGAAACAGGTCTACTTTAAAGCTTGCAAAAAGTCTGTTCACAAGGTTTATACTCAATTGACACATTAACAGCCTGTTCACAACCTCAAAACTAACATTTATCCTTGCGTAAAACAAAGTTTGCATCATCCAAAAACCGAAATCAGTGTTTAAAACTGACGATCAAAATAATACATGACCTCCTCTCAGCTAGCCTGGCGCGAACTGAGAGAGGCGCATGAATGACAACACAAAGCTTGCGACCTCTTAAAGTGACAGTACAGGTATTTACACCATGGTCTGAATACAACATACAGGCATAACTATTGGCAATAAAACACATATTTAATAGAAAACAATGTTCATCAGGATTTGGTGACATTTCAACTGTAAAAGTAAAAATATAATTTCAACCCGGTTACACTACACATATACACAGTGAAACCCATTTACAACATACGTGAGAAATAATGTTCACTCTGATATACACTCACCTAAAGGATTATTAGGAACACCATACTAATACTGTGTTTGACCCCCTTTCGCCTTCAGAACTGCCTTAATTCTACGTGGCATTGATTCAACAAGGTGCTGAAAGCATTCTTTAGAAATGTTGGCCCATATTGATAGGATAGCATCTTGCAGTTGATGGAGATTTGTGGGATGCACATCCAGGGCACGAAGCTCCCGTTCCACCACATCCCAAAGATGCTCTATTGGGTTGAGATCTGGTGACTGTGGGGGCCAGTTTAGTACAGTGAACTCATTGTCATGTTCAAGAAACCAATTTGAAATGATTCGACCTTTGTGACATGGTGCATTATCCTGCTGGAAGTAGCCATCAGAGGATGGGTACATGGTGGTCATAAAGGGATGGACATGGTCAGAAACAATGCTCAGGTAGGCCGTGGCATTTAAACGATGCCCAATTGGCACTAAGGGGCCTAAGGTGTGCCAAGAAAACATCCCCCACACCATTACACCACCACCACCAGCCTGCACAGTGGTAACAAGGCATGATGGATCCATGTTCTCATTCTGTTTACGCCAAATTCTGACTCTACCATCTGAATGTCTCAACAGAAATCGAGACTCATCAGACCAGGCAACATTTTTCCAGTCTTCAACTATCCAATTTTGGTGAGCTTGTGCAAATTGTAGCCTCTTTTTCCTATTTGTAGTGGAGATGAGTGGTACCTGGTGGGGTCTTCTGCTGTTGTAGCCCATCCGCCTCAAGGTTGTACATGTTGTGGCTTCACAAATGCTTTGCTGCATACCTCGGTTGTAACGAGTGGTTATTTCAGTCAAAGTTGCTCTTCTATCAGTTTGAATCAGTCGGCCCATTCTCCTCTGACCTCTAGCATCAACAAGGCATTTTCGCCCACAGGACTGCCGCATACTGGATGTTTTTCCCTTTTCACACCATTCTTTGTAAACCCTAGAAATGGTTGTGCGTGAAAATCCCAGTAACTGAGCAGATTGTGAAATACTCAGACCGGCCCGTCTGGAACCAACAACCATGCCACGCTCAAAATTGCTTAAATCACCTTTCTTTCCCATTCAGACATTCAGTTTGGAGTTCAGGAGATTGTCTTGACCAGGACCACACCCCTAAATGCATTGAAGCAACTGCCATGTGATTGGTTGGTTAGATAATTGCATTAATGAGAAATTGAACAGGTGTTCCTAATAATCCTTTAGGTGAGTGTAAAGTAACAGTTTCATGGTGCAGAATAAAATTGTATTAAATCCTGTTTAAGTTTTCCTTTTATTACGTACTCTGTAATACATGTGGGTATTATGAACCTCATGGCACACAGTGGTCTGTGCTGATATTATGTACACAGGGATTTCCAAGTCTTGGAGAGTCTGTGTGAAGTGCATATGTACACTGAGCACAACTCCTATACCCATATAGCAACACACAGCACTCGGTGCGATCACAACACAGACTCTCCTCACTCTGCACAGATCCTCAAGATAATAGGTTGCATTTTTGTGCTACAAATGTGTGTCATTCTGAACAGAGTCTGACCATTCAGCCAGTACATTCACAGTGTTTGTGTAGATTCTGAGCAGAATGACGTAAATCCGTGTAAATTGGTCAGGATCTGGCAGCATGATGATTTAATGTGAAATTAAGTTAATAGTAAAAGTTAATCTCACGCACCTCCTGTTCACCAGGACCAGTGTTGAGAACCCCTGCCTACATGAAATGCAAAAACTGTATCAAGTGTCCGTTGCATTTAAATTAAGTATGAAATGTATGATATGCATATTTATTTAAAATCAGGTAAATAATAACAATACATATTTTCCTATTCAACAAATTACATTTTGTTTCAAAACCACAAGCAAGTTCTCCAGAAGTTACCAATATACACTGTTTATCCCAAAGCTCACTTGTGCTGAGTTTCTTGTGCCGCTTGCACTGTCCTCAACGCCACAATGCTGACCAACCTCCGAGTGTGAGCCAATCATATAGCGCCATATTAAACACGTGACCTCCAAGCATCTGTGTGAGCTGTGCACTGCAGAACAGCTGTGATGTGTAGCTGACAAGATAATGTCGTATCAAACCAGCTTGTGAAGTAGTGTTTCATAAGAATAATTACTCATAAGAACCTGAAAATAATAGTGCTTTAAAATGGGTACAAATCGGTAAAATACACACTCCTCAGCACAAAAGTCTGGTAATTTATTGGTTTAAAGAAAGAATAAAATCTAAAGCTTTCAAGTTTAAAACAAAGCAGTTGTCTAAAACACTTCTTTAGCAGCTTACAGGAAAAGATTACTGTAGGCTCTACTGACCTGACCATTTGTATATCGTAATGTTTGAATGTATGTTTTTACGAATTAACTGATTGATCGTAGTTTAAATTCAAGGCAATTCAGAATTCCTGCTAAAATCATTAATATACAGATTGTTAATGTTGTTTTCTGCTGTAATTGACATTTATACTACATATACATTGATCAGATAGTACTATGTGTAATTTTGCATTTACATCTGTGTCCTCTTTACTAGTTGATGGGAGCATGTTTTATTAAAGTGGGTGGATTGGATCAGGTGTCTCTAATAAATGATTCAATGTAGTCATAGAAAAGTCATGGAAAATAGAAATCTGATTTTCGTGGGAACCCTGATATCAGATCGATAAATCCAGTGTGGGTCATCGATCGCAATTTGCACCGGTTCATGTGTTCGGTTTATAAGAAATCCATCATCTATATAACTAATAAAATAAGAAAACTATGAAAACAGAAATACAACCGTGGCTTGGGCTAACAAGACCTGTCCCCCCTGGAACACCCTGCCTACAGAATGAAAGGAAGACAAGAAATCTTCCGGTTCCTACTTCCTCTTCAAAGCTCACGTCTTAAAGGGCCAGTCAGTAAGTGTGCATCGTCACCAAATACATCACCAACGTGTCTCTTTCCTCTCCAGGCTGTCATGGTGTGGGATCACAGAGGGAGGCTGTGCAGCCCTGGCCTCAGCTCTGCGTTCAAACCCCTCAACTCTGAGAGAGCTGGATCTGAACTACAATCAACCAGGGGTCTCAGGAGTGACAGAGCTCTCCGCTCTACTGGAGGATCCCAACTGTAAACTAGAGACACTGCAGTAAGTAGAGGCTGTGTGACTGTGTGAATATTCAGTCACTGACAGGAGAGACTGTGGTTTCTGAGCTCACCTCCTCTTCACTGCTCTAACCCCATCTCTCCCTGTACTGTGTCTCTGTCAAACTGCTGTCCCTTATTCATCTCTCATTCCCTGAGTATAATGTGTCCTCCTCACCCCACACAGGGCAGGAAGGAAGAGATGGTTGAATTGTGGATTTATCTATTGAAACAGATTACTGTGTGTATGTGTGTATGTGTCTACGTTAGGGAATAGACTGTGTCAGTGACCTATTTACAGGCAGGTTAAGCAGCTGAAGGTCCTCTGTGTGGCCAATCAGAAAGCTCTGCTCCAGGCAGAGATGTTGCTGGTGAAGTTGTGCAGACAGAAGAGCCTTGAATGTGTGTGTGTTTGCGGCCGTGTGCTCATACGAGTCAGACAGCAATGTTTCTGTGACAATAAAAAGTTGTGATAATGTCAGCAACGATAATAATACGAGAGTTGACAGGTCTGCTGTTATTATGCCATTTCCATACGTCTTCTAATAATGCATTTTTACATAGATATTTATGTAACAAAGTTGTTGTGTCAGATATGTATACATCAATTACGACGTTTTAATTTATAGTGAAACGATAGAGACGTGCGTTTTTTGCTGCGTAGCGGAGATTGTGCTGAAGAGAAACGTGCGGTTTGTTCACATCGCGTCTTTGCTGGCGTGCGGTGTTGACCAATGAAAGGACGTCACTGTCTGTCATCATCCCTAGAGATGATATTTTTGACCCAATCCAAAGGACCTCTCAGCCCTGGCGCTCTCAGCTGATAAAGCAGGTGTCAGGTTATGCGCTGATGAGAGAGCAGTGGTCAGAGTGCAGATGACAGAGAGAGACAGACTTTTACATTGCAGCTTATAAACTATGACTTTTAATGACCACATTCATTTTAATGACTTTTAAGGGCCTGAAGAAAATACTTTGAAATGTAATGAGTTTTAATGACGTGCAGAAACCCAGAGAAGGGAGTAGCAGTGAAGAGCAAGAGGAGCATGAAGAGCGACAGTGTGTCACCATATAACACCCTTTCTCATGGGTTGGTTTAGTGTGTTCATACAGATCCCCATTAGCTGCCATGTTATTGCAAATGTGATTGATTAATTTGAAAACGATGCTCCCGCACAGTGTCTCTACTTGCAAGTGTTATAATTTCAGAAATCTGAGATTACGCGATCGTGCAATTTGCCACAGAATCAGCCGCAGAATTCTCTCTTTCCTGCTGGTTTCCCAGAATACATCACTTTTTGAATGATAGACAGAAGAAATAGGTGGTACCATACATACCCACTAGTTGTCAATAACATTACATTCAGTAAGTTGCGCCTATTTAGCATTTACTTCACTTGTGAATATCTTTTGTCAACCATCTCCTTCATGCATTTTTGTATTGTTTGATCTGCTATTACTGTCATAAGAGCAGGGGTGTAAAGTAACGAAGTACAAATACTTCATTCCTGTACTTAAGTATGTTTTTTGAGTATTTGTACTTAAGTATTTATTATTTGTGGCTACTTTTACTTTTACTCCACTACATTTATGAACAAAATACTGTACTTTTTACTCCACTACATTTCCCACAGATGACCTGTTACTGTTATTCTAATTGGAGAGAGGAATTACATACATATACGTGGAATTGACATGTTTCAGGTTTGCTAGATACTTGTGTAGCTGTAGCATAATGAGCAGCGCTGTAGTGAGCCAATCAGTGAGCCGGATCCGTGGCACAGATCCACCCCCTTTCTCTGCATTACACGCTTTATCACGCTTTCTTTTCCTGATCAAAGATGGAGTCGAACCCGCGGCCGCACTTGATACTCTGCACTGAGCAACACGCTATAACCTTTCAGAGGCAGGTCTCTATTTTCTGAAGGACCCAGCAGAGTGAGTTGTTGATTGTTCTGATAATAAAATGCATTCGTCAACGAAGGCTGTTTTTGAGCATTCAGAGGCTGTTGGGGGGTTTGAAAGAGATCCAGACTGCACTTTCCCTAATTTGGTTCATGTATCCGACCTTAACAGTTTAATGAAATTAGTAAGAATCGCATCCTTCTAAAAGCGCTCATCCTGCATCAGAAATGAATATAAAGTGAAAGTGCAAGCGAAAATGGTAGACCTGCCTGTATTTCAATAGGAGCTCCACACTGCTTTAAGAAAATTAGCATCGCTAAGATTGAAACAGTCTACTTTCTTGATTATTTCGCCGCGACTGGAAATAATCTGACCAATCAGAAGTGACGTAAACCCACATGGAAACACACACAGTATATGCGTGTGCCCCATAACAAACCGTATGGATGACGAGAAGTTAATTTAGCAGGTACAGCAATATCAATTACTGTATCATTGTAAATTAAAGGAAAAACAAATCCATTAAAAATACAATGCGTGGGTGAACATCACAGCAGCTATACTTTAATGACAGCTGTCCATAAAATATACATGTAACCTCCACCCAGTTCCTAGGATAACTGGGGCTGTGGGGCTGCTGTAAATGAAGGGAGGTTAGCATTGGATAAAGGATGGACAAATTAAAACAAACAATGAGAATCCTGATTCTCAGTAGTAGATGGGGAATTGGCTGATCTGTTTTTTTTTTTTTTTTAAATGGTGCGGTGCCTCCAACACAAAGAAGTGTCACGATACAGTTAACCGGGGACAAAAACACACCCAAACATTCAGCAACTAAGTAACCACAACAATAATACCTGTAGCAATAATACTTTATAAAAATACTTTAAAGCAACTAGTACTTTTTAACAGTTACTAAAAATACCAATAAGCGGCACACTGAGTTATTATTATTATTATTATTATTAATAACGCCACAAAATTAAAATCAAGGCCTGTAGTGCATTTAACTTTTACCCCACTCTAGCAATAATAATAATAATAATAATAATAATAGCAACACACACACATTTAGTTTAAAAAACAATCATGTTGATTTATTTAAACACGTGAGTAGAGAAATAGCGGGTAATCAAGTAGTCCATCCATCCATCCATTTTCTACACCGCTTGTCCTGGTGAGGGTCGCGGTAGCAGCATACTAAGCAGGGCAGACCAGACCTCCCTTTCCCCAGCGACAGATTCCAGCTCCTCCTGGGGGATTCCCAGGCGTTCCCAGGCCAGTCGCGAGATATAATCCCTCCAGCGTGTCCTGGGTCGGCCTCGGGGTCTCCGCCCAGCGCCCGGTAGAGTTGCACAGGCAGCCTCCCGGGGGGCATCCTTACCAGATGCCCGAACCACTTCAACTGGCTCCTCTTGATCCAGAGAAGTACCTCCAAGCTCCCAAACTGGATACTCTCTCTACCTCAGCTGCGCCTTGATATCCTGTCCATGAAAATTACAAACAGTAGTAGGAACAAGACTCCTTGGCGGAGTCCAACACCCACCTTGAACGTTTTGAGCGGCCCCGGCACCCCATACTCCCTCAACACCTCCCACAACACATCCCGGGGAACATGGTCGTATGCCTTCTCCAAGTCCACAAAACACATGTAGACTGGATTAGCATACTCCCATGCACCCACAAATATTTGTGAAAGGACAAAGAGCAGGTCTATCGCTCTGCGGCCCGGACGGAATCCACATTGTTCCTCCTGAATCCGAGGTTCAACTATCGGACGATGTCTCCTCTCCAGCACTCTGGCATAGGTTTTACCAGGGAGGCTGAGGAGTGTGATCCCTCTGTAGTTGGAACACCCCCTCTGGTCCATTTCTTAAAGATGGGGACCACCACCCCAGTTTGCCAATCAAATAGTCAATTTGGAAAATTTAAAGAGTCAAGGAAAAATTAAAACCACAGAATTGAACTCGCAGTCTCAAAAACAAAATAACACCACACAATTCACTGAAACAAATAAAAGGATACCCACAAGTTCAAATTGTTATGAAAAGCCAATAAATGGCCAGATGTCCCGACAGACTGAATCCCTTGTTTTTATTGTTGGTGCACTTTTTAATGTGCTCTTTGGCTCAATCGAATTGTACTGCGGTCCAAAAAAAAATCTTCACCTCGGATTATACACAACACAGTTCAACGAGGACTTGTTCACACAGACAAAAATATATTTGAAGTAATTAAAAAAAAAACATATTCCCGCCAGCTGACAAACATAAATAAATATATACATACGCCCCAACCACAGACTCACGCCACCTCCTCACGACACAGCAAGCGGGTCCGAGTTGTTCCAACCCGCTCGTCCGGACTCCCGTGCCGGTCAGCGCCAGCAGGCCTGGCTCTGGATCATGTAACTTCACCAGCCATCGGTCCTTCCTCTCGGCGCCGAGAGATTTACTTTGTTTTTTTTAGAAAGCACTGGTTACTGCCTACACTCTACACTGTCTACACTTAAAAAACAACAAAAAAAATGTGACAAATGGAACAACAGTAAACACAGTAAAAAAATAACCTGGGAACGATGTCCAGAAAGAAACAGAAAAACAGATTTACTTTACGGGCTCGTTAGAGTGTCCATGCAGTGCAGGGTGTAACACAGTGATGACCCTCTCTACACCGACTACACTGGGAACTGACTGGCGATTGTTTGGGGCATGAAGTTGTATTAGATACCCCTTGGCAACGGTTGTTGAGGCGTAGGGGACCCGAATAGTGATTGGACGATGTACATAAGCTATCAATCTACAAGATGTAATTGGTCAGTCCCAACCAAACTCATTTAAATAAAAACACGAATTGCAGTTCAAATGGGGGGCAAAATAGATGCTGAAGGTGTTGCCAGGCCAACGGGTAACGGGCAGTTTTTTTTTTTAAGTTCTTAAAACAATTTAAAAAACACAAACACAGTACAGGCCCAGGAGGTGGGTTTACATCTCAGACAGAATGCATACGTTCACAGAAGCAATACAACAGACAGTTGTCAACAGATGCAAATTCTGCAGCGTGTTACACTCTCCCCCCACTAAAAAAACCCCCATGACACTCCTGGAAGAAAAATAAAGGTTGGCCTTATACATACAAACTATTTAAAACAACATATATCCCTTTTTAATGTACAGCTACAGTGAGACTAGGGAGCACATTTTTTGGGAAGGCTGCACATACATTACACAGGGATAAGGGGCTACACCACCAGGCATGACACACGGATACCTTATTGTATGGCACATTAGCACACCCAGGTGGAAAAACACCACACTGCCTTGTAACAGATGACTTAAGTGCTGACTCCATTTAGATTTGTGTTTTGGGTCTAGGGTCCCCAGCATTTCGAGAAGAGTGCGATTGAATCTTTCTGGTTGGCGGTCCCCTTGCGGATGATAAGGTGTGGTGCCAGACTTCTTTACTCCCAGCATGGTCAGCAGTTCCCGAATTAGTCAACTTTCAAAATCCCATCCTTGGTCGGAATGCATTCGTCTGGGTAAGCCAAAGTGGATCAAGTACTTTTCCCAGAGTACCTTGGCTACAGTTGCAGCTGTCTGATCTTTGGTGGGGAATGCTTGTGCATAGCGTGTGAAATGATTGGTGATGACCAGCACATTGGAGACATTGTTAGAGTTGGGTTCTATGGAGAGAAAATCCATGCTCACCAAAATCCATGGGTCCGTTGCTATGCATGTGAACGAGAGGAGCCGTTTTCTTGGGCAGAGTCTTTCTCTGGATGCAGCGAGCACACGACTTACAATACTGCTCCACATCAATCTTCATACTTGGCCAGTAAAATCGATCCTGTATCAAGCCATAGGACTTGTCAAAACCTAAATGTCCAGGAGTGTCATGCAAGGACTTTAAGACAACGGGTGGAACTGTCTAGGTAGAATCAGTTGTTTTCGTATAGTTTGGTCCGTTAGTTGTACAACGTGATAGAGCAGTCCTTGTTCGATTCTTAGCCTGTCCCACTCACGCAGTAAGAGTGGAATGTCTGGGTGTTTGGTCTTCACTACACCATGTATATTTTTGTGTTCCACAGCTACCAACACATCCCCTATGCAAGGATCTTCTCTCTGAGCTGAATGCAGGTCCGATGTGAGGTTAGGCAGTTGTGTATTCAAAGCAGTCAGCTGATAGTACACCCTGGAAACAGCATGCATTGAAGTCCCCATCTGTTCAGTTACACTAACTGGTGACATGTTCGGTGATCATTTACAGTTGGAGGTCTGACATAGAGCTCGAACACCAGGGGCAGAGATTTCTTCCCACTCTTCATCAGAGAAAGGGCTGGAGTGAGGGCGTCTTGACAGCGCATCTGCATCCACATTTTGTCTTCCCGGTCTGTACCTCAAGCTGAAGTCATAGGTAGACATAGCAGCTAACCATCTGTGTCCAGTGGCGTCTGTAGAACCGTCTCGGAAATAAGTGGAGAAGTCGCGGAGATAAAGCAAATAGAACTTTAATCGAGCCGCTCGGAAGCTCCACTGTCAGAAATAATTCCTTCAGTGAGGCTTAATGTTTACAAACATGAGTGCAGCTTTATAGGAAAAATGACGTAACATCTTATGGCCGTTCATCCAATCGGAAGATACAGGTCCGGGTCCGTTTATGATCTGTCCTCCCGTGAAGAGGTGATGGATACAAAAAGCAGATGTCCGTCTTTGATGTGCACTAGGAAGATGCGATCCCACGGTGGTCATTTACCTAGTGTCAATCGCTCAGTAACAGAAACATTCCTGCCTATCTTGAGAAACGATTAAGTCATAAACAAATTCACAGCAGACATCTGTAGGCTATTTCAGCACTGTGTAATATTTCATTACTGACAGGAGTCTCTAACAAATCGACCTTGTTGACACTTTACTTGTCCTGCTAAATCTAATCTGCTCAGTCTGTATACAAACTACATCTAATGCCAATATTAATATAAAACATTATATAATTATCACAAAACACTTTCTTCAACATCCTATACAGAGTCTTCAGCGTCCAACTTTGCTGAAGTTAAGATGTACGTCAGAGGATTGTAATCGGTCCTCACTTCAAACTGAGCTCCGTACAAATAATCATGCAGTTTGTCTACTGTTGCCCACTTTAATGCCAAAAACTCCAACTTGTGAGCAGGATACTTATTTTCAGTTGGTGACAAACTTCGGCTGATGAAGGCCACTGGCCTCAATCCTTCTGCTTGGTCTTGGTAGAGCACACCTCCCAATCCCTCTAGGCTCACATGTACATGCAGCACATATGGTTTCTGTGGATCTGCAATAGCCAAAACCGGAGCTCTGGTCAGACAGGTCTTTAGCATCTGAAAAGCTGCTTCACACTGTGTCCCATCTAGGCCCAAACGAATCAGCTTGTTTGAAGTATGTTTGGGTGGGTGATGCTTCAGGTTTCTTCCCATTCTTTTTATGAAGAGGAGGATAACCTTGCCAAAGGCTGATTTAAAGGTCAGCAAATTTGTGCATAGTCCTTGAGAACCCGTCGATTGCTCTATTTATGCATATCCCATATGGCTGTAGTTTGTCGTAACAG
The DNA here is from genome assembly GCF_036373705.1 of Amia ocellicauda. Taxonomy (NCBI): domain Eukaryota; kingdom Metazoa; phylum Chordata; class Actinopteri; order Amiiformes; family Amiidae; genus Amia; species Amia ocellicauda. The sequence goes on along the minus strand of NC_089863.1, from coordinate 410,507 downwards.
TCAATGTACCATAAGTAGTTAGGGCCTGGGTCACCACACATACGACGACGCAGGCGACATCGTCTTCGAAGATCGACTCCTTCAGCATCCAGCAATTGAAGAAGCCGTATTGAAGGCATATTCTACAAACAGCAATCTGAAGATAGTTGCTAGCTACTTCATTGGTGCCCTAGAATCTAAAATGGGTTGCCCTGCACAAATTCGCTCTGATTTAGGCACTGCTATATTGAACAGATGCAACAGTTTCTCAGGTATGATCATGGAGACGAATATTCAAGAAACTGTTACATTTATGGTTCAAGTAACTACAACCAATGCATTGAAAGTTGGTGGTCTTTTTTGGGAAAACAACACGCCCAGTTCTGGATTAACCATTTATAGTTCTTGAAGGAGACTGACAACTTAGTGGGCAACTTTCTTGACAAAAATCTTGTACCGTTCTATCATACAGGTAGGTTTAAAAACCAAAGAATATTACAATATATGCTGTAAACAAAACATCTAATGCTAATAGTACTGCTACATTAATTTTTATAACAGGGGGTTGTGGTTAATGAATTGCTTTCCTGTATAAAACATACTTGCTTTGTTACATATTTGACATTACAATATCAAGTACCTTTTGAACATTGTTTCTTTAAACCAGTAATTTTACTAATTGTATGTTCTTTGGTTTAGGATGAATTGCAGAGATTAGTCCATCTGTGGATCACTCACAGGACTAGACTGAGCAGAAATGCAGTTGCACCAGATGGACGCCCTGTACTGATGCACAACCTACCACATCTTTATGGAGCCAGAGATCACTTAAAGGACGTCAGTCAGCAGCAGCTCCTTGTTTGCAGAGAGGAGTGCCTTCCTAGAGGACCATACCCTTGTGATAAAACAGATTTTGAATTATCTTGCTTCATTATGGGAGAGAATAATATGGACCCAGCCACAAATCCTGATGAAGCTATTGAGTTGTATTTAATTTTGAGAAATTGTATCCTAACACAGTTGTAACTGAACTGTGACCTGTACCAGTTTGTCAGCTTGTGTTCATGGAGCCCACTGTGTATGCTGATTTATATAATTGAACCAATAATTCAACCAATCATAACTTGTACATTATTGTAAACAGTTGGTGGGAATTTATATGTAATGTTAAATTGAATAAATAACTTGAATTCTCCAACTTTTTTAGAAGAAGCAGTTGAGAACTTGTTAAAAATACATAATTCTTTGGCAAAATGAAAATGACATTGGAAAAAGACAACGAACCTGCAGGTATTCAGTGGTCTGGAACCACGATTGCAAGTTACCCATTTTTATCCTAATTTTGCAACTTATCATTTTACAAATTCAGGAATATAGTGGTCTGGAAAGGCATACCCTACCATTTTTTCATGTCTTAATCAATGCTATGTTACTTGTGAGAAATGTACACTGCCAAAAGTCATTTCTTACTACAAAATAGAACAAATTTCTTCCCTGAAGATCCGTGTGCCAAGAATTTTTTTCTTAGTAAATTAGTAAATTTTTCTTGGCTCAAGAAATGTATTCTCATCCCATGGTTATGTCAATTCCAGTCAGAATTTACTTGCAACAAGAAATTATTTCTTGTGTCCAGAAATTATTCCAATGAAACGAGTTACCTGATTTCTTCAAACAATAGATTGGTTTCTTCTATCAAGAGAGAAAGTTCTTACAAGACATCATTTATTGTGTTCAGAAATTATTCAAATTACTTTTACAACCATCCACAATAAACATTGTGTTAATAGAAATATAATATAAAAAATAATCTCAATTACAGATGACAATCCCCCCAGGAATGGAGTTTGAGTCCCCTGTAACAGCGTCTGAACATATCAGTGTCATAACTATCAACAGAATGTTTGCTCCTGATTTTCCTAAATAAAGGATACAAATGCACAGGTGAAAATCTATTGAGAGTTAGCACAGGTATGGAAATGTTTTGGAAATAGAGCAGTTGAGCAAAAGTGGTCCTGTTTTCAATGTTTTAATGCATCTTATTTCTCAGGAAAAGCTTAAAAGTCAAACAGTTCTAATGTTTTTTGTGTGCTACGGTACATGTTCCCATATGTTCCTACAACTGTTTAGGTAAAGTGTCTGGCTGCTTATTATTATTTTGTGACATCCTGACCACTGTTCTTAAAACGATTACACTACAGTCCACTGTGCTGTTTCCAAAGATAACGATAAGAAATTTCCCATCATCCTCCTACTCACATATGTGTGACTGATGGTAATGGGCAATGCAACTCTGGAGTTCTTTTGAAGTATACACGACAACCCATATTTGGAAACCACATAGTGGTTAGGATGTCGAAAACATAGGAAAAGGAATATGCACACCTTAGACAATTGTAGCAATATATATATGGGAATATATAACCTACACCAAAAAAGGCGCAATCTTGGTTGCTTTTTAAGTTTAGTACAAAAGTACTAATAAATAAAAATAAAATTAAACATAAGCATCAAAATAAAATATGCAAATACCCAACTGCATTATCAATAGCACATATTTTGAATTATGGCAACATATTACACTATATCCATGTTTGAATAACCTGAGGATAAAACTGATTCCCACTGATTTCTCAAGTCCTGGTATGAATTATATGTGGAAGAAAGCTCAAGCAGCGGCCCACAAGTATGTGCCACCGGTCGTCGTTGTAGTCCATGGGACTTTCAAAATTCCACTGTTATCCTTGACACGCTTATAACTCTAGAAGCTGTGAGAAACTGCAGTTACTCTGCTAAACCATTTTCATCTTGGGCTCGGATGAACGGTGTCAGGAACTTGAAGGCTTGGTGCTGCTCACTAGTCTCTGGTGCTGCTTGGAGGAGGTCACATACTTTTTGGGGTGTTGGCTTTAGATCACTATCATTGTCTTGATAACATTCATGTTTAGAAATTTGCTGCAGAGCCCCTCTTGCACTATTTGACACATTCCTTCAAGAGAATAGCTACTGTTCTGAGTAAGGCATTTGTGAGCCATCTGCAAGACAACAAGTTGCACTTGGTTCATTTGTGGAACCCAATGGCAGCCCTCTCTGTCAAGTATTTCTAAAAACACCTCCTTGTCATCACCAGATAACTGACCCTTCATGGCTGTATTTCTCCATCAGTTTCACTAAGGTAAAGAAAAAATGACTTGAGGAGCTCTTCTGGTGTGACAACATCTCCACCAAACATAAGAGCCATGAAATAAGCTGGTGCTAACCGTAATGGGAACACTTTATGATCACAAAATCCCTTCACTAGAAAAGTCCATATTCTGGACAGAGAGTAGGGACACAGAGATCTTCACCATCTGCTGATGTGCAAAAGAAAGATTTCCAGAACTCTGTAAATGCATCACGAGACACCCCTGCAACATCTGCTCCCACTTCATGCACAAATGATACTTTAATAAGCATTTGGATGATATCATTAGCTTTGAACATAGCCATCATTTCCTTCTGTAAATTCACTCGGTGCAGTCGGATGGTTACATATTGTGCCACTGAATCAGCATCTCGTAGCTCTTGTGGTTCTTGCAGGATGTTTGGGAAAACAGACTCTTGCTCAACTACAGACTGAGGTATTTCAGAACTAGAAGGCAGCTCGTGTTGGCCAGACTGTAATGGTTCCTGCAGGTGAATTAATGATGGGTGGTGCTCTTGTCCTTCTTCAAGAATGACAGACACTGGAAAGTCCTTCTGGGGATTTTGATTGAGGGTTAGGAAATGATCATTGAAGAGCCGTTATTAATGTTTTATATAAACTGTATTATGTTTTATATTAATAATAATATTCAGACCAAGCAAAGTAAATGTATTAATCTAGCAACAACCACTCTGAAAGTTGGTCAGGGCATACCCTCTAGACCAGGGGTGTCAAACACAATTTTACCATGGGCCATATGATCATTTCAAGTTTCATTCGAGGGCTGCATAAATATTTGCTCGTGCTTAGAGGCAGTTCAGAGGAGAGCAACCAGACTTATTCCAGGTCTGAAGGGAATGTCCTACTGAGAGACTGAGGGACTGAACCTTTTCACCCTGGAACAGAGGAGACTACGTGGGGACTTGATTCAAGTCTTCAAAATCATGAAAGGCATCGACCACATCAAAGCAGAGGAGCTTTTCCAGATCAGCAGGGACACACGCACCCGGGGACACAAATGGAAATTGGGCTTCAAGGCATTCAAGACAGAAAACAGGAGACACTTCTTCACACAGAGAGGCGTCACAATCTGAACAAATTCCCCAGCGATGTGGTAGAAGCTGAAAGTTTGGGAACATTTAAAAATAGACTGGATAGGATCCTTGGATCACTTAGATATTAATGGACACCAGACAAGCACGATGGGGCAAATGGCCTCCTCTCGTTTGTAAACTTTCTTATGTTCTTATGTAATAATTTGTACATCAGACTGGGTTCTTCACTTGGTGTCACGAACGAAGATCTGAACTTGCCTCCACTCCGGGACCAAAATGAGTGAGTATTTTTATTCTGCCACCCTCTCAGAATGTAATTTAAAATTGAAGCATAAAAAGCATAAAATACCTGAAATAAAAGTTAAGATTAGACCTTGGATTTAAGATGAGTGAAGTAGTTGACGGATAAGAATTGTAAGGATACTATAGAAATATAAAATTACAAGCATTGAATAAGTGAGCTAAAATAATATTGAATAATTTAAAGGAGAAAAGAAAAAAGAAACATACTATTAGAATGAGTGTTACAAACCAGAAATAAAAAACAGTAAAATGTGGTGAAGATATGAATAAATAGATAACCAGATACTCCAAGAAATTAAAATGTGGTCATTTGTAGCTGTGAGTTCCACAATTAAGAGTTCTTGAAATCCCCAGATATAAGATCCCTAAATACACTGTGTAGGTAAGAAATTAACTATTGATCAGTTCAATCTGGCTTTGGGAACAGTTCTTCTGAACATGTACCGGTGTAGATTGGACTTCAATAGGAGGAAGTTGACACAATAGAGACATATGAGCCGCGCAGGCGGACAGTCTTAGTGCCCACGCAGGCTCTTCATTGGGGAAATCATTGACTGGACACATTTAAAATAAATACACTCACCTAAAGGATTATTAGGAACACCATACTAATACTGTGTTTGACCCCCTTTCGCCTTCAGAACTGCCTTAATTCTACGTGGCATTGATTCAACAAGGTGCTGAAAGCATTCTTTAGAAATGTTGGCCCATATTGATAGGATAGCATCTTGCAGTTGATGGAGATTTGTGGGATGCACATCCAGGGCACGAAGCTCCCGTTCCACCACATCCCAAAGATGCTCTATTGGGTTGAGATCTGGTGACTGTGGGGGCCAGTTTAGTACAGTGAACTCATTGTCATGTTCAAGAAACCAATTTGAAATGATTCGACCTTTGTGACATGGTGCATTATCCTGCTGGAAGTAGCCATCAGAGGATGGGTACATGGTGGTCATAAAGGGATGGACATGGTCAGAAACAATGCTCAGGTAGGCCGTGGCATTTAAACGATGCCCAATTGGCACTAAGGTCAAAGTTGCTCTTCTATCAGCTTGAATCAGTTGGCCCATTCTCCTCTGACCTCTAGCATCAACAAGGCATTTTCGCCCACAGGACTGCCGCATACTGGATGTTTTTCCCTTTTCACACCATTCTTTGTAAACCCTAGAAATGGTTGTGCGTGAAAATCCCAGTAACTGAGCAGATTGTGAAATACTCAGACCGGCCCTTCTGGCACCAACAACCATGCCACGCTCAAAATTGCTTAAATCACCTTTCTTTCCCATTCAGACATTCAGTTTGGAGTTCAGGAGATTGTCTTGACCAGGACCACACCCCTAAATGCATTGAAGCAACTGCCATGTGATTGGTTGGTTAGATAATTGCATTAATGAGAAATTGAACAGGTGTTCCTAATAATCCTTTAGGTGAGTGTATATAAATAAATTGTTTTCATTATTTACATTACATTATTTGTCATTTAGCAGACACTCTTATCCAAGGCGAATTACATTTGTACTCAGCTGGGTATTTTACTGGAGCAATCTAAGTGAAATACCTTGTTCAAGGGTATAACAGCACTGTTAGGTAAATATCTTAGTTCATTAAATCAAATAATGGAGTGAAATATGTGTATAAATAGTAATAATACAAATGGATGAAATATAACTTGAATTGTCTAGTAAGAAATTAGGAAAAGGAGAAAGAACAGCTGTTAGTATACAGAGCGATGTTTGAAGAGGGTCTGAGTGATGTTGATGAAGGTTTGAGGAAGCTGACGCGGGGTTTAAGAGTTAATAAGGTTTGGGAAGATTGAAAAAGTGAGTTTGATATGAGTGAAAGACATGTGCTGCCACTTTCAGCACAAGAGTTTTGATGGTGATTGAATGGAATATGAGGGAAAATACGGAAGTTATATAAATAAATGAATGAGATATAGTTTAAAGCCTAAAGTCATGAAACTGTATGGAAATAGTCCTTTCACTAACAGAAATACCCTATTAATTAGGAAGGAATTCACCCCCCAGGAAGGAAAGGGGGGGGGCAGTGAAAGTGTCTGTGAGCTCAGCTCCCCCGGACAAGCAGCCTGAGAGGGATGAGAGGAATGAGAACAAAAGACTGAGAGAGAGATAAGAGAGCTGCCTTGTAACTAAATACAAGTGTACTACTACAAACCAAGCAACATTGTCAACAGACAGTAATGTCCTGGGAAATCGAGGATAGTTACATTACTAATGCTAATAATACTGATGTTGATACAGATTAATAGTTTAACAGAGTGACTACTGGATTGAGAGAATTGTTCTGTTTGGCTGTATGACTGAAATGTGAAATGATATGTGATGTTTCAATGTGATGTAAGTGGATACACTGAGGGGAAAAAGTATTTGATCCCCTGCTGATTTTGTACGTTTGCCCACTGACAAAGAAATTATCAGTCTATATTTTTAATGGTAGGTGTATTTTAACAGTGAGAGACAGAATAACAGCAAAAAAATCCAGATTGATTTGCATGATAATGAGGGAAATAAGTATTTGATCTGTCTCCCAGGTGTCTTTTATACAGGTAACGAGCTGAGACTCTCTTAAAGGGAGTGCTCCAATTCTCAGCTCGTTGCCTGTATAAAAGACACCTGTCCACAGAAGCAATCAATCAATCAGATTCCAAACTCTCCACCATGGCCAAGACCAAAGAGCTGTCCAAGGATGTCAGGGACAAGATTGTAGACCTACACAAGGCTGGAATGGGCTACAAGACCATCGCCAAGCAGCTTGGTGAGAAGGTGACAACAGTTGGTGCGATTATTCGCAAATGGAAGAAACACAAAATAACTGTCAGTCTCCCTCAGTCTGGGGCTCCATGCAAGATCTCACCTCGTGGAGTTTCAATGATCATGAAAACGGTGAGGAATCAGCCCAGAACTACACGGGAGGATCTTGTTAATGATCTCAAGGCAGCTGGGACCATACTCACCAAGAAAACAATTGGTAACACACTACGCCGTGAAGGACTGAAATCCTGCAGCGCCCGCAAGGTCCCCCTGCTCAAGAAAGCACATGTACAGGCCCGTCTGAAGTTTGCCAATGAACATCTGAATGATTCAGAGGAGAACTGGGTGAAAGTGTTGTTGTCAGATGAGACCAAAATCGAGCTCTTTGGCATCAACTCAACTCACTGTGTTTGGAGGAGGAGGAATGACCCCAAGAACACCATCCCCACCGTCAAACATGGAGGTGGAAACATTATGCTTTGGGGTTGTTTTTCTGCTAAAGGGACAGGACAACTGCACTGCATCAAAGGGACGATGGACGGGGCCATGTACCGTCAAATCTTGGGTGAGAACCTCCTTCCCTCAGCCAGGGCATTGAAAATGGGTCGTGGATGGGTATTCCGGCATGACAATGACCCAAAACACACAGCCAAGGCAACAAAGGAGTGGCTCTAGAAGAAGCACATTAAGGTCCTGGAGTGGCCTAGCCAGTCTCCAGACCTTAATCCCATAGAAAATCTGTGGAGGGAGCTGAAGGTTCGAGTTGCCAAACGTCAGCCTCGAAACCTTAATGACTTGGAGAGGATCTGCAAAGAGGTGTGGGACAAAATCCCTCCTGAGATGTGTGCAAACCTGGTGGCCAACTACAAGAAACGTCTGACCTCTGTGATTGCCAACAAGGGTTTTGCCACCAAGTGCTAAGTCGAAGGGGTCAAATACTTATTTCCCTCATTAACATGCAAATCAATTAATAACTTTTTTGAAATGCGTTTTTCTGGATTTTTTTGTTGTTATTCTGTCTCTCACTGTTAAAATACACCTACCATTAAAATTATAGACTGATCATTTCTTTGTCAGTGGGCAAACGTACAAAATCAGCAGGGGATCAAATACTTTTTTCCCTCACTGTAGTTGGTCCTATTGATACTAGAAAGTATGGAAGCTCATTTCCGCCATGAGAAATGAATATGCGCCCATTTTATTTTATGGTCAATTTGCTATCATAATTACGACTTAGTATCTCATAATTACGACTATCTCATAATTTCGACTTAGTATCTCGTTATTATGACTAAGTATCTCATAATGATGACGTACTGTGAGGCGACTGGGCATGCGTGAACAGGACACTTGCATGGCAGCAGGCGGGTTAGTGGTCAAGACCCTCCGAGCCGGAGCAGTCGATCCTGCTCCTGATTGAGCTAATTTATTGTTTCATTTTAATATTTTGAAAATAAATATATATAATTTTCTTTCGTTACATTTTTGTTACTAACGTCAGTGCATGTGTGGATGCCCCATTATAATATAATTATTATTGATTTTGTTCCCGTTTGCCTGAATTGGACGAATGATCCACTGTAGCTGGATAGCAATGCTCTTTGTTCACTGAACTGTAATTCTAATGAGCAGAATCTGTGTAAAAGCCTTATTAGTTGCCTTATACTCGTTTGCTTAACTACAGGGAATTATATGTATATCTTTTTTCAAAATAATGAAATAAATCCATAGATAAGAAATGACATCTGCCCATTAGGAATCGATCCCACAACTCCGGGCTTAACAACTATGCTAGCTGACGTAGACGTTTTTTTAACTTATTTTAAGTCACCTGCAGCCACTGCAGACAATTGTCCTGATTAGTCATATATGGCTGAATTGTTGGAGTTATAGTCTCAAATGCATATTAAGCATAATAATATTTAATAAAAACGGCATAAATAATACTAAATGTGCGTATATATATGTGTGTGTATATAGCCTAACTCAGGGTTCCCACGCATCCTGGAAAACCTTGAACTGTTTTTTGAGTCATGGAGAACACATGGAAAATGTGAAAATCTGTCGAATGTACTGGAAGTATTTGAAAGGTCATATAAAATGGTGAAGTTAGGATACAAGAAGATATTTAGCCATTGTTTCCTTTCATTTCCTAAGTAGCAAACAGAAAAGCGGCACACACAGCAACATTAAAGTCCCCAAGATGAGGTACGTTCACAGCAGGTTACATTGCTTTTTGAAACGCTCCACCCAGATAGCTGTTGTTTTGTGGGCTGTGGTGTCAATCACATTTCACCCACACGAACATAGGCCACGGTGTCTTCTCTCCTGGTCTCGTTGTCGAGTCTTGAGTTTTTCCTAACTCGGGCAGAAATGTGACATGAGAGATGTATAATTTGTATAATTGTATTAATATTATACTTATACTAATTAATTTCATGAATTTAATTAATCTGAATTGAAAAACTACAAACCAATAAAATTATCACACTTTTATTAACACATCAAAATTGGACAGAAAATATATTAAAACAACTATTAAATATATTATTCTTCATTTAGTTCTGTAACAATCAAATTTAATTAAAAAAATCAAATTATCCAAATCATGTAAAGTTTTAGAAAACTATTATGATATGCAAAGCAGCAGTCAAGTAATGAACTTAGCAGCTCTAGGCTAGCATCTTGCAAATACAAAAAGTTTAAATATGCTACACAATCAGGCAAAACACAGAATGGCAGAGGCCTCTATTCTGTTTATGTAAATATTCCACTTGAATTGAAAATGATTGTGCAAAACAGCAGTAATAGAACTAAAACCAAACGCAAAGTATAAACAATATATGTAGCCTCAAGTGAAGAACAAAGTTTTGCAGGGCTACACGAATTTTAATGTAATTGCTATAGCAAATTGGGGTGCTTTTTATTTACATAAAAGTGGCAGGTTTCTCTTCAAGAACAACAGTTGCTCTGCTTTCTGGCAGGAGAGACGGTTCCTCTTCTCATCAAGAACATGAAATGCTGCACTGAATAGTCTCTCTCTGGTGCTGGGGCAGATAAATACCTGCATGCAATCCGTGCAAGCACTGGAAAGCGCTCTGTGTTCATGTGCCAGCAGTCAAGGGGATTGTCTCATTTCTAGTGCACGCTGCTTTTTCTCCGCATCAAAGTAATGTTTTTTAAATCAAGGATCTAGTACTTTTGCAATGCAGTACAGAGGGTTGGACTCAGTGTCTAGAAAGCATGTGTTAACAGCCTCCAGTAGAGTTTTGTTTAGCTGTTTTTACACCATGGTCTGTTTCTGCCTCTTTTCTGAGCAGACACTTCAGTGCGGCGATCAAGGGAATAACTTCAGCAACAGATGCATTAGCTGAGCTTATTTCCTTGGTTATCTGTTCGAATGGAGCGAGAAGAGGCACACTGATGTGCACTGAAAGTTGCCGGCAGATCGTAAAGTTGCCGCTTTTGTTCAAGTAGACTTTGCAACGTATATTACGTACTGTTCCAGCGAGTGGCTGCATCTTGCTGCAGTCGTTTGGGTGGCGATCCAAACTGTATTTGCAAAGCTTGTAATCGGGACTAAGCAAGCGGAGAATGCGAGAGTGCATATATTTTTGGCCTTTTTTCTCTTTTGGCCAATAAACAAAAATGCTATTTTCGGCGGCCAAAATTTCAGTGCATCCCTAATATTATACAGGTTGCGCCTTTAATTTACGTGTAGGTTTATGTTACAACTGTGGAGCAAATGAAATCAAACCTCTGCTTTGCTGATCATCTGTGCCTCCCTCTAGACATGGTGTGTACCCATCTTTTTAGTAGTACCTACGAACTGCTAACACTGGTTTAGCATGCATGCCCAGTCCCTGTTTGAGTAAGTCATAATAACGAGATAGCAAATTGACCACAAAAAAAAAAAAAGGCGCAAATGGGCTTCCATAAGAAAGGGTCCCCTTTTAAAGTAGGACAGTGCTATGCTGGGGAGCACTTTGTGGAATTGGGAATAGACACCTGAACTGGTGTCCCATATGCCGCAATTTAGTGTATTGCATTGCATTGTTAGTGTGCCGAGGGTTACTTCCTAATATTTAAGAGAAAGTCCCAAGACCCATTCCTGCTGCCTTTGGTAGTAGAAAGGGTCTCCTTCTAAAGTAACACGGTGTTATCCTGTGGAACTATTTGTGGAACTGTGATCGCACACCCAAATTGTCCCCAGTGCCACACATTTCTGTCTTAAATTGCATTGGGGGTCCTCTGGCCACAAACTAGATGAGAAGGTTCCTGTGAAGCTGATTTCTAACAAGGCTTATTAATCAACCAAATGGACAAATATTGTTAACAATTTTGGGTGTATGTGTCCAGTTCTAGAAATTGCTCCCCAGCACAAAACTCCAGTACCTTAAAAAGGACTCAGATGATTTTGGGGAGCTCAATAAGTTTCTTAATCGGAAGAAAAGTCAGACTCCCAATTAAGTAAAACATCATCCAGTGCATTAAAGACCGCCCTCCGCAATCGCCTCTTTCCCACCTTCTCCCACACACTCTCCCTTCCCTTCACATCTCAAACACTTTTTTGTGGGGACTTGTTAATTCCCCGATTAAATAAAAGTAAAACCATCATGATTGTTGTTCAGCTAAGGCTTGACATAGGCGAACAGTCTCACATCCACATCATCATTCATATATGATTGAATTGTAACTCTGCCAGAGCGGAGGGGTTAACCACGCACCCCGGGAACTGTAGTAAAATACCTGATCAAGTCCCGGTGCTGTGAGTCTCAGGCTCACTCCCGAGTCTATCCAATGAGGCGTGTTGATTAGGCTAGCACACAGCCCTAGTAGAAACCGGGCGTGGTTTTAGCATAACTGCATTAGATAAAGAAAGGACACTGATAAGGGTGACGTTCTGTTACACAGATTTGTGTAATTCTGTGTATAATCTGTACGAATGCAGTAATTTTTTTATTATTTTTTATTTCTTAGCAGACACCCTTGTCCATGGCGAGCAATACAAAGTGCAATAATACAGTACAATTGCAAATGCTGTACAGAACTGTATCTATGGTACCAGAACGTGGCCCAGTATGCTCTGTTATGCCTCTTCAAGAGAGCCACATGTGGTGGAATAAAGAGCCACCAGTTGGCCATCTCTGCTCTATTTGCAACAATGTTGGGAAAATAATGTTCAACACACTTAAAGACATGTTACTGTCATGTATAGTTGAACAGAGAACAACTTACACTTCATACAATACATTACTTTTGGAAAATAGTGTGTGCATACTTGTTAAGACCACTACTGTATACACCTGGGGCCGGTTGCACAAAAGGTCTTAAATGCTTTTAAGACCAATTTGTAGGTCTTAGACCTACATTTAAGCCCAAAATAAATAAGCCTGTTGCACAAAAAAATCATTTTGGTACAAAATTTAAGTCGTTTTTTAAGCCTACCCTTCACCAGGATTAAATGGGGAAAAAGGTATCTCTTGCTGTAGAAACTGACATGAAACCAACATGGCAGCACATATGCCAGGTAATTTAGATTTTTTTTATATGAAAGGGCATTTAATCAAGATAGGCTATTTAAGGACAGACAAAACCCTTAATACTTTAGGTGAACTATTACAATATAAATTCAAATCTATTATAAAGAATGACCACTGTATTAACAACCAACTCTTAATAAAATACAATAATACTTTTCTCCTTCCCCTTTTAACTCAAATCCTGCCATTTTTAAATTTAACATTTGATTTCTAGATCATGTTTTTCCCCTTTACAACACAATATTTCCCTTCTGTAGTTCCAACAAATCAACGAAAAGGTCCTTTCTTTTAACCTAGATTTTCTTTTTTTAATTTGAATGCGGCCAACATCTTCAGAATCTGCAATTAAATAAGTAAATGTTCTGTTATGTAGTTGGTAAAACAGCTGTAAAATAAGCAATATATATGAATAATGGTAACTATACAAATAGGCATACGTTAAAATTAGTATTTGTATTAAACACCACTTCAAAACAATACGCATATTATGTGATGCATTTATATATGTTTAATACACTCACCTAAAGGATAACTAGGAACACCGGTTCAATTTCTCATTAATGCAATTATCTAACCAACCAATCACATGGCAGTTGCTTCAATGCATTTAGGGGTGTGGTCCTGGTCAAGACAATCTCCTGAACTCCAAACTGAATGTCTGAATGGGAAAGAAAGGTGATTTAAGCAATTTTGAGCGTGGCATGGTTGTTGGTGCCAGACGGGCCGGTCTGAGTATTTCACAATCTGCTCAGTTACTGGGATTTTCACGCACAACCATTTCTAGGGTTTACAAAGAATGGTGTGAAAAGGGAAAAACATCCAGTATGCGGCAGTCCTGTGGGCGAAAATGCCTTGTTGATGCTAGAGGTCAGAGGAGAATGGGCCGACTGATTCAAGCTGATAGAAGAGCAACTTTGACTGAAATAACCACTCGTTACAACCGAGGTATGCAGCAAAGCATTTGTGAAGCCACAACACGTACAACCTTGAGGCAGATGGGCTACAACAGCAGAAGACCCCACCGGGTACCACTCATCTCCACTACAAATAGGAAAAAGAGGCTACAATTTGCACAAGCTCACCAAAATTGGACAGTTGAAGACTGGAAAAATGTTGCCTGGTCTGATGAGTCTCGATTTCTGTTGAGACATTCAGATGGTAGAGTCAGAATTTGGCGTAAACAGAATGAGAACATGGATCCATCATGCCTTGTTACCACTGTGCAGGCTGGTGGTGGTGGTGTAATGGTGTGGGGGATGTTTTCTTGGCACACTTTAGGCCCCTTAGTGCCAATTGGGCATCGTTTAAATGCCACGGCCTACCTGAGCATTGTTTCTGACCATGTCCATCCCTTTATGACCACCATGTGCCCATCCTCTGATGGCTACTTCCAGCAGGATAATGCACCATGTCACAAAGGTCGAATCATTTCAAATTGGTTTCTTGAACATGACAATGAGTTCACTGTACTAAACTGGCCCCCACAGTCACCAGATCTCAACCCAATAGAGCATCTTTGGGATGTGGTGGAACGGGAGCTTCGTGCCCTAGAAGTGCATCCCACAAATCTCCATCAACTGCAAGATGCTATCCTATCAATATGGGCCAACATTTCTAAAGAATGCTTTCAGCACCTTGTTAGATCAATGCCACGTAGAATTAAGGCAGTTCTGAAGGCGAAAGGGGGTCAAACACAGTATTAGTATGGTGTTCCTAATAATCCTTTAGGTGAGTGTATAACCTCAGTGTAGGTTTGCAATAGCTGTCACGGTAACTAGAGGGTTAGAAATGTACTGAGCAAAAGCAGGACGTGTCGCCCCTCAGTGGCTTATTAAACGTAGATGTCAGCGAGTTGTGTGTATACAAACCACTTGTTGAACTCGTAAAAACGTAGTTTACACTTTCTAATATTGATTGTACTGTATTTAAACATAAAATAAACAGTGAAGTAAAACGAAGTGCTTTTAAAAACGAATTTAAAAATACATTTACAGTGCGCACTACGGCGGGGTTGATGGCATTTGCGTTTTATTTCATTCCAGGCTTCATTTTTGTCAGCATTTTCCCCAAATTTACCCGTTTTCTTATTAGTTGCTCAACTATTGCAAGTTTTCCATCTTTAGTGAAATGTGTATTTTTTACTTTACAAGCAGCCATTTTTATTTTTCTGTTCTTAACAAAAATAATAAGACCAGACTTTGCTGCTTAGCAACATCAGGTAAGCCAGGGCTAACGTAAGCCCCGCGGGGGCAACGGTCTTACAGCGAGGTCTTACACAAGTCCAATTTAACAGGATTTAGACTAAGGCTAAAACTTAAAGTAAGACCTTTTTAGTGCAACCTGCCCCTGTACTCTCGAGTTGGGAAAACAAATGTTTGTTATTCCACTGTTTTGTTTTGTTTTCTTCATGAAATATTGCAACAATTTAACAGGAAACCGGGGCTGAAATAACATCCAATTTAAATTAAACATTTAAACCTTATTCAAAGACATGGATATAGTAATAACGTAAATCTATAATCTTTGTGGTTCAGTGACCACCAGCATTTAACCTTGCAGATTGTTGCAAAAAACATACAGTACCCAATTTTTCCAGTTTGTATTGCAATTTAAGTCCAGCGAATAACCTGAAATGGTACAAAGGTTAGCGGTAAACTGCAAGAGGTAAAAAAATCAGACCATCACAGATCATTTGGTTTTGATTGGATTTCTTTGCAAATAGGCTTGTTTTGACCAGAACAACCTAACGATTAATGCAGTATACACCGATTAGCCATAACATTATGACCAACTGCCTAATATTGTGTAGGTCCCCCTTTTGCCTCCAAAACAGCCCTGACCTGTGGAGGCATGGACTCCACCAGACCTCTCAAGGTGTGCTGTGGTATCTGGCACCAAGACATTAGCAGCAGATCCTTTAAGTCCTGTAAGTTGCGAGGTGGGGCCTCCATGGATCGGACTTGTGTCCAGCACATCCCACAGATTCTCGATTGGATTGAGATCTGGGGAATTTGGAAGCCAAGTCAACACCTTGAACTTGTGATTCATCAGACCAGGCCACCTTCTTCCATTGCTCCGTGGTCCAGTTCTGATGCTCACATGCCCATTGTAGGCGCTTTCGGCAGTGGACAGGGGTCAGCATGGGCACCCTGACTGGTCTGTGGCTATGCAGCTCCATACACAACAAACTGCGATGCACAGCTAGATCTGTTTAACCTGTAAAAGAATACAAAACTTTTATTTCCTCCACTGTGTTTGTCTTTGATCCTTGGTCTCTCCCCTTGATCCCTCTACTCTTTTCATACATTTCAAAATAATTAAAACGACAGACGTGTTTGCTGAGGATGTTGACCGGATATCAGGAAGCAAATGACAAGCAAGCTCAGATCACATTAAAACAATCTACAGAAAATTAGTGAAACAATGTTGAATGAAACTGAAACTATACATGAGATTTATGAAACTGTTTTACAAATTATTCATATTGCAATACTTAGTAAATAAGTTACACTTTTGAGGGCATGTTGAAATACATAAAAAGGAGCTTTTATTTTTATTTTTTAACCTCATGTTTAATGTGTCTGCATTGAAAATGTGCAATACATTTTGTTGAAATGTTATTGAAATGTATACATATACAAGAACTACGTATGCCCCTGAATCAAAGTTAGACATTTTAATGGTTTGGACCTTTGTGGGCAGAAAATTTGAGTCAATGGCCCTGTTTAAATTCTAATTGTTCAACCCTGGCCTATAGGCTACAGCAGCCAATGCAAAAAGACCAGCCCTGTAGACTTAATTAGCACTGAAAAACTGCAGAGGTGACAATGCACCTGAACAACACAACAACAGGGTCAGAAATTAATGCTAGTATGCCAACCCAAGGCGAGGGACTTTTGGAGGGACTACCTAAATGATCACTCTCACTAGTCCTCATGGCGAGTGGAATTTTGATCATTATTTATGTTGGGGGAAAAGACCTTCACGATAAGTGAATGGGTAAACTTTCCACTATTTCAGGATTTCAGACTTCAGATTTCAGGCCGCGGGCCTCCCTGTCACCACCGGCCCAGCACAGATTTGTCCGCAGAAGAAATATAGATCATCAAACTCTTACCACTGCAGCACATCAACCAGCGCTCAATTATTATTTTTGTGATCTAACAAACATACTTACATACATGCATACAAACATAAGAATTCCTCAGCCGGGACATTTGAACTGCTACACAATATCTAATCCTGATTTTAACCTTCCTCTTCACTACAAACCTACATAATGCAAGAATCGTCGATCTCCAAACTAAAAGCACATTTCTGGATTTTAACACTAGAAGCGCCGACATTTCGAATTACATACAAGCAAAGCTGGTCATTGTAAACGATAGCTGTGATATGATCATTAAAGGCAAACTATCATATAAAACTTCAACATTTACATAGCACAAATGGAGTATTATATTGAAATATGATCATAAAACAATCATATTGCTATAAATAACATCAAAGCACTTTTTGTTTAAACGCACACACTGCAGTCAAAACATAAATAACTATATAGCCTAGAATAAGAAAAAGCTAAAAAATGGCATACAATACGGGAATGAAACTAGTCTAAACGTAAATATTGGAATAAAAAAGCAAAAATTTGTACACTAAAGTACACAGTTTCAACACCGTGTAACCTTTGTTTTCAACATACAATGCTTGTATTCACTGTAGCTTTGTATTTCAATAAACTATTTTCTATATATTTAGCCTGCATACCTGACAGCTCGTACAGTCCACACAGGACGCGTTTCTACACTTGTAAGAAAACACCTGTAATGCTGTACAATGCCTGTGTTTTTTCAAACACATGAATTACTTTTTAGTTTGTTTCATACCCTGCAACAACCTCCAGGATGCAGAGTGATGATCACAAGAACAACTAAACTCATGACATAATCACTTTCTTAACTAAGGCTAGTATCACTATAGATATGGAACTACAACTACAGGCAGACGGGCTGTATTAGGATTCAATACTGGACTAACCATTTAATAAGATCCATTTGTGTTATTCTTCTCAAGCCAGTCTCACCCAAAAATGTAATTAAATCATACAGTACAAACCAGCAGTGAGCATAACAGCGTGGCAACTTAAATACATGTGCATCTTACCTTACATCTTAGATCGTACTTTTTCTTGATTTCCAGCTCTCAGCCATCAACGAAAGCACACTGAGGCGCTTCTGACACATGGCCTACGTGTCCCTAGTTAATTTTTTATTTGTGAAAATGAGTGCGTTGTTAACGTCAGCAGTCACCAGAGCCGGCACTAGCAACAGGTGCCTCATCGGACGAACAGCTAGCGACCCCCTTAAATAAACAGTGTACGCAGTACACTTTGGAGAAGAGCTGCCTCTCACCTCGTTCTCCTCTTTTTGTTTTCACTTGTACCTGCTCCATCGATCCATTGCTTTTGCTTTTTAACAGCTACCTTGTTGATATTCCAGTGAACGCCTAAACATTGGATGCTTGAGTTTCTCATTATAATTTATTTCGCTGCACCACAAATTCATTACAGTGTGGTCGTGGGGCCCCTGGCAGTCGGAGGCCTGGCAGAATCTGCCCATCACTGTAGCTTTAGCCTTCTCCATAATGTGTCTTTTCATATACGAGCACCAGGCTGTCCTCTCACTGTCTGACTTCATACATGCTCCCAGTTTATATGCTGACTGGACACTTTATTAGCACATCTGAATGATGTTCTGATATAATGACTGGTGTAGGAATCGCATGAACTGTGTGAGTTTTCAGAGCTGCTGTTCTCAGTGCTGCTCTCCTGTGTCGTCTCTCCCCCAGGAGCTGTAGAGGCCGGCGCTCTCCCTGACTCTGGGGAAAGGGCTCCCACTGAGCAGCAGCACTGGGAGCAGGAGTGGGGCTCCAGTCTGAGGCAGGACACAGAGCCCACAGCTACTGAAGACACCCAGGGGCTGAGTGAGCAGCCCAGGAGCAGACAGAGTGAGGAGGAGCTCAGGGGACAGGAGTCTGACCACATGGCAGAGCCACACACTGAGGGGTCGACACAGGGACTCGGGGCACTGGCATCTGTCACCACAGGGTCAAAGGTCATGGCAAAGGTCATAAAGAGCGACCGTGATGTGGACTACACCCACACTGCGGATCTCTACAGGACCCAGTCTCTTGGATCTGAGTGTGGACCCAGTGCAGCTGGTGCTGAGCCGGGCTCGCCCAGAACACAGTGTGGGCCCAATCTGCTGTCTGATCACATCAAAACAGAGGACGACACACTGGAGTGTGTTTACACAGTGGAGCCGAGAACACAGACTCCCTTCAGAGACGCACTCAGTCATCTCAAAATTGAGAATATTACAGACAGCGCCTGGGACCTGTGGCCTGAGCTCCCTGTAGCTGGACAGTGTGACCTGGGGCCTGAGCTCCCTGTATCTGGACAGTGTGACCTGGGACCTGAGCTCCCTGTAGTTGAACAGTGTGACCCAGAGTCTGCTGCCTTGAAGACGGGGCTCAGTGGGGGGAGTGAAAGTGCAGTGAGCAGCGAGAGACCATATTGCTGTGCCCAGTGTGGGAAGAGCTTCTTTTATGCATCAAACCTAAAGACACACCAGCGCATTCACACAGGAGAGAGACCGTACAGCTGTGCCCAGTGTGGGAAAGGCTTCACTAATGCATCAAACCTAAAGACACACCAGCGCACTCACACAGGAGAGAGACCGTACTGCTGTGTCCAGTGTGGGAAGGGCTTCTCTCAGACGAGTACTCTCAACAAACACCAGCGCATTCACACAGGAGAGAGACCGTATTGCTGTGCCCAGTGTGGGAAGGGCTTCTCTGATGAAACTAGTCTGATGAAACACCAGCACATTCACACAGGAGAGAGACCATTCTGCTGTGCCCAGTGTGGGAAGGGCTTCACTTATGCATTAAGCCTCAAAACACACGAGCGCATTCACACAGGAGAGAGAACGTACTGCTGTGCCCAGTGTGGGAAGGGCTTCTTTCGGGCAGAATACCTCAACAAACACCAGCGCACTCACACAGGAGAGAGACCGCATTGCTGTGCCCAGTGTGGGAAGGGCTTCTCGGATGAAACTAGTCTGATGAAACACCAGCGCGTCCACACAGGAGAGAAACCATACTGCTGTGCCCAGTGTGGGAAGGGCTTCTCTAGTGCATCAAACCTAAAGACACACCAGCGTGTTCACACAGGAGAGAGACCATACTGTTGTGTCCAGTGTGGGAAGGGCTTCTCTCAGGCAAGTAGTCTCAACGCACACCAGCGCATTCACACAGGGGAGAAACCGTACTGCTGTGTCCAGTGTGGGAAGGGCTTCTCTTGGACAAGTAGTCTCAATGCACACCAGTGTATTCACACAGGATAGAGACTGTACTGCTGTGTCCATTGTGGGAAGAACTTTTCAGTTGCATCTGATCTCAACGCACACCAGCGCATTCATATAGTAGGTCAGAGGTCAAGTTAAGAACATAAGAAATATCTGTATATATATATATATATATTTTTGTTTTCTCTTAATCATGGCTAGAGTGCAGAGGTATGTAGCAATAAAGTAATGGTTCTATTGATTTACAAGTTTGTGTTACTATTATTATTTCTAAATGGCTGTAGCTGATATTTAAATAAGTAATACAAATAAAATCACAATAACAACTTATCTAGAGCCCAAAGAATATATTGTTGATATAACTTAATTGTTAGTTTATTGTGGGGAACATCACTGGTCTGGCCAGCAGGCTGTATTTGGTTTAATCTTTTTATTATCTTTTTATTGGTTTCTGAAGTGATGGGGATAACCATATAATACAACAAGAAAAACTACATACAATTTCACCTTCCTCAAATTCCCGCCCACCCTCCCAAACTCCTTCCACTCCCCTCTCCATCTCCTCCTTCCTCCCATCTCCTGACTCTTCCTCCCAAGCCTCCCACTCCCCCCACCATCACCTCCCAATTTCCTTACATAAGAACATAAGAACATAAGAAAGTTTACAAATGAGAGTAGGCCATTCGCCCCATCGTGCTCGTTTGGTGTCCATTAATATCTAAGTGATCCAAGGATTCTATCCAGTCTATTTTTAAATGTTCCCAAACTTTCAGCTTCTATCACATCACTGGGTAGTTTATTCCAGATTGTGACGCCTCTCTGTGTGAAGAAGTGTCTCCTGTTTTCTGTCTTGAATGCCTTGAAGCCCAATTTCCAATTTGTGTCCCCGGGTGCGTGTGTCCCTGCTGATCTGGAAAAGCTCCTCTGGTTTGACCCTTCCACCCCTCACCCCTCTCCCCCAGCGACAATTGTGATACGATAAATAAATGATAAAATATATATAGTAATAAAATAAGAATCATAATATATAATAAATATATCTATATATCTATCTATATATATATATATATATAATAAATTAAGATATAATAAAAAGTAAATAAAAAAAAAGGAAAATGGTCTCAGTATCTTGAAGTAATATAACAACTACAAAGGAGTTAGGAGCTTCCACTTTTCAAAATACAAAATTAAGGGTTGCCAAGCAGTGGTGAACCTTTTAACAGATCCCATTACCGTGTACCTAATTTTCTCCAGATTGAGAAGGAACATTAAGTCTCTGATCCAGTGAGCATGGGAGGGCAGGGCAGCCTGCTTCCAGTTCAATAAAATAAGGTGGTGCGCTAACAATGATGCAAAGGCCAATGGTGCTGCACTGGGTCTTAGATAAATGAAGATTGTCTGGAGGAATTCCAAGTATTGCTATCAATGCTGAGGGATCAATGGGAGAGTTAAAAATTAGAGAAGGTCTCAAAAACTGAATTCCAAAATACACCTAATTTGGGACATGACCAGAACATATGAATCAATGAAGCAGGAACCTGTTTGCATCGATCACACATTGGATAAAGCTCAGGATAGATTTTAGCAAGTTTAGCTTTACACAAGTGAGTACGATGAAGATTAACTGAATCAAAGCGTATCGGTCACAGATCGAGGAAGAGTGTACTCTATGAAGAATGGACTCCCAGGTGTCATCTGTAAAAGTCAAGGTCCTGTTCCAGGCAGCCCTTAATATAGATAATGAGGGACGAGGCAAATTAGATATATGGGTATATAATTTTTATAGGATGCCTTTACCTGTTGGATCAAGTCTGAGAAGAAAATCAATGGGGGAATTAGGAGGTTAATACCTAAATAAATGTGATTTAGGAATGTCATTTTTCTGAGAAAGCTATTAAAATGAGTAAAAAATATTCTCCATTAACAGATCTTTTAAACACTTTAAAACCCTTTTATGCCAATTAGAAAACGCAGGATCATTTAGAGAGGGTATAAAATAATGATTCATAGCAATAGGAGAAAGCACTGAGAGAGAGTGAAGTTTCTCCTAAGCTGGGCACAGATTGTAAGAGAATAAACCGGGAGATAGAGAGAGGAAGCGAAGTACAAATCAGAGTTGAAAGAGCGGTAGAAGAGCAGGAACTGAATTCCATAAGAACCCAGGCTGGTGCTGCATGTTGCAAGTGATATTGATGCCAGTACGAAATACACCCGATATTAGCTGACCAGTAATAAAATTGGCAATCCTCCCATCTGCTTAGGTCTCTGAAGAAAAGATTTATGAATTCGTAATAAAGACCGGGATGCATTGAAAGAGAGACAGAAATTTAGGAAGTACATTCGTTTTAACTGAGTTAATACATCCAATAAGTGAAAGAGGCAATTTAGACCAGCATATAAAATCCTGTTTTACATAATAATAATAATAATAATAATAAGGAAACATTTTATTTGAAAAGATCCACAAAGGACTTTGTAACAGTGATGCCAAGGTATGTGAATTTGTCTTCTGCAATTTTAAAGGGCAAATTTGAATATTGTAAATTTACAGCAGCCAGGTTCATTGAGAATAATTCACTTTTGTGCAAATTGAGTCTATATCCATTAAACTTCGTAAAACCAAACTGGTCTAAAATGGAAAGGGCTTGAGGTAAAGATAATACCGGATTGGATAAATAAAGAAGCAGATCGTCGGCTTAGAGGGAAACTCCCCCTCGAACCACCCCCTGCACCTGTTGGTAATGAGTAATGAGTGGCTCAATTGCAAGTGCAAATAGAAGTGGAGATAAAGGACAGCCTTGCCTAGTACCACGATGTAAAGGTAAATATTTAGAGTTCATATTATTAGTGCACACCGAGGCAACTGGCGATGCATAAAGCAATTTGATCCAAGAAATAATCTTCTCAACAAATCCAAGCCTTTCAAGTGTATAAAATAAGTAGCTCCACACTCCACCCTATCAAAGGCCTTCTCTGCATTCAATGAGACAAGAACCTCAGGCACAGGTTGTGAAGATGATGTATATATAATATTAAATAAATGCCTTATATTAAAAAAGGGATGTCTTTTCTTGATAAAACCAGTCTGATCAAAAGAGATAATGGAAAGTAGAACAGATTCAAGTCTGCGGGCCAATGCTTTCGCCAGAATCTTGACATCAGTGTTAAGTAACGAAACTGGACGATAGGAACTACATTCAGGTGGATCCTTATTTCTTTTAAGTAACAAAGATATCGATGCCTGATAAAATGTAGGAGGGAGTGAATGTGCCTGACATGATTCAGAAAATACTGAGACTAAAGAAGGAGAGAGCTAGGGGGAGAATTTCTTAATAAAGTAAGTTGGGAACCTATCTGGACCTGTGGATTTTCCACTCTGCATTGATTTAATTGCCTCTACTATCTCCTCAAGAGACAGAGGCTTCTCAAGGTAATTTAATAATTCAGGCGTTATAGAGGGGATGTTAAAGTTGTGAAAAAATGCATCTATAAGCGATTGCTCGGCCACATATTCAGAGGTATATAAATTGTAATAATATTTTTGCAACTGCACATTAATATCTGTCTGGTCAGTTGAAACAGAACCTGATTCAGTGCGGAGTCCATTAATTAGATGAAAGGCATTAAATCGGCGCAGTTGAGCTAGGAGTTTGCTAGCATTTTCACCATGTTCATATAAGGATGTTTGGGATTTAATCAGAGGTTGAGAGCAGATCAAATGCAGTCTTTAACTTCAACATCTCTTTGAAAAGGTTGGGACTGGGAGAAATGTGGGACATATTTGGGACAGACTAAAATGAATGACAAAATGGAATGCCCATAGACTACAATGGGGAAAATAGAAGGATGGTCTGTATCTCCAAATCCCACACAGGAATCCTAAAATCCTAAATACACTTTCTTTAATATAACCTCATATGAAACAAAAAAGTGGAATGACATGGAATGACAGCTGCTTTCTATGGAATTACAGGCCTGGAATATTGAACACACTGAAAACAGCAAAAATAGGTTTGACTGTCTATAAATAGAATATATATATATATATATATATATATATATATATATATATATATATATATATATATATACAGTGGGGGAAAAAAGTATTTGATCCCCTGCTGATTTTGTACGTTTGCTCACTGACAAAGAAATTATCAGTCTATAATTTTAATGGTAGGTGTATTTTAACAGTGAGAGACAGAATAACAACAAAAAAATCCAGAAAAACGCATTTCAAAAAAGTTATAAATTTATTTGCATGTTAATGAGGGAAATAAGTATTTGACCCCTTCGACTTAGTACTTGGTGGCAAACCCCTTGTTGGCCTTCACAGAGGTCAGACGTTTCTTGTAGTTGGCCACCAGGTTTGCACACATCTCAGGAGGGATTTTGTCCCACTCCTCTTTGCAGATCCTCTCCAAGTCATTAAGGTTTCGAGGCTGACGTTTGGCAACTCGAACCTTCAGCTCCCTCCACAGATTTTCTATGGGATTAAGGTCTGGAGACTGGCTAGGCCACTCCAGGACCTTAATGTGCTTCTTCTTGAGCCACTCCTTTGTTGCCTTGGCTGTGTGTTTTGGGTCATTGTCATGCTGGAATCCCCATCCACGACCCATTTTCAATGCCATGGCTGAGGGAAGGAGGTTCTCACCCAAGATTTGACGGTACATGGCCCCGTCCAACGTCCCTTTGATGCGGTGCAGTTGTCCTGTCCCCTTAGCAGAAAAACACTCCCAAAGCATAATGTTTCCACCTCCATGTTTGATGGTGGGGATGGTGTTCTTGGGGTCATTCCTCCTCCTCCAAACAGGGCGAGTTGAGTTGATGCCAAAGAGCTCGATTTTGGTCTCATCTGACCACAACACTTTCACCCAGTTCTCTGAATCATTCAGATGTTCATTGGCAAACTTCAGATGGGACAGTACATGTGCTTTCTTGAGCAGGGGGACCTTGCGGGCGCTGCAGGATTTCAGTCCTTCACGGCGTAGTGTGTTACCAATTGTTTTCTTGGTGACTATGGTCCCAGCTGCCTTGAGATCATTAACAAGATCCTCCCGTGTAGTTCTGGGCTGATTCCTCACCGTTCTCATGATCATTGAAACTCCACGAGGTGAGATCTTGCATGGAGCCCCAGACCGAAGGAGACTGACAGTTATTTTGTGTTTCTTCCATTTGCGAATAATCGCACCAACTGTTGTCACTTTCTCACCAAGCTGCTTGGCGATGGTCTTGTAGCCCATTCCAGCCTTGTGTAGGTCTACAATCTTGTCCCTGACATCCTTGGACAGCTCTTTGGTCTTGGCCATGGTGGAGAGTTTGGAATCTGATTGATTGATTGCTTCTGTGGACAGGTGTCTTTTATACAGGTAACGAGCTGATATTAGGAGCTATCCCTTTAAGAGAGTGCTCCTAATCTCAACTCGTTACCTGTATAAAAGACACCTGGGAGCCAGAAATCTTGCTGATCGATAGGGGATCAAATACTTTTTTCCTTCACTGTATATATATATATATATATATATATATATATATATACACACACACACATGTTTATATTCCCATGTATTCTATATGTAAAAATGTCCCATTCTTAAACTTGACCTTTTTATCGCCATATTTTGGAGCGTCTTTAAACATTTGTCACATCTTACCGGCTTTGTTTTTAAATTGAGTTAGTATTGTGTACTTGATTATAGCACAGGGATCTGGTGTAATGTGAGTCAACAAGGCTGTTTGTGTTGTCTTTCCACCTCTATACAAACAAAACATGTATTTAGTTATTTCACCTACAGGTGGTCCATTTATAGCGTCAAAAACCTTAAACATGATTACATATTTCAACGACCCTGTTTATATTGAGGTATTCACAGAGGGATCTAGCTTAGGCACTTTTATACCTTTGAACCTATAAATAGGTTCTGAAAACGAATAAAACCGTACAATGTATTCCGATGCTTTCTGGATTTTAACCCAGTGCACCGTCCACTCAAAAACATTGTAATTCTTTAACATTAATAAATACAACCTATTTCACAGGATAAGACCATGAACATGTTTATTAACCAAACAAAACATGTCATTTGTATTTTATATCGGGGGATGAGGCTTCGGGGGTCCGCAGGTGTATTAAAGCCCGGAGCGTATGCCCGGGGGCGAGCCGAGGAGGGAAGAGGTTTGCGAACAAACAGATGACATGACTGAAGAATCCCCTTTTAATTGCTCTCAGAAAAATCAGACTGTAGAGTAGATTGAATCAAACAGAGTCTTTATTCAAGCTGCTTGGAGAAAAGTAATACACACAGACATGCAGGTCTCTGTCCTTACTTCCCTAAAATCATAGAGCTTACATGATGTTATATACATACTGCGATATCCTGGACAGGGTGAGTTTGAACCAATAAGGGGGAGACAACTCCCTATCTTATTATATCCTCACTATCTTCCTGATTAAGCTTAAACACAATGTTTTCTATTTTATGTATACATATATATATATATATATGTATTACAGAAAAGTATCCATCTCCCTCAGCCCGCCAGTTCTACCAGCGGGCAAGACGGAGGAAGGAAAGGTAAAAGAGCATCAGAGGCCTTTGTAATGAGACAATGAATGAGTTATAAAGCCAGATAGATACAAATGAAGAATACCAGCGCATACATGGCTAAGTGCCGCCACCCAGACTTGTTAACCAGGACCACCACCCTCCTGTGGAGGGGTTGGTGTCCCGTAATTGGTTACCCACGTTACGTATGTGATCAGCCAAATCATAGATATGTTCAGAAGAATCGGGTATGTATGTACAACACTCCTTACCTATGAGGGCACATGTACCTCCTTGGGCAGCTAACACGTAATCTAAAGCTACATGGTTCTGCAATGTGACAGTCCTGATGGCCACCACTTCAGTGGTGATGTTAGACAAAGCATCAGCGGTATCATTGGCAACAGTTTCTATCATTGATGCAATTGCGTGGATTTCTTTAGTAATCCGTGCTACCCCAAAATTATGAAATAATGTCATAAAAAATCTAGTACTTTCATATATTTCTCTTGCATGCAGATGGGTGACAGGGATGCCCGGGAGCGTGGGCACATGGCGTATTGCCGGATACACATATCCCAAATAGTAGCAACCAGTGAAATTTACAGGGAGTATCCAATAAGCCCTGAGGCCACAAATCCAGTATGGCATTAGAGTATTATAGGTGAAGTTATGATAGAGCATATGTTTGGATTTTATTCCCGTCATGTTACATGAGCCGAGAACTCCAATAGTGATACAACTACTAAACCCTAGCACTCGCCGGAGGGAGGTGTTTTGACATATACATTCCTTGGAAGGGAGATAATAGGCCAATTTCAGATAATACATTCTCCGTCTTGTTACATTAAGTCGGCCAACTCCCCATCCCCCCACCGGTCGACTATACCAGGTTTGATTAGGGTAATGAGTACAGAGGGAGTTGCTATGATTGTTCTTTTGTCGCCATTGTGTGAGATTGGGAGTGATGCCTCCAAAGGTGCACCAATATCGTGAAAACCCACACTCTACGGGTTCTGCCCCTAGCGGGGCATCACTGTCAGCCGCTGCAGGTACATGCATACATATCCAACATTTTGACACATGTAATACTTGTTCATATGCTGCAGTGATCTGATGGAATTCGTTCCATTCGTCCTGTGAACTGTGTCTGTCATGCAGAGCATCTGAGGAAGATGTGCTGTTGAAAAGGAAGTGATTATATGCTTTGAGGTTTCATACGTCTCTATATACCCCCCCTCCTCGGCCGTCCACACAGACAAGGCTGTAGTGTGACAGCAAGAGGGCCTGAATAAGAATAAGAAGAAACAGAGGATTCTAGTCACAAACACATAGGTCCTGAGAAAGGGAAGAGAGAGTGAACAGGGCGTCGGTAGGGCCCCAAAGATCTGCTGGAAGTCACATCGCACGGCTCGTAATGAGCTCATAAGAAGAGAGACGAGTCTGACGTACAAGGAGGCATGCAGTGTATAAAGGACAGTGGGGAGATCGACAGTGCAGCCCTTCCCGGTGGAATGGAGTGGTCAGGACTACACAGGGCAGGCTTTCTGTAAAAATGAGTGCGCCACCATGCCGCTACTCTAAGGATTGTAAGGAATGTGAAAACCCTGCGTCCCACCCAGAAGGAGACAGGCGAGTTTCACGATCATGCCTGTAAAAATGCGTGCCCTGGGCGTGTCAACCTCAAAAGCCCCAGAAGCAAAGATGCAGGCAGTTGAGGTGGCAGAACATCCTCACTGTCAGGGAAGGCGGGCAAAGGAAGTTAGGCAAGTGGTCAATGATGACCAGACAGCCAGATATGTATAAGGTGAGGAAGAAGGCCGGTGAAAACGATGTGAAATAGGTCTTTCACCCTATTCCCACAGCAATAATGCAATATACAATACACCATAGTAGCATGTTTCAATGTGTACCCACTCACAGTTACATCGAAACATTACACAAAATTTCACATTTCAGTCATTCAGTCATACAATTATTTATATGCAGTAGTCAATCTATAAAACTATGGAATGGATAGTTAACACAATGCCCACAGTCCCACCAGACTCTGTATCTGTCAGTTGCGTTTAGATGTAAAAGAAGATGGAGTTGTTTGAGTATGCATGATTAATTTCTAATCTATATATATAATTATTTGTTTACATACACAGCAAGTCCCTTTTCAATGTGTTGTCTTGTCTGGTGAGTTCTTCAGGCCTTTCTTCAATTTTTCTGAAAGAAAAAATTATGTTTCATCACCTGCGGAGAGATTAATCGTTAATGCTCAGTCCGCCTATTCCTGGGCATCGCCACCCTCCTGTTGCAATCAGCAGAGCTGTAGCAACCTGTGGGAGATATGCAGTGTCGCTGGCTCCTGTGAAGACAGATAATAGTAGTCAATTACCTATCCATCAGTACCGGCATCAATAGTTGTAGCATTAGTAATGTAACTATTCCTTATATCCCAGGACACCACAGTGTAAAGACACTGTAGCAACTGTTTGCAGTAGAACACACACAATGTGTAATAAGGCATTATCCAGGGTGACTTACAACATAAGTGTTACATAGTTCCTTCTGGTTTTTGCACACCCAAGAAGAGACGGGGATCAAGAGATCTCCAATCTCTAAAAGCAGGAGGGTGCTTAAATACGTGATGAAAGCAGATCTAAATCTAGGGATTTCAAAAACTCTTCATTGTGGATCTCATAGCTACCAAATGACCACATTTTAATTTCCTGGAGTATCTGGTTTTCTATGTATTCATATCTTCACCACATTTTCTGAAAGACCATAATATGTCACTAAAGAGGTAACATTCTCCTGCTTGGATTTTGCATCAGGCTGTCTGTCTCATGTGTTTTGTTTCCTTTAAATTGACTTTTGCGGACTTGTCCATAACATGATGTTTAACAAACAAATTATGGTTCTTCTGTGGGGACACCATGACTATATATGTATTACTATTATCATTGATCTGTTTATTCATAGTACATTTGGTATTGTTTTAACATTTTTCTTGTAGAATCATATTATTTCTTTCTTATTTCCGATGCCTGAGGCACTCTGTATAAAGTTAAAAGTCCTCATGGTGAGATCCTCATGAATCTGATAAATCTGTTGTGACAGTTTCAAATATAATTCTGAAACTACTGGTTATTACAGTTGTTAGCCTTATTCTGGACTATGGACAATATTAAAAATACAACACATACAAAACGTAGACATTTACTTTATATCACCTTCAAAATATACAAATATATATAAACACATAAAGTACATACACATTGATATTCAAAGATAATTCAGATATCCGCTCTGTGGCATGTTTTATTGACCCTGCTGTGTCTCAAACAGCCCTTTAACCTCTTTATGATTGTATTTGTTTATTTATGAAGCTTCTTATTATTTAGAATAAAATGTCAAATAATCCCACTTGATTATTTAATTATTTCACTGCATCAGTTTTCTTGATCCATTGTGATTATTTTATAAAGTTTTTCTCTAAATTCGTATTATTCTGACAAAGGCTATGAAAACTTTGTCGGTTTTATCTTGTATTTCCTTGATTTCACCAGTCTCTATGATTCCGGGGGAACATTCCTATGACCATCCATTATCTAACATCTGTTTCTCTACCTTCTAATGTCTTCCCCTCAAAAATTCAATCTCACTTTCGTCAGACATGATTTGAAATAGTTCTCCTGCAGAGACACACCCGGGGCAACCGAGTGTCTGTATTCAGAAAGTCAATACAAATATGTCAATCAATCGTCCAGTATGAGACAGT
The DNA here is from genome assembly GCF_036373705.1 of Amia ocellicauda. Lineage (NCBI taxonomy): Eukaryota > Metazoa > Chordata > Actinopteri > Amiiformes > Amiidae > Amia > Amia ocellicauda. The sequence goes on along the minus strand of NC_089863.1, from coordinate 379,991 downwards.
TATCCCAAACACAATTATCAGCGCCAGCTAATCCAAGCTGCGCAGACCCGCCCGGTGCAACCAGGCGCAACACACAAAATATCTGTGCCAGACACTCAGGCTGCGCAGATCCGCTCAGGGGAATGCCCAAAACCGAGCACACAAAACACAAAATATCTCGAGATCACAACCAGTTCTGTATAAAACAATCACTCTAACAGCCTGTGTGATGTTTTGGTTTCGTTTTGATATCGCGTCTGTGCGGCATTCCGGGGCCTCCCCAACTACGTCTCTCTTAATCTATTTAGGTGGTAAATTAACCTACTCACCCATTTGGAGACGGTCAGTGGGGAACACCTGTTTTTCGAGCGATATCCTGTTCGTGACGCCAACTGAAGAATCCCCTTTTAATTTCTCTCAGAAAAACCAGACTGTAGAGTAGATTGAATCAAACAGAGTCTTTATTCAAGCTGCTTGGAGAAAAGTAATACACACAGACATGCAGGTCTCTGTCCTTACTTCCCTAAAATCATAGAGCTTACATGATGTTATATACATACTGCGATATCCTGGACAGGGTGAGTTTGAACCAATAAGGTATATATCTTATGATATCCTCACTATCTTCCTGATTAAGCTTAAACACAATGTTTTCTATTTTATGCCCAAATATGGAGACATATGTAGCCACGTTATTTATATTCCACACATATCTAACGCATGTCTAGATAGGCAAAGGGGGGTTGTGTGCCCACTTCCCCATCTTCTTGTGGTTTTACTAGAACGTACGTTCTGTACTAAATTTGTATTGTGTGTCTGCAGAGGGATGCATCTAATACAGACCAGTAGAAGCTGGTCTCATTATGTGCTCTTTGGTAACCTCCTGTACGGGTGAGGTATTTGGGGCCTCTTCAATGCCACAGGTTAACAATCAGTCCAGTCAAACCCTAAAGAGATCAGGATAAATGAAGAGGAAGTACTAAAGGGACTAGCAGAATTAAAAACCAACAAATCACCTGGGCTAGATGGTATATTTCCAACAGTACTTAAAGAAATTAGGGAAATTATTTACAGGCCGCTAAGTCAAATATTCAAAATGACACTTAGAACAGGGGATGTGCCAACTGACTGGAAGACAGCAAATGTCATATCAATCCACAAGAAAGGGGACAAAACTGAGCTAGGAAATTACAGACCAATCAGTCTCACCTGTATCACTTGTAATATGTTGGAAAAAATGATTAGACAGAAAATAGAGGCGCATCTTAATGAAAACCATATTCTTGGAGATAGTCAACATGGGTTTAGACGAGGCAGATCATGTCTTACTAATTTAGTAGAATTTTTTGAACATGCAACTGGAGCTGTAGATCAGGTGAAAGCATATGATATGATATACTTAGATTTCCAAAAAGCTATTGATAAGGTTCCACACCAAAGACTGATCCTCAAATTGGAAGCTGTAGGCATTCAGGGTAATGTAAGTAGATGGATTATGAACTGGTTGATGTATAGGAAACAGAGGGTGTCGATTAGAGGAGTTGCTTCTAACTGGAGTGAGTTTGTTAGTGGAGTTCCACAGGGATCAGTACTAGGGTCTGTGCTTTTTCTAATCTATATTAATGATCTGGACTCTAGGATAGTTAGCAAACTTGTCAAATTTGCAGATGATACTAAAATAGGTGGCTAAGCAGATACAATCTCAGCAGCACAGGCTATTCAAAGGGACTTAGATAATATTCAGTTGTGGGCCGACACCTGGCAAATGAAATTCAATGTGGACAAGTGCAAGGTAATACATGCAGGTAAAAAAAATGTCCACTATAATTACACAATGGGAGGAATAGAACTAGATGAAGCATCGCATGAGAAAGAGTCTATGAGGACTCCTCACTTTCTCCATCCAAACAATGTGGGGAAGCAATAAAAAAGCCAAACAGGATGTTAGGGTATATTGTCAAAAGTGTAGAATTGAGAACAAGGGCAGTGATGTTCAAACTGTACAATGCACTAGTTAGAGCTCATCTGGATACTGTGGACAGTTCTGGGCTCCACACTTCAAGAAGAATATTGCTGCTCTAGAGGCAGTTCAGAGGAGAGCAACCAGACTTATTCCAGGTCTGAAGGGAAAGTCCTACTCGGAGAGACTGAGGGAACTGAACCTTTTCACCCTGGAACAGAGGAGACTACGTGGGGACTTGATCCAAGTCTTCAAAATCATGAAAGGCATCGACCACATCAAACCAGAGGAGCTTTTCCAGATCAGCAGGGACATACACACCTGGGGACAAAAATGGAAAGTGGGCTTCAAGGCATTCAAAATGGAAAAAAGGAGACACTTCTTTACACAGAGAGTAGTCACAATCTGGAATAAACTACCCAGTGATGTGGTAGAAGCTGAAAGTTTGGGAACATTTAAAAATAGACTGGATAGGATCCTTGGATTGCTTAGTTATTAATGGACACCAAATGAGCACGATGGGTCGAATGGCCTCCTCTCGTTTGTAAACTTTCTTATGTTCTTATGTTCTTAGGAGAGAACGTGCAGGTGAATCCAAGTGAGAATGTGGGCTGGTGGCATGCACTTGGCAAAACAAACAATAAATCAATAAATCCCAATAAACCAATTGTACAAAAAGAAAGGTGATACAACAAAAATAAGGAAGCAATGAACATACTCCATTAGTGGAATAACAAACATAATCATAAAAAGAATAAGTACACACATCTAAACAAGTGAAAGACTAATATAATAAGTAATCAATTAAGTGATATATTGGCCGTCACGCCCCACCCGTGACAACTGCACAGAAACCAGGATGTGGGAGCAGCATCTTGGTAAAGGAATGGGAGGGTTTCCACAGGCCATTTTAGTAAGGTCCTCTATAGCCCTCTGAGTTAACCTTCCCCCTGTTATGGGCAGGAGTAATGTTAGTTAGTGTTCGGAGTGGTTTATTTATGATGATGACTTGATTTCTTAGCAGACACCCTTATCCAGGGTGACTTCTTCTCAATACATCCCATTGATTTGACATCTGACCCCTTTCTACAGCTGGGCATTTGACAGGAGAAATGTGTGGTGATGTTATTTTTTTGTTTGTTTGTTTGTTTGTTTGTTTTTCAATGGTAACTATTCAAATGTTTAATGTTTTTATATTTTGATTATGTAAAATAAATAAACAGTATTTTACTAAAGCTTTCCATGGAGGGGAACGTGGATGAAATTGTACAATTTTTTGGGACGCTCTGCCCTGTTTGGGGCCGAGCTGTGATCCAGGTGAACAGCAGATTGGGCATAGGTGGTCATAGGTGGGCATGTGGAAGAGAGGAGGACGAGGAGGAGGGTCAAGCAAATAAGCTTGCTAAGGTACCCAGCAGCAGCAAGCAGCAAGAAAGATAGCTAGCTAGCTAGCTGACTGACTGACTGACAGGATACGATGGAATGTATGTGCTCTGTGATGTCATTGCAGTCAGCTGAGAGAGAGTTCTATGATGTCATCGCTGAGCTGGCAGTGATGGGAGAGGGAGAGGAAGCCACAGCACGTACCTGGGCTCCCTCCCTGACTGGGCTAGAATCGGGGAATGAGAGAGTGGAGGGAACGGAATGCAGGAAATATACAATTGTATTATTCATATTGTGAATCGATATGTTCTGAATATTCATGATTATCTTCCCCTCAGACAAGGTCGTCGCAAAACTAGTGACCAGAATTATATTTCATATTGTCTGGGGGAGCAAAATGGAGAGGCTGAAAAGAGTGCAAATGGTGAAGGGTACCCTGGATGGAGGCAGGGGGGTCCCGGACGTTGTGTGGCTGATAAAGGCGCAGGGGCTGGCCTACGTGGTCAAGAACATCCAGGCTGCTGGCAAGAAAGTGAGTTTTATGAACCGCTTTTATTTTGCCAGCAGCCTGAGACCTTTCGGCCTCTGCGCCATGGATAACACCAGGCCGCACTCGTGGGATCCCCCGCCGTTCTACAGGGCGTTCCGAGCCTTTGCGCTCGAAGTAGGCCTCCATAAAGTCGTGCTGGCCTCCTGGGATTATAAGACCATCTGTAGCCAGATGAGATCTACCCAGGAGACCAGCCGGATAGAAGATTTCCCTCCCGAAACCTGCCGGTTTATCTGGGCTAACGCTACGCACATTTGCCTCACAAATACGCAAAAAGATGTCTCCTGGATGGCTGTGAGTCGGTGTCTCCCCACCCGAGTGTTCATGCACAGAAGGGGCCTAGCCCCTTATGACATCTGCCCCTACAAGGGTTGATTGGGGAAGGAGACGGAAGCTCACATCTTTAGGGATTGCCTGCAGGGTCTGGCTCCTGTTTTCTCCGTTCCTCCACAGGTTTGCCGTTCCTGTGCGGGCGACCGCCCAGCAGATCCTATATGGTCCAGCCAGGGGATTGACATCTCCCACCCTGAGGTGCTGGTGGCGTGTCGTCTGCGCAGTGAAATAGGCCCTGTGGGAGGGACGGAACATCTGTCTGTTTAACAAGCAGGAGCTGGACCCAATTGTCATCGTGCGGAGGGGCATGGTACTTATTAGGGACTACGTCAATCTGGAGGTCCATCAGAGGGGCAAGGAGGAAGCCTTTAAGAACTGGCAGATACAAGATCTGGGGGAGCTCAGGATCCCATGATGGGACCCACCTCCGGGGACGGCCATCTCCGCCTGCTGGAGCCCGAGTCCAAGATCTTTTAACTATTTTATGAAAGATTAAAAAATGACTTTTAAAAATGAATTTTAACTGTTTTTAAAGATCTAGTTGTTTTTAAAGCACTAGTTGTTTGAGTTTTTTGGTTAGTTTTGTTCCTTTTTTATCTTTTGTCAAATACATTGGCCGTTAGGATTTTGATTTTAAATGCATCGGACTGTTTTGGTTTGTTTTTTATTTTTATCATTTTAATTGTTTTTTGATTTGTCCGGTGCATTTTCAGTGAATTTCAATGTATTTGACCATTTTTGTTGGTTTGCAGTTTTTGCTTTAATCACTAGTTTGTTTTATTGTTTTGTGCACTTGTTTATTTGAAGTTCATGTATTTTGTTTATGTTAAATCACTAAGATTTTAAAATTTTGAAGTGATTTTAAGAATTGATTTAAAAAAATATTTTTAATCACAAGTATTAAAATTTGTTTTGATTGTTTTTATCCTTGAAATGTAAAATACTTTACCAAATAAAACAGTATTCATGATTTTTTGATTGAAAGAACTCTTTTTCTTGTGTGTGGGGGTGTGTGTGTGTGTGCGTGGGTGTGTGAGTGTCTGTGTGTGTGTGTGTGTGTCTGTGTCTGTGTGTGGTTTCTGTATCTCATGATGGATTTCAAGAAGAAGGTGTAGGTGACCACAGAACTAAATTTTAAATAAACTCTCAGATTGTGGTTATTTTTCCTGGAACAGACCGCTGATGAGATGGTTACTCTGAATCATTAGGAGCTATTGGGTCCATTAAAAAAATATGGCAAGAAATTTGCCCTTAATTAGTATAGCTGTGTACTGGTACAACACAACAATTGCTTCTTTATGTGTCAGACTGTGGCATGTTCTCCAGGTCTGTGCTTATGGGCCCTCTAGTCTCCTGGAAGAGCTGCAGGACTGTGTCTCTACAGGACTGACACAGGAGCAGAATAAACCCAGGGCCACATTAAATCAATACTTCACACCCCTCTCCTCCATCTGCCAATCACACTCGTCCACCACATTACAGCATACTGTCTGTCCATTGGGCAGCTGGAGGAGTCTCTGGACAACAGGAAGTGAAGGAACAGGACTCCTGGACCGACAGATTGATTGACTGACGTGTGGAAGTTTAGACTCAATCTGGGATCTAGGAAGTGCAGACAGTTTCATTGTCGATAAATACTTACATTTCATCATTCATCATTTTAAAAAGCAGAACGCAATCTTACTTTCCTATATAAGTTTGCATAAACATGTCCCTGTGTATACATTTCTGAAACATTCAGACATGTCTCCAAAATGAGATCTGAGATCAACTCCAGGGATGACAGCGCATTGCCAAACCCCTGTGTCTCTCTCTTAAGAGAATTGTCTACACAGCACAGAGAACAATGAGGTTTCTGCACCTTTCACAACTACACTGTCTTGGACTGACTTCCAGAGACAGCTGAGCTCTCAAACCCCTGAGTCTCTCAGACACTGGCTTCAGTCCGACGCTCAGCGGCTGTATCCTCTGTCTCCTGCTGCTCAGCTCTGGGTGTCCAGCAGCTGGTCAGTGTGAACAGCCTCTGACAGCAGGGGACAGAGCCCAGTGTGTCCCTGACATCAGGCCTGAGGAGGCTGTACAGCACTGGGTCCACAAGGACACTGAGATCAACCATTAGAGATGTAAATATATAGGCACTATCAAGCCTATCATTTTCTGAAAAATACATAATATAATATTCTGAATAAGACATAATGAAGTCCACTATGCAGTGCGGGAGGAAGAGCACAGTGTAGGAGCCCAGGACGAGGTGTGCCCAGAATCCTCCTCTTCTCTGTGTCTCATACAGAGGTGGCACCAGCAAACCAGAATACTAATTATAATAATAAAAAACATAATACTGGTCTGTCTCTGTTTGATGCATTTCTATCAGTTACAGGCATCTAAAAAACAATAGTTTCTTCTTACATGTCTTTTTCTCATGACACAAATGTTACACTCAGAATAATAATACATATCTAAATTAATGAATATACTGATATTGGAATCAATAGATTTTTCATTTGTGCCTTTTTAACATAATTGATTGACTCAATGTATCAAACGAGTTACAACAACTAGAAACAGCAGACTTTCTGTTATTTATTCAGGTTTCTTTATCGTCCTTAAGAGAGGCTAATGGCGTTCTCCAACAACACTGCAATACATATTAGAAGGGAACCATGAAAACATCAACCAAAAATCAGACACAGTTCTCCAAATTCTGAACCCAGACACAGGAACCCAAAATATTCAGCCTGATATTCAAACGGGGCAAAAGGAGAAGCTGACTGCTCTCAGAACCTCATTTGGGGTTTTGTAATAAACTCCTGCGTAAGAGTTTATATGACACACAGCATCTATCCAGTTTCTGCCTTTTAAAATCAGTTAGAGATTCTGCGGCATCATTAGGGCTGTAAAAACCCTTCCCAGGCTCTTGTGTTTGGATGTCTTGTGTCAGTTCACTCTCCATCGGGTCATTGGAGGCTGGAGGAGTCTGTGCTGTGCTGGTCAGTGGAGCTGCAGGAGTCTGTGCTGTGCTGGTCAGTGGGACTGGAGGAGTCTGTGCTGGTCAGTGGGGCTGGAGGAGTCTGTGCTGTGCTGGTCAGTGGGTCAGGGATCCTCTCAGCTCTCCACAGTCCTGTCAGTCAAGGACACTGTGACACCAGACAGCTGAGCACCCAGAGACCTGGAGAGGAACTGGAAAACTAAATGAATCAGGAATCAACACAACAAATGTGTAATGTGAAAGGTTTTTTTTAGATTTCTGCTTGTAAACATAATAATAACATTAATCATAATTATAACAACATACAGTGTCACAATTTCAAACCTTCTCAAGAAGATCATGGGGGATGTGTGTGTTTAACAGGAAGTGCTGTTTCATGTTTTCTATCAGTTGTCCATTAATCTCTATTAAGGATCTATACCAAGCAAGACAGGACTGTGAAACAAGTGTATAGTAAGTGTCTATAGAAGTTGGTTTCAGCTCTGTGATATAACATGAGCATTTGAGAAAGTAGAGGTTTGTTGGGAAATGTATCTGAGCAGTTCTTGCTTTAGGGGTTGGAGGCAGGAGGTCATAGTCAGGACAGCTACAGTGGCTCTCAAAAGTATTCACCCTATTCACCAGTATCAATTTGCAGATTTTTTTTTTCACTTTGACATTATCGAAATTTTGTATCACAATCCAAGTCCAAGAGGGTGAATAGTTTTGAGACCACATCTTTGCCTAGCCCTTGATTACTCTGTCCTGCCGGTATTTGACCCACACCTGTCTGACCTCTGCAAACCACGTATCGCAACTGGGTCCCCTGTTCCCGTGCCCCTAGCGGTACATTACAACAAGAAGTACCAACCTTGAAATATTAGTCAGAGAGTAAGACTGAATCAAATCAAAAACATAAATATCCAGACCCAGCCCCGATTTACACCTGAAATATTGTGAAACACTCAGACAATACAAACACACTCAGACATAAAAAACAAGCACACATCAATAAACAAGAGTCAATAAATCTATATATTTTTTTAGATTATAATCCTGGAACAACCTAAACTTCACAAATAAGAACTGGCTATCCAAAATGGAAACATAAGGAAAAAACATTTTGAAAACCTTTACAAAGAAGTAGAAAACAAAAAAGAAACTCAAATTTCCATGTGCGAAAACATTTATACAATTAGAATCCTGTATTAAAGACAATTAGAACCCCCTAGACACCCCGATCACAGCAGAGGAGCTAAACACCCTCAAATCAAAGAAAGCCAGACAACATCACCGCAGAGATGCTGAAACACTTAAACTGCTCAATCTCGTACTGAGAACTGGGTGTTTCAGCACTGTGGAGTAGTGATTAGGGCTCTGGACTCATAACAGTGCTGTTGTAGCCTTGAGCAAGGTACTTCACTTAGATTGCTCCAGTAAAATGCCCAGCTGTATAAATGGGTACAAATGTAAGTCGCCCTGCTAAATGACAAATAATGTAATGTAATGTGTTTCCCTGAGACCTGGAACCAAGGGATTATAACACCCATATATAAGAGTGGAGACAAACTCGACCCCAACAAACTACTGGGGCATCTGTGTGAGCAGCAACCTGGGGAAGGTGTTCTGCAGCCTACTGGCACATCTGATCATATCTTTACAGACGTCAGTCATTTATTGACAAACCAATAGGGCTTAAATAGATAATCACTATCACCATCCACATCATCATTCACATGTGATCAAACTGCAGCGCTGCTGGAGCGGAAGGGTTAAACACGCACCCGGGGCTGTAGTTCAGTGCTGGGAAAAGGATGAGCAAGACAAATCCCGGACATTTTTAGATATTTTAAAAATCAGTCAGGATGGAGATTGAAGGCCCTAAAAAGAGGACATGTCCGGTAAAAACTGGATGTATGGTGACCCTAAAATAGTGTAGCTTAGCTATCACCATTCATCACATTGTCAATGTCTTAGCAGAGCATTTAAACGATCGATTTACCATAAACTGTCTTGTTGTGAAACTGCCATGCAGTCTGGCTGTGGCTGTGCGCATGAGCAGAACTGCTGTATCGCCTGGATTCTGGCCAGGCGGTATACACACAAAAAGGACAACTTTGGTAAAATACATTAACGCACCCCATTGTCCACAATACAGACACAGTAAACTGGCAATTCATATAATACGGAAATGTTGGAGTGGGGGGGACTCAGGGGCCAATCAGATTTCAGCAGGGCAGTGCCCCAGTGGCCCACGCCCTGGCTCCGCACCTGCCCTCAGGAGGTTACTATATATGTATGTGAATTCCACGTAAGTCTATGTAATTCTGCCCTCCCATTAGAAAAACAGTAATAGGGTCTTTGGGAAATGTAGTGAAGTAAAAAGTACATAATTTTATTTATAATTGTAGTGGGGTAAAAGTGTGAGTGGACATAGTATCCACCATTTCCCAAAAGGTCCCATAATAAGGAGATTATTAAGGTTAACTTTGTGCCAAAAAACTAAGGATTTTCTGTGATTTGTGGGAATTACAAATGCCTTAGAAGTCACGATGGAGTTTACCAAGAAACGCAGATTAAAAACTTAGTCTGTAGCCACTATAGTCTGTACAGAACTAACGACAGAACCGCCTGGGGAAGGGTGACAGACAGACAGACTCCTGGGACTGTTCGCCGCAGAAACAAGCAAGGCACTTCATCATCTGGATATCACTGAAGTTTCTTTTCATGAGTATGTATTTATAACTGTAAATGTATGTGAAACAACGCTATTTCAATTAATTCTGTACGTCACCTTAGGTACATTGTAATAATAACACATACTAATCGTTTTCAATCTAAAACGCTCACTGTATAGTTTCAGCTGAACCACAAGGATACAGCAAAAGCGCATTGGTTCGACAAACCAGGTAAAGCAGCGACTCGTTTCTTCTGCCCCACTCCCCAGTCCTATTCCCAGTCCTGTCCCGACTGCAAAACAGAGGGGAGTCTCTGGATGAGGACTGTGTCCATCTCAGCAATCTCTGTCACCAAAATATGAGGGCAGCAAATTAAACTGGTGAATGTAGGTGAAGAGCTGTTATTAATGTTTTATATTAATAATAGTATGCAGACCAAGCCAAGTAGATTTATTTAGCTAGCAACAGCCATTGAGGCACTTGTTCAGGGCATACTCTCTAGACATTCCTGTCAATAATAAAAGGATCAAACAGGAGAGAGAGAGGGCCCACAGCTAGAAGTCTGTTTGTGGACTTAAATTGCTTCCCCAGATTGGCAGGAACTGTCTTTGTTAATGATTGATTGACAGTTGTAAAAGACGAACCGTGGGAGACAATTTGGTTTCTGCATCCACACCTCCCCTCAGGAAGCAGCCATAAACATGATAAACGTTTCTGCCCATTATGAAAGTACACTCAGTAAGAGCCCAGCAGTTTGTATCCATGTGATCAGCCACACTGCACAGTCTCATTGTGATGATGTCACGCGTGTTATACATTGTCTCTAGAATACAATACATGTTAGTGAATGACAAACCATGTAAGAAACCATGGATAATGGTTAAAAACTTGAATAACAACAAAAACAAAAATAACAATAATAACAATAGCAATAATGTGCACCCAATACTGTGAAACTCCTACTTCAGTGAAGCATACTGGACGTTATGGTCTCTGTCCTATGTGAATGTGCTGGTGTGTGTTGAGGTGTGCTGCCTGAGAGAAACTCTTCCCACACTGGGCACAGAAGAAAGGTCTGTCTCCTGTGTGAATGCGCTGGTGTGTGTTGAGATTAGATGCACTAGAGAAGCCCTTCCCACACTGGACACAGCAGTACGGTTTCTCTCCTGTGTGAATGTGCTGGTGTGCGTTGAGACTACTTGCCTGAGCGAAACTCTTCCCACACTGGGTACAGCAGTACGGTTTCTCTCCTGTGTGAATGTGCTGGTGTGTGTTGAGACTACTTGCCCGAGAGAAGCCCTTCCCACACTGGGCACAGCAGTACGGTCTCTCTCCTGTGTGAGTGCGCTGGTGTTTGTTGAGACTACTTGTCTGAGAGAAGCCCTTCCCACACTGGGCACAGCAGAATGGTTTCTCTCCTGTGTGAGTGCGCTGGTGTGAGTTAAGGTGTGTTGCTTGAGAAAAGCGCTTCCCACACTGGACACAGCGGTAAGGTCTCTCTCCTGTGTGAATGTGCTGGTGTTTGTTGAGATTACTTGTCTGAGAGAATCTCTTCCCACACTGGACACAGCAGTACGGTTTCTCTCCTGTGTGAATACGCTGGTGTGAGTTAAGGTGTGTTGCTTGAGAAAAGCGCTTCCCACACTCGGCACAGTGGAACGGCTTCTCTCTGCGAGTGCGGTGCTGCGTAACAAGCTCTGTTGCCCCTGTGAAGCTCCTACACTGGGGCTGGTGATGGGGACGCTGTTTTCCACGCCACAGTGGTGAGGAGGGGGAGCTGGAGGAGCGAGGTGGTCTAGGGGGTCTGGGACGCAGCTGTCTGCGCTGCGATGATAGGATCTCCCCTCTCACTGCACTGTCATTCCCCCCACTGAGCCCCATCCTTAAGGCAGCAGACTCTGCGTCACACTGTCCAGCTACAGGGAGCTCAGGCCCCAGGTCACACTGTCCAGCTACAGGGAGCTCAGGCCACAGGTCCCAGGCTCTGTCTGTAATATTGTCAATTTTTAGATGACTAAGTGCGTCTCTGAAGGCAGTCTGTGTTCTTGGCTCCACTGTGTAAACACACTCCAGTGTGTCGTCCTCTGTTTTGATGTGATCAGACAGCAGACTGGGTCCACACTGTGATCTGGGAGAGCCCGGCTCAGCACCAGCTGCACTGGGTCCACACTCAGATCCCCGAGACTGGGTCCTGCAGTCCAGCTCAGGGTCGCTCTTTATGACCTTTGCCATGACCTTTGACCCTGCGGTGTCAGATCCCAGTGCCCCAAGTCTCTGTGTCGACCCCTCAGTGTGTGGCTCTGCCATGTGGCCAGACTCCTATCCCCTCAACTGCTCCTCACTCTGTCTGCTCCTGAGCTGCTCACTCAGCCCCTGGGTGTCTTCAGTAGCTGTGGGCTCTGTGTCCTGCCTCAGACTGGAGCCCCACTCCTGCTCCCAGTGCTGCTGCTCAGTGAGAGCCCTTTCCCCAGAGTCAGGGAGAGCGCCGGCCTCTACAGCTCCTGAGGGAAAGACGACACAGGAGAGCAATACTGAGAACAGCAGCTCTGAAAACTCACACAGCTCTTCCTACACCAGTCATTATATCAGAACATCATTCAGAAGTGCTAATAAAGTGTCCAGTCAGCATATAAACTGGGAGCATGTATGAAGTCAGACAGGGAGAGCACAGCCTGGCGCTCGTATATGAAAAGACACATTACGGAGAAGGATAAAGCTACACTGATGGGTGAATTCTGATGTTGGTGTTCTATAGAAAAGCCACGGTGATGTTCCCCAGTATGGGTGACAGGCCCTGTGGGGGTGGGAAGCATGCTTTGGGGGAGGAGTTTTTATGCCCATGTGAAGGTAGCAGTTCGGTACCAAGAGTAAACAAAGCTGCGGACCGGCTGGATTGCTTCTCCTTAGTTTTTTATTTGTACACCTGGTAATATATATATTAAAACAGGCAACTCCCAGTCCGAGTATACGATGAAACCTATACAAAAGAAATAAATTACTAATGTATTTTTGGCGAGTATTGTAACATGACTCAATTAGTAATGTCGCCATTAAAGCATGGTACTAAAATAATAATAATAATAATAATAATAATAATAATAATAATAATAATAATAATAATAAAACTATAAACTTCAATTAATTAGATGTATAAAATGTCTTATTATATTGACTGTAATCTTAGGTTTTATAATTCAGTAAAACTTTTGAAATAAAAATGGATATTTTAATAATAAAACTATATTTTATTTCAGGGGAAAGAACAACATACCTACTTCCAGTCATATCAACAGCACTTCATTAGGCTGTGCTCAGACTGACAGTTGCTGTTCTTAACCACTAGAGGTCTCATAACACCAGTTTCAAGTACTTTAATCATGAAATAATAAAAATAAAAATATATAAAAATAATTTTGGTGAGTCATATACATTCTATATATGGCAAGCCAGATTATACTTTAGAGATATCTCTAAATGCATTTCAAGATATCTTCAAATTACTTCCTTTGTGTAGCCCAATATTATCACTTCCTGTTAACTTGTTCATTCCTTTCTATGTAACTGAATGAGGAAACAGAAAGTGATAATCTCAGCCAAAATACAGGATGTCATTTGAAGATATCTTGAAATGAGTTGCAGATATCTCTAAATCATTTAAAGATATCTTCAAAAAATGTTGAGATCTGCAAATCATTTAGAGATATCTTTAAAAAGCACCTTATTTAGATATCTCTAAATGGTTTGCAGATATCTCTAAATGATCATTTGGCTTGCTATACAAACACACCTGTTTAACCTTGATCATGATGGATTACACATTTATCGATAAACAGGTAACACTATGTACTGCGCAGCTACAGGAGGATTCTCATGCCTTTAGTCTTGAACACACTCGCCACTTCTCTATATATTATTTATCCCCGTCTTCTCAGATGAATCACAAATTGATTGATTCTACATTGCTGAATACACACACACACACACACACACACACACACACACACAGGTCAGACTTTAGCAGTTCTGTCCCTGATTGTTCCCTTAGCGCTGCGGGAGAGACATCATTGCAGTCAAGGCTCAGTTTGGGTTCTTCTAGTAAGACTTCTTATGTAATTCTTTCTCTGCAGTGTTTAAGGTGCAAACAATGTAAACTTATACTTACAGAGATGCTTCGTGTTTTCCTGGTTCGTCAAGAAGTGTAATGCTGGAACGCAGTGTCCTTTTTGATGAACCGCAACTTCAGAGAATATAGGATCCCCGTTTCCAACGTCCGCCCTTTTTGTCCGCCGCTGGCTCGCCAATTATGTAAGAAAATGGGACCTCCTGTAGACGTGACTGGAACTGAGACAATTCAGGTTCAATGTGAGTCCAGAATATAGAGCACAGTATACAGGTACACTGGGTACAGCAAAGCAAACCTGATACACTGACCTGTTGAACAAGTCAGCTTTTATGTGTTGAACCCCTGTCCAGCTCCACCTCCCACAGTGACCCTCCCACCAGAGTGTCCAATGGCAGCTGTCCATTAGTACAAGTGACAATGGAGCCCAAACCCGCTCTCCCACATTGCGGGATAACGACTCTGGTTCCCCTCACCCGTCCCTCTCTCAGAGGGGATTAACTCACCTCTCCCCACAGCATAATAGACAGCCTGTCTCCTCAATCATCTTTAACAATAGCTTTTGATCTGCTATTGATGCAAGACTGGTAGTCAAAGTGTCTCCTCATTAACCCTTTGTTATGCTATTGATACCAGAGACCCCCTGGCCTCAGCCACTCTCTGTGAATCAGCATAACACTCAAGAGCACTGAGGGGGAATTGACTTGTCCCAAACTGATGAATATTACCAGGGTGGACTTTACCCAGTTTCAGTTTTATTCCTTACACTCTTGAAATTAAGTAACTGTATTTGAAGCACAAATGGCTTAATACCAATAAAATGAAATTAAAACAAAAGCGCTTATAATCTGGGTGTTAAAAATTTCTAGTTCAATCCTATTGTCTGCTGACTGACCTCGTGGATTCAGAGTGGGGGCTGAAGGACATTGAGAAGCTGGGACACATTCTCAGACACAATCCCAGAAAGGCAATCTTTTAAATTAGAGTTGTGACATTACCTGGCCAGACCTGGGGTTTAGCTTCCCATGTTTTAATGGTTTAATAGAGGTATGCAAAAAAATATAAAGAGGAAGAAAATGTTGTATAGCGCATACAAAAGGGATGGTGACGAAACAAAATACATAGAATATGTTGAGCTGCAAAGAGATCTTAAGAAAGGGATCAGGAAAGCAAAGAGGGAAATAGAAAGAAACATAGCTCTTGGAGCTAAAACCAATGCAAAGAGCTTTTTTCAATATTACAACAGCAAGCAGTCAATAAAGGAGGAAGTGAAACAGATAAAAGGCAAAAATGGAGGTATCTTGGAAAACGAATAAGATGTAGCAAATGTTCTAAATGAGTATTTCACAGAGGTTTTTACAAAAGAAAAAACAGATAACATGCCACAGGTTGACAATCAGTCTAGTCAAACCCTAAGAGAGATCAGGATAAATGAGGAGGAGATAATAAGGGCATCTGCCAAGAAATAAAAATAATAATAAAAAAAAACTAAAGGGACTAGCAGAATTAAAAACAAACAAATCACCTGGGCCAGATGGGATATTTCCAACAGTACTTAAAGAAATGTGGGAAATTATTTATAGGCCGCTAACTCGATTATTCCAAATTACACTTAGAACAGGGGATGTGCCAACTGACAAGAAGACAGCAAATGTCATACCAATCCACAAGAAAGGGGACAAAACTGAGCTAGGAAATTACAGACCAATCAGTCTCACCTGCATCACTTGTAAAATGTTGGAAAAAATGATTAGACAGAAAATAGAGGAGCATCTCAATGAAAACCATATTCTTGGAGATAGTCAACATGGGTTTAGACGAGGCAGATCATGTCTTACTAATTTATTAGAATTTTTTGAACATGCAACTGCAGCTGTAGATCATGTGAAAGCATATGATATGATATACTTAGATTTTCAGAAAGCTTTTGATAAGGTTCCACACCAAAGACTGATCCTCAAATTGGAAGCTGTAGACATTCAGAGTAATGTAAGTAGATGGATTATGAACTGGTTGATGTGTAGGAAACAGAGGGTGTCGATTAGAGGAGTCGCTTCTAACTGGAGTGAGGTTGTTAGTGGAGATCCACAGGGATCAGTACTAGGGCCTTTGCTTTTTCTAATCTATATTAATGATCTGGACTCTGGGATAGTTCGCAAACTAGTCAAATTTGCAGATGATACTAAAATAGGTGATACAATCTTGGCAGCACAGGCTATTCAAAGGGACTTAGATAATATTCAGTTGTGGGCGACACCTGGCAAATGAAATTCAATGTGGACAAGTGCAAGGTAATACATGCAGGTAACAAAAATGTCCAGTATAATTACACAATTTTGGAGTTACAGAACTAGATGAAGTAACGCATGAGAAAGACCTAGGAGTCTATGTGGACTCCTCACTTTCTCCATCCAAGCAATGTGGGGAAGCAATAAAAAAGGCAATCACAATGCTAGGGTATATTGTCTAAAGTGTAGAATTTAAAACAAGGGCAGTGATGTTCAGACTGTACAATGCACTAGTTAGACTTCATCTGGATACTGTGGACAGTTCTGGGCACCACACTTCAAGAAGGATATTGCTGCTTTAGAGGCAGTTCAGAGGAGCAACCAGACTTATTCCAGGTCTGAAGGGAAAGTCCTACCCGGAGAGACTGAGGGACCTGAACCTTTTCACCCTGGAACAGAGGAGACTACGTGAGGACTTGATACAAGTCTTCAAAATCATGAAAAGCATCGACCACATCAAACCAGAGGAGCTTTTCCAGATCAGCAGGGACACACGCACCCGGGGACACAAATGGAAATTGGGCTTCAAGGCATTCAAGACAGAAAACAGGAGACACTTCTTCACACAGAGAGTAGTCAAAATCTGAACAAACTCCCCAGCAATGTGGTAGATGCTAAAAATTTGGGAACATTTAAGAAAGCAAGAACACCCGAACTGCCGAGAATATGACGGATTAGACAGGATTAATGCACAGTTGATTTATAAATTAATATCGTAGCCTACGTCTTTGTGAAAGCTGGGGTAGGCACTTAATCCTTCACATATGTGAAGTCAGCTCCAATAATGTTTTGTTCACTGTAGTTTGTGTTTTTTTTGTATGCACTATTTAAATAATATTAAAAATACATTTTTGAATTATACATTACCTATTTACACTTGTTTGGATATTTTTGGGTTATGTTCAGTTCAGAAAATATTTGTCTCATTCTAGTGGCTATATAATATTGTGCACAGACTAACTTAACATGAATACTGAGAAAATATATACTGAAAGCATGTTTCTAAACTACTCATTAAATACTTACTTCATCCCTGTTATTGTCCCCCTTCATCTATTAGTTTTCTTATTTTCTTAAATACTCATTAAACTTACTCTGTAAATACAGTTACAAACATTTTAGCCATGCTAGTGGAAATGTTGGTATACTAGCCCAGCTCGCTAGTGCCAAAACTCCTTAAAATCCACCCCTGGTCACATGACATTATATATAAGGCCTATCAAAATTACCTAGAAAAGCTTAACATCGTGAAACACACGGCCCTTAGTTTCAGAAACAGCCATAAAGAGTGGAGCAGCGGCAGGTCACTCATCATCTCCTGATGGTGTTACTGAGGACGTGAGACAAGGTGAGCTCATGTAGTGGCAATTCAAAGTTATTCCAATCAATCATTTGTAACAGTTTCAACTGAAAGAAGCTCAGCAATACTAACATCAAGTAGCCTGATGTACTGTATGTTAGGCTATAAGCAGGTTAAGAGGCTAATATCAATCTAGGATTGACAATACTTTACAGGGATCTGTCCTTGTAGCAGATAGTGAGCAAGAAGATGTGATAGATAAATACTTAACTAAGCATGGTACTCCAAGCAAACCTCATTTAACCATAGTAAAGTAATTGCTACAGTATGTTGAGAAAGGAGGGTTGAAATGTGAGATTTCAGACTGGGCAGACTTAAGCACATATCACAGATTATTATTACTTGTTTAAATGTGGTGTGAACAGTTCATCTCTTCATGGGGCCCACAATTAGTGGCGCCCCTGCTTGGACTTAATCGCATGTTGCAAGCATGCATGCACATGTGTTCAGTTAACATTAGCTAGCATACTCCCCTTTAGCTGCTGAGTGGACAAAATGTTATATATTTCTGTTGAAACACATTACCAGTAACATGTCGATGTATTTGATTTTCATAGATTTTCATAGAATTTCTTAGCAGTCAAATCAACAAACTAAGTTAGCTAGCTTGGTCACTTGCATTTAACATATGTTCATTCGCAATCCAATCAAATTTGTGAGGTAAGAAGTGATGCTCCGTTGATTTGTTGTAAAATCTATGTCTATGTCTATTGTACTATTTGTTGTGGGGCTATTATTTCAAGTTTAAAGGTTTGTAGGATGTGTCATGTTGCTTTTCTCCCCACCTAGAGAGGGAAACTTTCTAGTTATGCAAGTTGATGTAAAAACCTAGTCAGAAGATTGATTGAAACATGCTCTACAGTTATTTAGCTAACAGTAGTTAACTGGCTGCTCTGTTTTGACAATAATTGTACTATTCTGTGAGAGAGTAGCTTAAAGATTGTCTGTGTTGGTCTAGTGAGATTATTTTGCTTTTAAGGCCAGTAGGCTGCAGTAAAAAGATAACTTGCAACATATGTGCTAAAACCTGAAGCAATACATGTCAGGCACATGCAAACTCATAGTTTTTTGCCTAATGCATCTTTTAAGTGTGGTTTCCCTGAATGCACGAGAGCTTTTTCGAAGTTTTCAGCCTTCAAGTTTCACACTTATCGCCAAAAGAAGGAAAGAATAGGAATAAACTGAATAGTGCAGGAGATTTAACATGTCATACTGACTTACGTAGCTCTTGAAGACTCTGTATTGGAATGATGAAGAAAGTGTTTTGTGATAATTATATAATGTTTTATATTAAAACTAGCATTAGAAATAGCTTGTATACAGACTGAGCAGAGTAGCTTTAGCAGGCTAAGCAAAAGGTCAACAAGGTTAATTTGTTAGAAATTCCTGTCTGTAATAAAAGGTCACACAGTGCCAAAATAGCCCACAGATGTTTGTTGAAAATCTGTTTGTGGACTTCGTTTCTGCAGAATGGCAGGAACTGTTTTTGTTAATGAGCGATTGACAGTTGTTAAATGACGACCGTGGGATCTATCTTCCTAGTGCACAACAAAGACAGACATCTGCTTTTTGGATCCATCACCTCTTCATGGGAAGACAAGATCGTAAACTGACTCGGACTTGTACCTTCTGATTGGATGGTACAAACATTTTACGTCATCTTCCTATAAAGCTGCACTCATGTTTGTAAACATTAAGTTCTCACTGAAGGAATTCCTGACATGGTGCTTCCAAGCCGGCTTGTTTAAAGTTCTATTTGCGTTATCTCAACGACTTTTCCAGTTATTTTAGAGACGGGTTCTACACTCTAAATGTGAGGAAATCTGGGGTCTTCTCTTACATCTGGAAAGTCATATTACCAAAGGCAAGACAGTTACATGCCCTTTCAGACAATGTGACAAACAATGTACTGTTAAGTCTACATTCCCATCACATGTGTCAAGAAAGCATAAAGAAGTCTAGTTGACTGGATAGCAAATCCAAGCAGCACTGGTGATTGCAATTATGAGTGTTGTGATATGCAACTTGAGAATTCCAGTCAGTCTAGTTATGAAGACATGGAGGTCTATCCAGAAAAAGCAGACGAAGGACAATTTCTCAGAAATCCTTCCATCCTCTACAATTCAAACAATCACTATCAGGAAACACATGATATAAATCAGTCACAACTAATTTCCAAACTACAAGAAAATTTGACTTCGCTTAAGACTTCCTTAAGCTGACGTAAACACTGTGATGGATACCTTAATAAGTGAGGATCTCCACAGGGCTTGCAATACCTACACACTGATAGGAGAAAAACATTTTTTACATCATTGACTTCAATGATGCGGAGCCAGTGCCCAGTTGTCTTGGTCAGAATGACAAAGAATGTTCTGGTGAAAAACACCATTGCATCTCTCTTGTGCTCAGAGTCAGTGAGCAAGTAAAAACTCGTGTCCACCCTGATAATGTTGTTCAGGATTTGTGGGATGGTACAATTATTGAAAAGAACTTGCTGCTCAAGCACACGGCTTCTTCATTAGGCGTAATCCTTTATCAGGATGCCTTTGAAGTAGTAAAACCCCAAGGGCAGGGATGGCAAACCTGTGGTAGAGTGGCACGCAGACCCGTACAGGTTGGCACGTTATGAGAGGAACTGCATGTTTTTTTGTTTGTTTGTTTTTTGCCATCCCGCCCCTCAATTGTCTAAACTGGCACTTCAGAAAACCAGTCAGTGTATTTGGCAGTGACGGCGACACCCACAAGTCATTGAGCTGCGCCAAGTTCTTGTCTGAATGCTCATGTTTTAGGTCAGGTTCTTGTGTTCTTTCTGGGGAAGCAATTTTAAGTTCACAGACAGACTTAACAAACAGCTGTGGGCCCTCTCTCTCTCTGCAGTTTAATACTTTTATCATTGACAGGAATGTCTAGAGGGTATGCCCTGAAGAACTTGCAAAGTGGTTGTTGCTAGCTTAATACATTTACTTTGCTTGGTCTGTATATTATTATTAATACAAAACAATACAGTGTATATAAAATATTAATGACGGCTCTTCACTCACCAATTTCAGGATCTGCTTCAGTGACTCTAGATCGTTGTTCTCCACTGAGTCACATGCGGATGGCGGCATGAACTCAGAACGCATTTTCTCCTCCTGAGAGAGAGAACTACTTTCGGCCACAGAATATGAGCGTGATCAAATGGGAACACACTTTGCAGTACCACCTTTTCTTTAATATTAGCTAAAAGAACTCCACTTAAGCCACAGGAAACACTGCACTCATTTCTGCTCATATTTGTAGTCGCTATGAAGCAGGCTTGTAGTTTTGCCTCAGCGGGAGATCAAAGCTGTGGATTTACAGCACGGAGCGCCTGGTTTGTGTGTTTATCTCCCTCTGCACCTCGCTGCCTCTCGCAGGGCTGTCTGCCCATCCGCCTCCTCTCTCCTCCTGCCGCAGGTCCCAATATTTCAGATTTAATTCAGCGAGAAGCTGAGCGGTGGGATTCCCTCCTGCGACTCTCACGCAACCTGTCATGTTTGAATCTTGAGAACATTTTTTAATTTTATTGGGCACAACGTCTGTGGAATAACTGATATTGTACCTTTTTTAGTATTTAATGTACTTTACAAAAATTCTCATCATCATTATTATTATAATTTGCCATATATATATATATATATATATATATATAATGTCATTGTTTTGAACACTGCAAATACAAAAGTTCTAGTCATGGCAATAAAGCACCTTTAATTGAAAATGTTATTGAGTGAGAGAGACAGACAGATAGACAGAGAGAGAGAGACATAGCACTAAAAGAGGAGCGGAAAAAAAGACAGCATGCCCCTGAGTGACTTTGTGGTCGACGCCCTGACAGATAGAGAGATCAAAATTGTAACTATTCAGTTCTATAATGAAGCAGTGGCAGAGTACGACGTAGAAGTATGGCTGAGGAGACACTGTGAGATCCTGTCTGAAAGCAGGAGAGTTAATGATGAGGATGGGGTCTGGACCGGTGCTCGGCGGTGGCAGGTGCGCCTGCAGGTGGAAGTGGCCGCCATCGGCGGAGTACGCCATCTGCCGAGCACCGTGGTATTAGGAGCAAATAGGGGGCTTGTCTTCTACCATGGCATGCCCAAATTATGTAGGAACTGCGGGGCCCTGGGTCATTTAGCCGCAGCCTGTACTGTTGTCAAGTGCAAGGTCTGCGGCGGAGAACATCAGACCAGGGCCTGCAAGCAGGAGAGGGCCTGCAACCTGTGCGGTGGGGGAGGGCATCTCTTTAGGAATTGTCCCTCCTCCTATGCAAATAGGGCGCGGGCCCTCGGGGGTGGTGGAGAGAGAGAAAATCAAGTGGAGGCTCCTCCAAAGGTGATACCCCAAGATGGGGGTAGAGAGGAAACAATCCTCAGGAGCCTCATAGGCTCCCTCTCTGACTCTGGGTCAGAAGTGGAGGCAGAGGGGGAGTGGACAGTGGTAGCGGGGAAGAGAAGGAGGGCAGAGAAGAGGAGCATGGGTAGGGGGGGTATGATGAAAAAAAGGATCCATTCTGCAGATTCTCCCCCCCCTGCCGGCTCCTCCCCCGCTGCAGAGTCCTCTCCCTCTAATTTCTACACGCCCCACTCTGACTCCGGAGAGGAGAGTAGTGGGCCTTCTCCACTGCCCCGAGTGGGCAGCCTGGTGGATGAGAGGCCCCCTAGAAATAACATTCCTCCTGCCCCACAACTGAGACTCTCCCAGGGGAGGGGTCAGGTATGCCCTCCCGGCAGTAGTGGGAGAGCCGCAGGTCCTCAGGAGATGAGAGTCGGCGCCAGTGCCCTTTCCCAGAAAGACATCAGGGACGTGATGGTAAGGTCACTGGCGCTGGGGGAGGAGGCCTGCGGCGGCAGACAGCCGGGAAGGGAGAGACCACCCCCTCCCCCACCATTAGTTAAAAGAACAACTAGCGGGGTCTACACAGTTTTCTCCCCAGTTGTACATAAAGCCTCTGCCCTGCCATCTGTTCGTCGGGCCTCGGCCTCAAAGGAACCAGGGAGAACCTCCAGCACCACGGGCCCTGAGCCCAGTGGAGTTTTGCCAGCCTTACCGGGTGGCGGGAGCCGAGCGCCCCCCATAGTCTTCCTAGAGGATCAAGCGGTGAGGCAAATGATTGAAATGATGGGTGCTAGCGCTAAGCTAGGTGAGGGAGAAGAGAGGAGTGGGGAAGAGAAAGGTTTCTTTACATGATTGTTACGGAGCGGGTAATTGCCCTCACAGCCATTATGGCATTAACCATTATTTCAATAAATGTGAGGAGCATTGCTGAGGTGAAAAAGAGGACCGATGTTTTAAACTCTCTGGCTGGAATGAAGGCGGATATTATTTGTTTGCAGGAGTGCGGCATCCCGTTCCAAAAAGAATATAAAGATCTCCGGGACACTTGGACCCTAGGAGAATCCTTCTGGTCGGGGTCCAATGTGTCCCGAGCGGACGGGATTGCCGTACTCCTGAAAAACCCCTTCATAACAGCAAAAGCATTTAAGGTTATAGAGGCGGGCAGACTGGCCAGCCTCGATTTTAAATACAAGGGGGCTGTATTGAGGCTGGTCAATGTCTATGCCCCCACCAGCCAGAGAGAGAGAGTCCTCTTTCTCCCTCAGCTACGCCCGCTCCTGATCGGCACCTTGCCAGTTATCATTTCAGGTGATTTCAACTGTGCTCTGAGGGATGTAGACCGGAGTAAGCCCCGCAACGATAGATCCAGCAGGGACCTCGCTGCGTTCGTGGAGGACTTTGAACTCTGCGACGCAGGTCGGGACCTGGTCCCCTTGTTCACCTGGGTGAGTTCTTCTGGCTCCTCCTTCTCCAGGATAGATCTCGTCCTCCTCAGTAAGCCACTGGAGAGGACCGCCATGTCTTCGGAGGCGGTCTTCTTTTCAGACCACAGGCTCCTGACGACAGAGGTGCTCATTCCGAGCACACGGGAGTCGGGGGCCTGGGGTCTGGAAGCTCAACACCTCCCTGCTCGATGACCCTCGTGTTATTAAGACCTTTAGCAGACGCCTCGAGGAGTGGAGGACCCTGAAGGACCTTTTTGATTCTCCCATAGAGTGGTGGGAGATGGTGAAGAAAAGAACCAAGGGCTACTTCATTCAGCTGGGGAAACGGAAAGCTCGCGAGAGGCGGGCGAGATGGTGTTTGTAAGAGACTATGTCAATCTGGAGGTCCATCAGAGGGGCAAGGAGGAAGCCTACAAGAACTGGCGTATACAAGATCTGGGGGAGCTCAGGATCCCATGATGGGACCCACCTCCGGGGACGGTTAGTTCCCCCTGCTGGAGCCCGAGTCCAAGATCTTTTAAAGATTTTACGGATGACTGTTTTAAAAAGATTTTAAAAAAACGAATCTTAATTGTTTTTAAAGATTTAGTTGTTTTTAAATCACAATTGTTCAGGGTTTTGGTATAGTTTTGTTATATTTTGTTGTCAAATACATTGACCGTTTTGGGTTTAATTTAAAATGCATTGGACCTTTTTTGTTTGTTTTTTATTTTTTTCCTTTTAATTGTTTCTTTATTTTGTTCAGTGCATTTTCAGTTATTCAAAGGTCAATGTATTTGACCTTTTTGTTGGTGTGCAGTTTTTGCTTTTATCACGTTTTGTTTTGTTGATTTGAGCACGTTTATTTTAAAGTTAATTGTTTTAGTTCTTTTTAAAAATCACAAAGATTTTAAAAATTTTAAGTGATTTTAAGGATTGACATTTTAATGATTTTAATCATAAGTATTAAAAATTGAATTGTTTTTATTTAAAGTAAATGTAAAATACTCAACCTAATAAACAGTATTTTACTAAACGCCCACCTCCAGCGCCTGAGTCTTTTACAGCTCAGAGGCTTCGACCTAGCTGAGGAGGTGGCCCGGGTCAAACTGAGTCTCTCCGCCCTCTATCGGGAGGAGCAAGAGAAGATCAATGTCCTTTCCAGGGTCCGCATCATGGAGGACGATGAGAAATGCAGCCGCTTCTTCTTCAAGAAAACGAAGGAGAGGCGGCCTGCAATGTCCTCCATGATCGACTCCTCGGGGCAAGAGGTGGAGGGCAGAGAGGCTGTTGAGACAGTGGTGCGGGATTTCTACAGGGAGTTGTACGATCAGAAGGTGGTGGATCAAAATCTGATCCATCACTTTCTGTCCCTGTTGAAGTCCCGCAATGAGGGGGACGAGGAGGAGGAGGAGGATCCAGAGATCACCACCACTGAACTCTCCCAGGTGATAAAGAGTCTTAACTCTGGAAGGACACCGGGTCCCGACGGGATCCCTGCTGAGTTCTATAAGATCTTTTGGGAGGTGCTTAAGGAAGATCTGGGCCAGGTCTTGGGGTCGATGTACAGAGAGGGCAGATTGGCCCCTTCGATGAAGAAGAGTATCCTCTCCCTTCTTCACAAGAAGGGAGACCAAAAAGATCTGAGGAACTGGCGGCCAGTCAGCCTTCTGTGCACCGACTACAAGATACTGGCCAAAGCACTGACGCTCCGGCTGCAGCGGCCACTCCCTCAAGTCGTGGGTCCCGACCAGGTCTGTGGTGCCCGGGGGAGATCGGCGGCCGACAACGCCATGCTGCTCAGGGATGGCCGTGGTCTGCACGGACGCTCCGTCCGTGGCCAGGGTCGAGGAACTGCTGGACGGCTTCTGCAGGGCGACGGGGGCCGCTGTGAACAAGGCCAAGAGCGAGGTCTACCTCTCCAGGGCATGGCCTGTCGGCCGGGGCCCGCCGACCGTGTTCCCTGTGAAGCCGTCTATCAAGGTTCTGGGGATCACGATCGACGGGACCAACACGGGCGCCCGGAGCTGGGAGGAGGCCATAGCAAAGGTCCAAAGGAAGATCCACGGCTGGAGCACAAGGACCTTGACGATGGCTGGTAAGGTGCTGGTCGTAAAGGCCATCCTCTTCCCGATACTCCTCTACGTAGGAATGATCTTCACCCCAGAAAAGGTCATCGCAAAACTAGTGACCCGAATTATATTTCGGTTTGTCTGGGGGAGCAAAATGGAGAGGCTGAAAAGAGTACAGATGGTGAAGGGTACCCTGGATGGAGGCAGGGGGGTCCCGGACGTTGTGCGGCTGATAAAGGCGCAGGGGCTGGCCTATGTGGTCAAGAACATCCAGGCTGCTGGCAAGAAAGTGAGTTTCATGAACCGCTTTTATTTTGCCAGCAGCCTGAGACCATTCGGCCTCTGCGCCATGGATAACACCAGGCCGCACTCGTGGGATCCCCCGCCGTTCTACAGGGCGCTCCGAGCCTTTGCGCTCGAAGTAGGCCTCCATAAAGTCGTGCTGGCCTCCTGGGATTATAAGACCATCTGTAGTCAGATGAGATCTGCCCAGGAGACCAGCCGGATAGAAGATTTCCCTCCCGAAACCTGCCGGTTTATCTGGGCTAACGCTACGCACGTTTGCCTCACGAACACGCAGAAAGATGTCTCCTGGATGGCTGTGAGTCGGTTTCTCCCCACCCGAGTGTTCATGCACAGAAGGGGCATAGCTCCTTATGACACCTGCCCCTATAAGGGTTGCCTGGGGAAGGAGACGGAGGCTCACATCTTTAGTGAGTGCCCCTCCGCCCACAGGGTCTGGCTCCTGTTTTCTCCGTTCCTCCACAGGTTTGCCGTTCCTGCGCGGGCGACCGCCCAGCAGATCCTGTATGGTCCGGCCAGGGGAATATCAACATCTACCCTGAGGTGCTGGTGGCGTGTCGTCTGCGCAGTGAAGCAGGCACTGTGGGAGGGACGAAACATCTGTTTGTTTAATAAGCAGGAGCTGGACCCGATCGTCATCGCGCGGAGGGCCATGGTGTTTGTAAGAGACTATGTCAATCTGGAGGTCCATCAGAGGGGCAAGGAGGAAGCCTACAAGAACTGGCGTATACAAGATCTGGGGGAGCTCAGGATCCCATGATGGGACCCACCTCCGGGGATGGTTAGTTCCCCCTGCTGGAGCCCGAGTCCAAGATCTTTTAAAGATTTTATGGATGATTGTTTTTAAAAAAAAGAATTTAAAAATTGAATCTTAATTGTTTTTAAAGATTTAGTTGTTTTTAAATCACATTGTTCAGGGTTTTTTGGTTTAAGTTTTGTTATATTTTGTTGTCAAATACATTGACCTTTTTGGGTTTAATTTAAAATGCATTAGACCTTTTTTGTTTGTTTTTTATTTTTTCCTTTTTAATTGTTTCTTTATTTTGTTTAATGCATTTTCAGTTATTTTCAATGTATTTGACCCTTTTGTTGGTGAGCAGCTTTTGCTTTTATCACGTTTGTTTTGTTGTTTTGGGCACGTTTAATTTGAAGTTAATTGTTTTTGTTTTGTTAAAATCACAAAGATTTTAAAATTTTTAAGTGATTTTAAGGATTGATTTTAAAGATTTTAATCACAAGTATTAAAAATTGAATTGTTTTTATTAATGTAAAATGTAAAATACTTAAACCTAATAAACAGTATTTCCCTCCAATAGTGAGAGAAACCTTTGTCCAGCAGGGGGCTTTGAGCTGTATTTGACAGTTTTCTTCTTTTCCTTGCAGGGAGCTGATCCACCAGGCCAGACTAGACGAGACGGGGAGGTGCCGGTTGACAGAGCTGCAGAGTCCTGGGTCCTTGGAGCGGTCCGGAGGCCGAGGCGAGTGGAGATTGGGACGGACCGGGAGCGACAGGGGACCTAGCCAGAGGAGTCGGAGGACTCCTCACGGAGTGGGTCCCACCTAGAAGCCCGGCCGACCATCTACCCGGAGCCCGGCCTGACCAGGACTGCTCCCTGCTGACGTCACCAGCCAGGATCCAGGAGAGGCCTCGGATTCCAGGGACCGACCAGGCCGATCGGCAACGTCCCTGAGGGAGGCCTCCTGCAGCCAGGGCCCGGACTTCTCCCCGCAAGGCCCGCTCCCTGCAAGAGCCCCGGAGGTGGAAGCTGCTCCCCAGCCAGGTGGACTTGCCCCGACCTCCGGATTGAGAGCCTCCCGACCCTTCTCCCAGGTAGGAAAGCGCAGCATGGCCCAGCGAACCGCCGGTGTGAGGCGCCATAATGCGGTGCGCTTCAGCCGTGAGGCTGGAGCCGAGACCGCGGCCCTCACCCGGTTGGAGTTCAGCAGGTCCGTGCTGCAGAGGGGCCTGGGCTTTGCCCCTTCTGAGCTGAACTGTGTGGTTAAACTGCCTGGACCTAGGGACGTGTTTGAGGTGAGCTTTAAGAACCCTCAAGTGCTGGAGTGTTTTTGGAATTTGTATAGGGAAAAGAAAGACAGTATGCCCCTGAGTGACTTTGTGGTCGACGCCCTGACAGATAGAGAGATCAAAATAGTAACTATTCAGTTCTATAACGAAGCAGTGGCAGAGTACGACGTAGAAGTATGGCTCAGGAGAGTTAATGATGAGGATGGGGTCTGGACCAGTGCTCGGCGGTGGCAGGTGCGCCTGCAGGTGGAAGTGGCCGCCACCGGCGGAGTACGCCATCTGCCGAGCACCGTGGTGTTAGGAGCAAATAGGGGGCTTGTCTTCTACCATGGCATGCCCAAATTATGCAGGAACTGCGGGGCCCTGGGTCATTTAGCCGCAGCCTGCACTGTTATCAAGTGCAAGGTCTGCGGCGGAGAACATCAGACCAGGGCCTGCAAGCAGGAGAGGGCCTGCAACCTGTGCGGTGGGGGAGGGCATCTCTTCAGGAATTGTCCCTCCTCCTATGCAAATAGGGCGCGGGCCCTCGGGGGTGGTGGAGAGAGAGAAAATCAAGCAGAGGCTCCTCCAAAGGTGATACCCCAAGATGGGGGTAGAGAGGAAACAATCCTCAGGAGCCTCATAGGCTCCCTCTCTGACTCTGGGTCAGAAGTGGAGGCAGAGGGGGAGTGGACAGTGGTAGCGGGGAAGAGGAGGAGGGCAGAGAAGAGGAGCATGGGTAGGGGGGGTATGATGAAAAAAAGGATCCATTCTGCAGATTCTCCCCCCCCTGCCGGCTCCTCCCCCGCTGCAGAAACCTCTCCCTCCAATTTTTACACGCCCCACTCTGACTCCGGAGAGGAGAGCAGTGGGCCTTCTCCACTGCCCCGAGTGGGCAGCCTGGTGGATGAGAGGCCCCCTAGAAAAACATTCCTCCTGCCCCACAACTGAGACTCTCCCAGGGGAGGGGTCAGGTATGCCCTCCCGGCAGTAGTGGGAGAGCCGCAGGTCCTCAGGAGATGAGAGTCGGCGCCAGTGTCCGTTCCCAGAAAGACATCAGGGAAGTAATGGCAAGGTCACTGGCGCTGGGGGAGGAGGCCTGCGGCGGCAGACAGCCGGGAAGGGAGAGACCACCCCCTCCCCCACCATTAGTTAAAAGAACAACTAGCAGGGTCTACACAGTTTTCTCCCCAGTTGTACATAAAGCCTCTGCCGTACTCCTGAAAAACCCCTTCATAATAGCAAAAACATTTAAGGTTATAGAGGCGGGCAGACTGGCCAGCCTCGATTTTAAATACAAGGGGGCTGTATTGAGGCTGGTCAATGTCTATGCCCCCACCAGCCAGAGAGAGAGAGTCCTCTTTCTCCCTCAGCTACGCCCGCTCCTGATCGGCACCTTGCCAGTTATCATTTCAGGTGATTTCAACTGTGCTCTGAGGGATGTAGACCGGAGTAAGCCCCGCAACGATAGATCCAGCAGGGACCTCGCTGCGTTCGTGGAGGACTTTGAACTCTGCGACGCAGGTCGGGACCTGGTCCCCTTGTTCACCTGGGTGAGTTCTTCTGGCTCCTCCTTCTCCAGGATAGATCTCGTCCTCCTCAGTAAGCCACTGGAGAGGACCGCCATGTCTTCGGAGGCGGTCTTCTTTTCAGACCACAGGCTCCTGACGACAGAGGTGCTCATTCCGAGCACACGGGAGTCGGGGCCTGGGGTCTGGAAGCTCAACACCTCTCTGCTCGATGACCCTCGTGTTATTAAGACCTTTAGCAGACGCCTCGAGGAGTGGAGGACCCTGAAGGACCTTTTTGATTCTCCCATAGAGTGGTGGGAGATGGTGAAGAAAAGAACCAAGGGCTACTTCATTCAGCTGGGGAAACGGAAAGCTCGCGAGAGGCGGGCGAGATGGTGTTTGTAAGAGACTATGTCAATCTGGAGGTCCATCAGAGGGGCAAGGAGGAAGCCTACAAGAACTGGCGTATACAAGATCTGGGGGAGCTCAGGATCCCATGATGGGACCCACCTCCGGGGACGGTTAGTTCCCCCTGCTGGAGCCCGAGTCCAAGATCTTTTAAAGATTTTACGGATGACTGTTTTAAAAAGATTTTAAAAAAACGAATCTTAATTGTTTTTAAAGATTTAGTTGTTTTTAAATCACAATTGTTCAGGGTTTTGGTATAGTTTTGTTATATTTTGTTGTCAAATACATTGACCGTTTTGGGTTTAATTTAAAATGCATTGGACCTTTTTTGTTTGTTTTTTATTTTTTTCCTTTTAATTGTTTCTTTATTTTGTTCAGTGCATTTTCAGTTATTTTCAATGTATTTGACCTTTTTGTTGGTGTGCAGTTTTTGCTTTTATCACGTTTTGTTTTGTTGATTTGAGCACGTTTATTTTAAAGTTAATTGTTTTAGTTCTTTTTAAAAATCACAAAGATTTTAAAAATTTTAAGTGATTTTAAGGATTGACATTTTAATGATTTTAATCATAAGTATTAAAAATTGAATTGTTTTTATTTAAAGTAAATGTAAAATACTCAACCTAATAAACAGTATTTTACTAAACGCCCACCTCCAGCGCCTGAGTCTTTTACAGCTCAGAGGCTTCGACCTAGCTGAGGAGGTGGCCCGGGTCAAACTGAGTCTCTCCGCCCTCTATCGGGAGGAGCAAGAGAAGATCAAGGTCCTTTCCAGGGTCCGCATCATGGAGGACGATGAGAAATGCAGCCGCTTCTTCTTCAAGAAAACGAAGGAGAGGCGGCCTGCAATGTCCTCCATGATCGACTCCTCGGGGCAAGAGGTGGAGGGCAGAGAGGCTGTTGAGACAGTGGTGCGGGATTTCTACAGGGAGTTGTACGATCAGAAGGTGGTGGATCAAAATCTGATCCATCACTTTCTGTCCCTGTTGGAGTCCCGCAATGAGGGGGACGAGGAGGAGGAGGAGGATCCAGAGATCACCACCACTGAACTCTCCCAGGTGATAAAGAGTCTTAACTCTGGAAGGACACCGGGTCCCGACGGGACTTTTGGGAGGTGCTTAAGGAAGATCTGGGCCAGGTCTTGGGGTCGATGTACAGAGAGGGCAGATTGGCCCCTTCTATGAAGAAGAGTATCCTCTTCCTTCTTCACAAGAAGGGAGACCAAAAAGATCTGAGGAACTGGCGGCCAGTCAGCCTTCTGTGCACCGACTACAAGATACTGGCCAAAGCACTGACGCTCCGGCTGCAGCGGCCACTCCCTCAAGTCGTGGGTCCCGACCAGGTCTGTGGTGCCCGGGGGAGATCGGCGGCCGACAACGCCATGCTGCTCAGGGATGTCGTGGCCTACTCGAACGAGAGAGGGCTTCCCCTGGTCCTAATCAGCTTGGACCAGGAGAAAGCCTTCGACAGAGTGGGCCACGAATACCTGCAGCTCGTCATGGAGAGGATGGGTCTCGCTCTTGGCCTGAGGAAGTGGGTCAAGATCATCTACAGCGAACTAAGCAGCAGGGTCCTTGTGAACCGCCACCTGACCGAACCATTTCCGGTCAGGTCGGGGGTCCGGCAGGGTTGTCCCCTGTCGGCCCTGCTGTACGTCCTCTGCTTGGAGCCGTTCATGCAGGCGATCCGCCGGGACGTCCGGGTGACAGGTTTCCATCTCCCGGGTTCCGGCGGAGAGCAACTGAAGGCCCTGGCCTATATGGACGACGTGGCCGTGGCCAGGGTCGAGGAACTGCTGGACGGCTTCTGCAGGGCGACGGGGGCCGCTGTGAACAAGGCCAAGAGCGAGGTCTACCTCTCCAGGGCATGGCCTGTCGGCCGGGGCCCGCCGACCGTGTTCCCTGTGAAGCCGTCTATCAAGGTTCTGGGGATCACGATCGACGGGACCAACACGGGCACCCGGAGCTGGGAGGAGGCCATAGCAAAGGTCCAAAGGAAGATCCACGGCTGGAGCACAAGGACCTTGACGATGGCTGGTAAGGTGCTGGTCGTAAAGGCCATCCTCTTCCCGATACTCCTCTACGTAGGAATGATCTTCCCCCCAGACAAGGTCATCGCAAAATTAGTGACCCGAATTATATTTCGGTTTGTCTGGGGGAGCAAAATGGAGAGGCTGAAAAGAGTGCAGATGGTGAAGGGTACCCTGGATGGAGGCAGGGGGGTCCCGGACGTTGTGCGGCTGATAAAGGCGCAGGGGCTGGCCTATGTGGTAAAGAACATCCAGGCTGCTGGCAAGAAAGTGAGTTTTATGAACCGCTTTTATTTTGCCAGCAGCCTGAGACCATTCGGCCTCTGCGCCATGGATAACACCAGGCCGCACTCGTGGGATCCCCCGCCGTTCTACAGGGCGCTCCGAGCCTTTGCGCTCGAAGTAGGCCTCCATAAAGTCGTGCTGGCCTCCTGGGATTACAAGACCATCTGTAGTCAGATGAGATCTACCCAGGAGACCAGCCGGATAGAAGATTTCCCTCCTGAAACCTGCCGGTTTATCTGGGCTAACGCTACGCACGTTTGCCTCACAAATACGCAAAAAGATGTCTCCTGGATGGCTGTGAGTCGGTGTCTCCCCACCCGAGTGTTCATGCACAGAAGGGGCATAGCTCCTTATGACACCTGCCCCTATAAGGGTTGCCTGGGGAAGGAGACGGAGGCTCACATCTTTAGTGAGTGCCCCTCCGCCCACAGGGTCTGGCTCCTGTTTTCTCCGTTCCTCCACAGGTTTGCCGTTCCTGCGCGGGCGACCGCCCAGCAGATCCTGTACGGTCCGGCCAGGGGAATTTCATCATCTACCCTGAGGTGCTGGTGGCGTGTCGTCTGCGCAGTGAAGCAGGCACTGTGGGAGGGACGGAACATCTGTTTGTTCAATAAGCAGGAGCTGGACCCGATCGTCATCGCGCGGAGGGGCATGGTGTTTGTAAGAGACTATGTCAATCTGGAGGTCCATCAGAGGGGCAAGGAGGAAGCCTACAAGAACTGGCGTATACAAGATCTGGGGGAGCTCAGGATCCCATGATGGGACCCACCTCCGGGGATGGTCAGTTCCCCCTGCTGGAGCCCAAGTCCAAGATCTTTTAAAGATTTTACGGATGATTGTTTTTAAAAAGATTTTAAAAACGAATCTTAATTGTTTTTAAAGATTTAGTTGTTTTTAAATCACATTGTTTAGGGTTTTTTGGTATAGTTTTGTTATATTCTGTTGTCAAATACATTGACCGATTTGGGTTTAATTTAAAATGCATTGGACCTTTTTTGTTTGTTTTTTATTTTTACTTTTTTAATTGTTTCTTTATTTTGTTCAATGCATTTTCAGTTATTTTCAATGTATTTGACTCTTTTGTTGGTGAGTAGTTTTTGCTTTTATCACGTTTGTTTTGTTGATTTGGGCACGTTTAATTTGAAGTTAATTGTTTTTGTTCTTGTTAAAATCACAGATTTTAAAAATTTTAAGTGATTTTAAGGACTGATATTTTAATGATTTTAATCACAAGTATTAAAAATTGAATTGTATTTATTGATGAAAAGAAAAATACTAAATTCAATAAAATAGTATTTTACTAATATGCCGGTGAGCATTGTAACGTAATCACGTGACGTCAGACAACACCCTGGAGGGGCGTGGCTAACCACATACAGCGTAAACCCAACACGAGTCTAATTTGAAGGGCACTATAAAATACAGGTTTGAGGAGCAGTAATGGCTGTATTTGGGCTACATTTGTATCTATGTTTTGTATTCATTGTACTGTAGCCAGTAATATTATTTTCTGTAGTATTGTATGGATTTTCATTATATGAAGCTAGAATGAGCTGAAACTTGAAATAAATTAAACTTGAAATAAATGCTTTAACTTGAAGTTTGTTGTCATGTTTCTTAAGGCGAGACACTACAGGCAAACATTGTGATTTCGCGTCCATATGTCAATTTTCTGGTTCTGGGATATTTGGCAAATAGACCTTTCATACTTTCATAATGTATACATCCATCACCAATAATATAAATCCTTGATTTGTGTATTTTTTCATCCCAAGTCGTCAATTGCACTTGGCATAAATATGGCTCCTGATAGCATTTCTCATGTAGAAATTCAGCCACTAATTTTAAAACTCTCCCTATCGAATCACATCTTTCAAACGCTTGTTTTGCAAGGCATATCATTAGCTACTCAATCTACGGCTATTTCCCTTCTATGCATTGTGCGTCGTGCTGAACTAAATACAAGTGAAACCCAAGCATACAAAAAATCCTATTACAAGTGTATTGTTTTAGAAGTTGTATATCAATAGTCAATTAATTTGTGTGACATAAACGGTCATATTTATGGAAAATACATTTTAATTGCATGTTTTTATCTGCCTTTTTCTCAAAATGACCTCTTTCTCATGCGCCAAATAGTTTTCCTCCGTGTTCAAAGTAGGTACAGTTACATTATTCCACACACTGGTTCTTAGGACTGATAGTCAGACGTGTCACAGGCATCTTTAAATATATTGTGTCAGTTTGGGCAGGGAGAGAGAAGAAGAGAAGAGGGAGAGGGACAGGAGGGGACGTATACGTCTCTCTCAGATGGGGCTGCACCACACTAGAGAGTGGGAGCACAGCAGGACAATTACTCTGGCCAGGAAGGTGTGGGACAGTGTGGTGCTGGAGAGACTGACAGCATCTGAGTGTGTGTGTGTGTGTGAGAGACTCACATCTCTCTCTCTGTTATTTTACGTAAGCAAAAATATAGAATTGTATTGTTTTGAGGTCATCATCGGTGAGAAACATTTCCAATTCACAACATGCTGTCTAACCTCCTCAGAAGCACTACTGCAGTATTGTGGTGATGTTCTCTTCTTGTGGCTGTTTTGTGAGCAGGGAGAGATCTACAGGTCAGGTTTTGTGTGGTGTGACATATAATGCCATCTAGTGACCAGATATCACAACACAATTGTGCTCTAGACTTCAGCTAAGAAAAGATGCTGTTGCTGCTAAAAGTTCCCTTTTTAGCCTTTACATGTACACTGATCAGCCATAACATTATGACCACCTGCCTAATATTGTGTAGGTCCCCCTTTTGCCGACAAAACAGCCCTGACCCGTCGAGGCATGGACTCCACTAGACCTCTGAAGGTGTGCTGTGGTATCTGGCACTAAGACGTTAGCAGCAGATCCTTTAAGTCCTGTAAATTGTGAGGTGGGGCCTCCATGGATCAGACTTGTTTGTCCAGCACATCCCACAGATGCTCGATTGGATTGAGATCTGGGGGAATTGAACTCATGATTCTTCAGACCAGGCCACCTTCTTCCATTGCTCCGTGGTCCAGTTCTGATGCTCACGTGTCCATTGTAGTCGCTTTTGGCAGTCAGCATGGGCACTTGCTGCCTAATATATCCCACCCACTGACAGGTGCCATGATAAAGAGATTATCAGTGTTATTCACTTCACCTGTCAGTGCTCATAATGTTATGGCTGATCGGTGTATATTTGTACATTGTATGTTTGTTTGTACATATGTGTGCTGATGCAAATGTTTACAAGACGGTGGGCTTAAGCCCGTGTTAGTGTGATGTTGTGCCAAGTGGGCTACAGTGAGGGGCACCCTTAACAAATCCATTAGTAACTATGTGATCCAGGGATCCTATCCAGTCTATTTTTAACACTAGAAGTGCCGACATTTCGAACTACCTTCAAGCCGGTCATTGTAAATGATAGCTCTTTAACAGCTGCAATATGACAAAGGAAAACCATAGTATAAAACTCAGAAGTTTTATTCATGAACTTCACATCCAACATTTACATAGCACAAATGTAGTATTTAAATTGAAATATCATAAAACATTAATATTATTGCTATAAATAACAACACACTTTATTCTAAACGCACACACTGCAGTCAAAACATGAACAACTATATAGCCTACAATGAGCAAAAAGCTCAAAAATGGCATACAATAAGAGAATGAAACAAGTGTATACATAAATATTGAAATAATGCTCAAAAGCAGTATTTTACAGTTCAAAAATAACTATTGCATTTATCAAAACATTTGTACACTAAACATTTTCAACATACAAAGCTACAGTGAATAAAATCGGTGTATTTCAATAAACTATTTACTATATATTTACCCTGCATACCTGACAGCTCGTACAGTCACACAGGACACGTTTCTGCACTTTCCCTGCATGAGCTCGTACCTCACACTGCATTTTGACAGCCTCTCCAGGTGACACTTTTACTCGACGAATATATAGCATCGCAATAAATGCTCCTCCGCTGATCATGTCCATGAATCACTCGGTGCCATTTGCACTCACAGTGTTTTCACAGCACTGGCACAAACCCACAAAAGATCTGTCATTCCCAGTATCACTGATGCCCCTGAATCAGTCATGTTCATATACATGGCATGTCCAAAACGAGCTCTCTTCAATCTCCATTTCCAATCCATGTTTGTTTGCGGGTAATCACTGTATCCACTCAATCTGACTACAGTTGTAAGAAACACCTGTAATGCTGTACAATCCGTGTGTTTTTCAAGCACATGAAAGACTGTAGAAAGGTAGAGATCGCCACTTGAGCGCCAGACTGACTGTATTGTAAAGGGCAGGCAGGATTATGGGTTATATTTGATTTATTATGTATTTAAATGACCGGTCAAAATAACCAGATTTTGACTATTCTAGGTAAATGTGTTTATAAATTATTTACTTTGCGTTTATGCAGCTAAAACGCAGTAGGTATGTTTAATACATATAGTTAGGAAAAGTCATGAACGGGTATGCGCAGTGTATTTAGGAACACAGAGTAATTCAAATTTTAATAACCAAAATGGTCAAATTGACCGGCTCGGCGCTTCTAGTGTTAAATGTTCTCAAATTGTCTCTTCAACCACATCGCTGGGGAGTTTGTTCAGATTGTGACACCTCTCTGTGTGAAGAAGTGTCTCCTGTTTTCTGTCTTGAATGCCTTGAAGCCCAATTTCCATTTGTGTCCCCGGGTGCGTGTGTCCCTGCTGATCTGGAAAAGCTCCTCTGGTTTGATGTGGTCGATGCCTTTCATGATTTTGAAGACTTGGATCAAGTCCCCACGTAGTCTCCTCTGTTCCAGGGTGGAAAGGTTCAGTTCCCTCAGTCTCTCAGTAGGACATTCCCTTCAGACCTGGAATAAGTCTGGTTGCTCTCCTCTGAACTGCCTCTAGAGCAGCGATATCTTTTTTGAAGTGTGGAGCCCAGAACTGTCCACAGTATCCAGATGAGCTCTAACTAGTGCATTGTACAGTCTGAACATCACTGCCCTTGTTCTCAATTCTACACTTTTGACAATATACCCTAACATTCGGTTTGCCTTTTTTATTGCTTCCCCACATTGTTTGGATGGAGAAGGTCTTTCTCATGCGTTACTTCATCTAGTTCTATTCCTCCCATAGTGTAATTATAGTGGACATTTTTGTTACCTGCATGTATTACCTTGCACTTGTCCACACTGAATTTCATTTGCCAGGTGTCGGCCCACAACTGAATATTATCTAAGTCCCTTTGAATAGCCTGTGCTGCAGAGATTGTATCTGCTGAGCCACCTATTTTAGTATCATCTGCAAATTTGACAAGTTTGCGAACTATCCCAGAGTCCAGATCATTAATATAGATTAGAAAAAGCACAGGCCCTAGTACTGATCCCTGTGGAACTCCACTAACAACCTCACTCCAGTTAGAAGCGACTCCTCTAATCGACACCCTCTGTTTCCTACACATCAACCAGTTCATAATCCATCTACTTACATTACCCTGAATGCCTACAGCTTCCAATTTGAGGGTCAGTCTTTGGTGTGGAACCTTATCAAAAGCTTTTTGAAAATCTGTATATCATATCATATGCTTTCACGTGATCTACAGCTGCAGTTGCAGTGACTCCCTTATTACTCTTACTACAGATTTGTAACTGCAAACGTATTATTTATAATGTACTTATCAGACGTCCTTAACCAGGCAAGTTACAGTTGAAACACAATACACACGTTTCACGATTAATCATCCAGATACAATATAGCAGTTATAATTGAACTAAAGTGTGCAGGTCTCAGTCATGGCGTTTATGGACGCATTTATTAAACCAGTCCTTAATGTTTTAGAGGAAACCCAGATTTGCTGTATTAATTTATTCATTAATGTATCTTGTAAATGGACACGTTAACTGAATAGTGTTCCTTCACACTGACTGTGTCTGGATTGTCCTGCACACATTCACACACACAGCCTGAACCCCGGCCAGCTGTCATACAATATTAATACATTATTATCCTCCAGTTTATTGTAACTAGTCAGCACTGCACTGGTCTGTGAATCACAGTGTTTAATGCACTGATATTAACTGTATCAGTCATTGTCTCTGTCCGTGGACAGGCACTTGAGATTATATAAATGTAATGTTAGCTAGAAAATTGTAGAAATTGTTAAATTATGTATCAAGGAAATAATATATAGATACAATAAAATGATTTAAATATACGATTAGAAAGCCAAAATGTGATATTAACGAACAGTGCACTTCAAAATTACTACTATTATTATTACTACTACAATTAAATACAGAGACAGATGACCAGAAAAGACTGCGTAGGTACTTTTTCATGCTGGCGCTGCAGTGAGTCCCATTGAGCGCCTGTATCTTCACCTGCACCCTCACTCTAGTGCGCTCTGTGACGTCAGCATCACGTCACACACAGTGCACTGTGTTGGGCAGCGGGCGGTTCGGACGCTCTAGCGGTCCCTGGATTCGTGTGGCCGGTCGGTGCGGGTGTGTGTGCGCTGTTGGACGTGAGGCCCAGTAACGTCTCTCTCTGACTGCCAGCGTCCGCAAATGTGTCCCATGTCGTGTCCCCCCATCCCTCCATCTCTACCGTCTTCTCTCAAATAGACGCGCAGCTGAAACGAGCGGTTGCGCATCTGACTGCAGTTCTCCACCGGCTGCGCATCCCCAGCAAGGTGTGCTTTGATACGACATGTTGTTTTGAGATACTAATTTAAAACCGTTTTAAACGCTTGTGTTAATGATTCACGGCACAAAGCGGGCCATGTCACTGAGGACTGAAACCCTCATTACACGCCGCCTCATCTGCGCAAACAGGAAACCCATGTCCTGTGACATTGAAATGCAAAGTGAAAGTAAAATATAAAGAGAAACAGGAGAAAGGAGACGGAATAATTCACTGCAGTCAGTTCAATAACCCAGTAAGTAGTTTAAATATTCAAGTGCGATAAACGTGATGGCTTTTAAAGCATCATCATCATCAATGTAAGGCTGGTTTTAAATGCAATACGCAGGATAAATGACAATATAATAGTATTAATTACTATTAATTACGTGCGCACTTCACTTCCTACAACAGGCCTCCTTGCACTTATTTGTTCTTTTGAAAATTCCCCGCATAAAACTTAAAATAAGCACTTAAACCGACCGATTAACATACTAACTGACTAAACTGTGGTATCTGATTTAGTTTTGAGTTGAAAGTGTCAAATATGTTACACTGGTTAAATGGAGATTTGGAGTGAAGTGTCCGGCCTACTTTTCATTGACTTTCATGAGTCTTAAACAGCCTCATTAATTCACTATAGCCAGTCTAACAATAGTGTGCCGATATTCAACGCCTAGTTAATGAGATTATATTCTCTGCTCTTCGCACTGTGTTTAAAACGTATTTCTTAAACAAACCAAAAAAAGAAAATCATGAGTTAGTCATAATCAGGGGTTTATTTTCTGAATCTTATTCAATGCAGCGTGTTAGACAGGAGTTGCTGTGTTGATGTGTCTGTGGCTGTGCTGTGTGTCCAGGTCACTGGCCGGGTCAGGACTCCTCTGTCAGCTGCTGATGGGGGCAGATTCCTCTAAGACGAGTCCCCCTGGGGAGCCTGAGGCTCAGGATGCAGCTGTGGGCCCCGAGACCAAGAGGTGAGAGGAGATGCAGGGGCAGCAGCCTGTGAATGTATAAGGGCACCTGTCAGTCTGATGAGCATCTACAGCGCCTTGAAAAACGATTCAGCCCCCAACACTTAATACACATTTTATGGTTTCAAATTCTGAATTTGAAATAGATTAACTTTGTTTTTTTCCCCCATTGACCTACAAACCCTTGAGTAACAAGTCAAATCATAATAAAAATTCCAAAAGCTTTCAATAATTTACAAATATCAAATTAAAAACGTATTCATACCCTTTATAATTGCAAGTGAAAGTTTGCTCAGGTGCGAGGTTACCTCAATAAGTCACAATTTGTTGATGGACTCCATCTGTGTAAAACATGAGTGGAGATTAACTAGATGCTCTAGATTAACCTCTCAGGATAAATATCGCTCTCTGTACGGTCCACAGTATGGTAGACTTTCAAAAGAAAGAATCAAACTGAAGATGAAAGAGCATCAAGAGGAGTACAAATCTGGAGAAGTGTACAAAATCAATTCATACAAATCCATTTCAAAGGCATTGAACATCCCTCGAGCTCCGTGGAAAACATATTAAACTAGCACCACACTGCCTGGATCAGGCCGCCCCGGACAAGAAGGGCACGTCTTAGGGAAGCTACTGGCCAGTGGCTGAGATGGACGAAGATGTTCGTGTTTCGACAGTCTCAAGGCATTGCACATGAAGGGCCTTTGTGGCAGAGTGACAGAGCGGTTTGTGTGGGGCAGATCAAACTCTGCACCCAGCCAGGTAACACCATCCCCACCGTAAAGCACGGCTGTGGCAGCATCATGGTAGGGGGATGCTGTTCAGGAGAAGGGACTGACAGTATTGTCAGGATTGATGGGAGGATGAATGGCTCACTATACAGAGAAATCCTGGATAAAAACCTGCGCCTGCGCCAAAAAACTCAAACTGCGAAGGAAGCTTGTCTTTCAACAGGACAAAGATCCAAGAGGCTTATATGAAGAAAATAGATGTCTTTAAGTGGCCCTGTCACAGTCCTGACCTTAATCCAATCGTCAATACTGACACTTTGCAAGGAGAATTGGGCAAATATTGCTGCATCACGGAGACGTTTCCGAAAAAAACTGGCTGTAATAGCTGCCAGAGGTGCTTCAACTAAGTATTGACCTAGGCCCTAGGGGGATGAAAATATAACATTTCATTGTATTTTTTTTATTTTGTATTATTATTATTATTATTATTATTATTATTATTATTATTATTATTATTATTATTATTATTATTATTATTTTACTATTATGATTTTGTTTTTTTGGGGGACTGTGGGAAGAGGAATGTGTGACTCAAGAATAATTCCCAATCTAATGCATCAACATCCCAGGCTGTGGGAGTTTTAATGTGGAGAACAATGTGGGGCTGAATACTTTGTCCAGGTGCTGCACTGTGATGTGCTGGAATGAGTGTTTATGTGTGGTTCAGTGAGGGTCTGTTTCTTCATGCTGACCATCATTTGACACATGTCTGTGTGTGTGTGTGAGTGTGTGTGTGTCTGTGTGTGTGTTTGCCCTGGTTAGTTTACACTGACTGGTCACAGCCTCATAGATGAATGGTGTTGTGCACAGTCATACAACTAGACAGAGTTACACTGTCAACAGGACTCGTATATTGTACTGGTGAGAATCTGTGAGTGTGCAATGAAAAGGAAACAGGGGTCGACTCAATCTGATGTGGAGTTACAGTTTTGCAGTGTCTTGATAGGGGACATCTTTTGTCCCTATGATTGCCCCAGACTCTGTGCTCTCATTGTTCTCATTCCTACCCTGGGTCACTTGGGCCCTGGACCCAGATACACCTGCCACCTGCCAGCCCTGTGTGCAGTCAGTGCCTTTGCTCATTGTTGTGCTGCTCATTGTGACACAGAGATCATCTCTCACACACATCATACACTGAAGCACAGCAGTGCAGGTTGTGTCTGTGTTGATTTGAGAGTCAGCAGAGCCCAGTGTTGTGCTTTAAGTGCCAGATTGAGGAGGTCAGGCTGGTTTGCAGCAGCAGTGCTTCACATTGTCATCACGGGGGGCTTGCTGTGTCATTGAGGCCCTGCATTGTTATCCTCTGATTTGACCCGATTGTCCAGCTGTGTAGACGGAGGTTAAATGCAGGCCTGTGTCCATGTGTGTTCACAGGGTCCCACTGCAGAGAGCAGAGTCTCCGGTGCCCAGCTGTGTGTCCATGAGGAGTGAGAACTCAATGGATCGCCCAGTTACCGTCAGACAAGAGCCCTTCTCCCCCCCCCCCGACCCAAGGTGAGGGTTCAGTTTATATTGCACATCCATATCTAAGAGTGTTGTCACTGCTGGTCCTGTGGCTCTTTCAGACAGAGTGGTAATCATGATGTTCTAACAATGTCCCCTTTTTTAACAGTGGCCTGATAGAGAAATATCCAGCACTACACTGTTCTTGTCTTGATTGGCTAATGATTTAAAGTAAATCTTGTTGAAATGTTCAATATAAAAGTTGAGTAAAGTCCACCATAAGAGTTCCTAAGTGTAGTGTAAATATGCGTTGTGTGCACTGCAGTTTACTGCTAGTGTGCTTCTCTGCACTTCTGTGCCATAAGGGAAGGCATGGCCGTGTTGGAAAGGGCGGCTCAGGGCTGCTCAACAGGATGGGTCACACAGCGCCGTGTCTGTTCCTCCAAACGACGCGTCTGTTTGATTCTTGTATCTGACTTTATTAGATATGCAAGTATTGGATTAACACTAATAGTAAGTCAACATTGAAATCAAAGAAACATGCATTATCAATACACGTGTGAATGCACATTTGCAGTTATCCATGTATTATTATTAGTATTATTTATGCCAAGAAATAAAAATAATAATTATAATAATTATTATTGTTTTTATTATTACAGGGGTTTCAGGGTTTAGCCCTTTTCATGAATTCCATGAATACAGAGCCAATGCGAAACAGCAAAGCATATTTTCCCATTAGAAATGATGTAAAATGCATTAGTGTTACCAAGGTCCAAACAAGTGACATTCAAAACTTGAAATTAATGTAGTAAAGACTATTTATTAACTTGCATCTTCAAATGTAAATGAATACACAAGTTAGTGTAAGAAAGATCTTTAAATGCAAAATGCACAATACTTAACATGTTGGTATTATATATCAGATATGTGAAACCTGACACAGAGCAGCATTTTCAAATATTCTGATCTTGTGTTTAAATGTCATCCTGTTCACAGAATTAACTGTATTTAAAAAGCACATTTTTATTTTAAATTGGTTACATTTAAGCAGTATGTAAAAATCAATTTTGTAAGGAATCCACAGGATGGCAGTGAATCAATGAGATGTTTATTAGACAATTGTAATAAAATACTCTAGAGCAGGGCGGTCAAACATACCAAAACAACAGTAAAAATTGCAAGGAGAAATGGGCAAATATTGCTCCATCACGGTGTTGTCACGGTTGCCTCGTGAGAGGACCGTAAAGCTAATAGAGAAAGGACCCAAGTGCAGAGCGACTACACTGAGCAGACAGAAACCAAGGAGAATCTAATAGCGAGGTGGAGGTCACAGGCAAAAGGTCGAAGTCCAGGAGGTCAATAGAAACAGGTACAGGACAAGGGGCTAAGGAGGACAAGGGGCTAAGGAGAACAAGGAACCAGGAGACAACGGCTCGGTGAAGCAGATAGATCTGACAACACTTTGCCCAGAGTGAGGGCAGTGAGGGGTTTATAAAGGAGAGCAGAAACTTAGAAGACAAGAGCAGGACCAATGAGAACAAAGGACAGAAGCAGAAGTGCACAAGGGTGCACCACACTGCCTGGATCAGGCCGCCCCGGACAAGAAGGGCACGTCTTAGGGAAGCTACTGGCCAGTGGCTGAGATGGACGAAGATGTTCGTGTTTCGACAGTCTCAAGGCATTGCACATGAAGGGCCTTTGTGGCAGAGTGACAGAGCGGTTTGTGTGGGGCAGATCAAACTCTGCACCCAGCCAGGTAACACCATCCCCACCGTAAAGCACGGCTGTGGCAGCATCATGGTAGGGGGATGCTGTTCAGGAGAAGGGACTGACAGTATTGTCAGGATTGATGGGAGGATGAATGGCTCACTATACAGAGAAATCCTGGATAAAAACCTGCGCCCCTCTGCCAAAA
This sequence comes from Amia ocellicauda, assembly GCF_036373705.1. Lineage (NCBI taxonomy): Eukaryota > Metazoa > Chordata > Actinopteri > Amiiformes > Amiidae > Amia > Amia ocellicauda. Next base: position 336,148 of record NC_089863.1, on the reverse strand, counting down.
AACTCAAACTGCGAAGGAAGCTTGTCTTTCAACAGGACAAAGATCCAAGAGGCTTATATGAAGAAAATAGATGTCTTTGAGTGGCCCTGTCACAGTCCTGACCTTAATCCAATCGTCAATACTGACACTTTGCAAGGAGAATTGGGCAAATATTGCTGCATCACGGAGACGTTTCCGAAAAAAACTGGCTGTAATAGCTGCCAGAGGTGCTTCAACTAAGTATTGACCTAGGCCCTAGGGGGATGAAAATATAACATTTCATTTTTTTAAATTTATTTTGTATTATTATTATTATTATTATTATTATTATTATTATTTTACTATTATGATTTTGTTTTTTTGGGGGACTGTGGGAAGAGGAATGTGTGACTCAAGAATAATTCTCAATCTAATGCATCAACATCCCAGGCTGTGGGAGTTTTAATGTGGAGAACAATGTGGGGCTGAATACTTTGTCCAGGCGCTGCACTGTGATGTGCTGGAATGAGTGTTTATCTGTGGTTCAGTGAGGGTCTGTTTCTTCATGCTGACCATCATTTGACACATGTCTGTGTGTGTGTGTGTGTGTGTGTGTGTGTGTGTGTGTGTGTGTTTGCCCTGGTTAGTTTACACTGACTGGTCACAGCCTCATAGATGAATGGTGTTGTGCACAGTCATACAAATAGACAGAGTTACACTGTCAACAGGACTCGTATATTGCACTGGTGAGAATCTGTGAGTGTGCAATGAAAAGGAAACAGGGGTCGACTCAATCTGATGTGGAGTTACAGTTTTGCAGTGTCTTGATAGGGGACATCTTTTGTCCCTATGATTGCCCCAGACTCTGTGCTCTCATTGTTCTCATTCCTATCCTGGGTCACTTGGGCCCTGGACCCAGATACACCTGCCACCTGCCAGCCCTGTGTGCAGTCAGTGCCTTTGCTCATTGTTGTGCTGCTCATTGTGACACAGAGATCATCTCTCACACACATCATACACTGAAGCACAGCAGTGCAGGTTGTGTCTGTGTTGATTTGAGAGTCAGCAGAGCCCAGTGTTGTGCTTTAAGTGCCAGATTGAGGAGGTCAGGCTGGTTTGCAGCAGCAGTGCTTCACATTGTCATCACGGGGGGCTTGCTGTGTCATTGAGGCCCTGCATTGTTATCCTCTGATTTGACCCGATTGTCCTGCTGTGTAGACGGAGGTTAAATGCAGGCCTGTGTCCATGTGTGTTCACAGGGTCCCACTGCAGAGAGCAGAGTCTCCGGTGCCCAGCTGTGTGTCCATGAGGAGTGAGAACTCAATGGATCGCCCAGTTACCTTCAGACAAGAGCCCTTCTCCCCCCCCCCCGACCCAAGGTGAGGGTTCAGTTTATATTGCACATCCATATCTAAGAGTGTTGTCACTGCTGGTCCTGTGGCTCTTTCAGACAGAGTGGTAATCATGATGTTCTAACAATGTCCCCTTTTTTAACAGTGGCCTGATAGAGAAATATCCAGCACTACACTGTTCTTGTCTTGATTGGCTAATGATTTAAAGTAAATCTTGTTGAAATGTTCAATATAAAAGTTGAGTAAAGTCCACCATAAGAGTTCCTAAGTGTAGTGTAAATATGCGTTGTGTGCACTGCAGTTTACTGCTAGTGTGCTTCTCTGCACTTCTGTGCCATAAGGGAAGGCATGGCCGTGTTGGAAAGGGCGGCTCAGGGCTGCTCAACAGGATGGGTCACACAGCGCCGTGTCTGTTCCTCCAAACGACGCGTCTGTTTGATTCTTGTATCTGACTTTATTAGATATGCAAGTATTGGATTAACACTAATAGTAAGTCAACATTGAAATCAAAGAAACATGCAATATCAATACACGTGTGAATGCACATTTGCAGTTATCCATGTATTATTATTAGTATTATTTATGCCAAGAAATAAAAATAATAATTATAATAATTATTATTGTTTTTATTATTACAGGGGTTTCAGGGTTTAGCCCTTTTCATGAATTCCATGAATACAGAGCCAATGCGAAACAGCAAAGCATATTTTCCCATTAGAAATGATGTAAAATGCATTAGTGTTACCAAGGTCCAAACAAGTGACATTCAAAACTTGAAATTAATGTAGTAAAGACTATTTATTAACTTGCATCTTCAAATGTAAATGAATACACAAGTTAGTGTAAGAAAGATCTTTAAATGCAAAATGCACAATACTTAACATGTTGGTATTATATATCAGATATGTGAAACCTGACACAGAGCAGCATTTTCAAATATTCTGATCTTGTGTTTAAATGTCATCCTGTGCACAGAATTAACTGTATTTAAAAAGCACATTTTTATTTTAAATTGGTTACATTTAAGCAGTATGTAAAAATCAATTTTGTAAGGAATCCACAGGATGGCAGTGAATCAATGAGATGTTTATTAGACAATTGTAATAAAATACTCTAGAGCAGGGCGGTCAAACATACCAAAACAACAGTAAAAATTACAAGGAGAAATGGGCAAATATTGCTCCATCACGGTGTTGTCACGGTTGCCTCGTGAGAGGACCGTAAAGCTAATAGAGAAAGGACCCAAGTGCAGAGCGACTACACTGAGCAGACAGAAACCAAGGAGAATCTAATAGCGAGGTGGAGGTCACAGGCAAAAGGTCGAAGTCCAGGAGGTCAATAGAAACAGGTACAGGACAAGGGGCTAAGGAGGACAAGGGGCTAAGGAGAACAAGGAACCAGGAGACAACGGCTCGGTGAAGCAGATAGATCTGACAACACTTTGCCCAGAGTGAGGGCAGTGAGGGGTTTATAAAGGAGAGCAGAAACTTAGAAGACAAGAGCAGGACCAATGAGAACAAAGGACAGAAGCAGAAGTGCACAAGGGTGCACCACACTGCCTGGATCAGGCCGCCCCGGACAAGAAGGGCACGTCTTAGGGAAGCTACTGGCCAGTGGCTGAGATGGACGACGATGTTCGTGTTTCGACAGTCTCAAGGCATTGCACATGAAGGGCCTTTGTGGCAGAGTGACAGAGCGGTTTGTGTGGGGCAGATCAAACTCTGCACCCAGCCAGGTAACACCATCCCCACCGTAAAGCACGGCTGTGGCAGCATCATGGTAGGGGGATGCTGTTCAGGAGAAGGGACTGACAGTATTGTCAGGATTGATGGGAGGATGAATGGCTCACTATACAGAGAAATCCTGGATAAAAACCTGCGCCCCTCTGCCAAAAAACTCAAACTGCGAAGGAAGCTTGTCTTTCAACAGGACAAAGATCCAAGAGGCTTATATGAAGAAAATAGATGTCTTTGAGTGGCCCTGTCACAGTCCTGACCTTAATCCAATCGTCAATACTGACACTTTGCAAGGAGAATTGGGCAAATATTGCTGCATCACGGAGACGTTTCCGAAAAAAACTGGCTGTAATAGCTGCCAGAGGTGCTTCAACTAAGTATTGACCTAGGCCCTAGGGGAATGAAAATATAACGTTTCATTTTTTTAAATTTATTTTTTATTATTATTATTATTATTATTATTATTATGATTATTATTATTATTATTATTTTACTATTATGATTTTGTTTTTTTGGGGGACTGTGGGAAGAGGAATGTGTGACTCAAGAATAATTCCCAATCTAATGCATCAACATCCCAGGCTGTGGGAGTTTTCATGTGGAGAACAATGTGGGGCTGAATACTTTGTCCAGGCGCTGCACTGTGATGTGCTGGAATGAGTGTTTATCTGTGGTTCAGTGAGGGTCTGTTTCTTCATGCTGACCATCATTTGACACATGTCTGTGTGTGTCTGTGTGTGTGTGTGTGTGTGTGTGTGTGTGTGTTTGCCCTGGTTAGTTTACACTGACTGGTCACAGCCTCATAGATGAATGGTGTTGTGCACAGTCATACAAATAGACAGAGTTACACTGTCAACAGGACTCGTATATTGTACTGGTGAGAATCTGTGAGTGTGCAATGAAAAGGAAACAGGGGTCGACTCAATCTGATGTGGAGTTACAGTTTTGCAGTGTCTTGATAGGGGACATCTTTTGTCCCTATGATTGCCCCAGACTCTGTGCTCTCATTGTTCTCATTCCTACCCTGGGTCACTTGGGCCCTGGACCCAGATACACCTGCCACCTGCCAGCCCTGTGTGCAGTCAGTGCCTTTGCTCATTGTTGTGCTGCTCATTGTGACACAGAGATCATCTCTCACACACATCATACACTGAAGCACAGCAGTGCAGGTTGTGTCTGTGTTGATTTGAGAGTCAGCAGAGCCCAGTGTTGTGCTTTAAGTGCCAGATTGAGGAGGTCAGGCTGGTTTGCAGCAGCAGTGCTTCACATTGTCATCACGGGGGGCTTGCTGTGTCATTGAGGCCCTGCATTGTTATCCTCTGATTTGACCCGATTGTCCAGCTGTGTAGACAGAGGTTAAATGCAGGCCTGTGTCCATGTGTGTTCACAGGGTCCCACTGCAGAGAGCAGAGTCTCCGGTGCCCAGCTGTGTGTCCATGAGGAGTGACAACTCAATGGATCACCCAGTTACCTTCAGACAAGAGCCCTTCTCCCCCCCCCCCGACCCAAGGTGAGGGTTCAGTTTATATTGCACATCCATATTTAAGAGTGTTGTCACTGCTGGTCCTGTGGCTCTTTCAGACAGAGTGGTAATCATGATGTTCTAACAATGTCCCCTTTTTTAACAGTGGCCTGATAGAGAAATATCCAGCACTACACTGTTCTTGTCTTGATTGGCTAATGATTTAAAGTAAATCTTGTTGAAATGTTCAATATAAAAGTTGAGTAAAGTCCACCATAAGAGTTCCTAAGTGTAGTGTAAAAATGCGTTGTGTGCACTGCAGTTTACTGCTAGTGTGCTTCTCTGCACTTCTGTGCCATAAGGGAAGGCATGGCCGTGTTGGAAAGGGCGGCTCAGGGCTGCTCAACAGGATGGGTCACACAGCGCCGTGTCTGTTCCTCCAAACGACGCGTCTGTTTGATTCTTGTATCTGACTTTATTAGATATGCAAGTATTGGATTAACACTAATAGTAAGTCAACATTGAAATCAAAGAAACATGCATTATCAATACACGTGTGAATGCACATTTGCAGTTATCCATGTATTATTATTAGTATTATTTATGCCAAGAAATAAAAATAATAATTATAATAATTATTATTGTTTTTATTATTACAGGGGTTTCAGGGTTTAGCCCTTTTCATGAATTCCATGAATACAGAGCCAATGCGAAACAGCAAAGCATATTTTCCCATTAGAAATGATGTAAAATGCATTAGTGTTACCAAGGTCCAAACAAGTGACATTCAAAACTTGAAATGAATGTAGTAAAGACTATTTATTGACTTTGCATCTTCAAATGTAAATGAATACACAAGTTAGTGTAGCAACGATCTTTAGAAGCAAAATGCATAATACTTAACATGTTGTTGGTATTATATATCAGATATGTGAAACCTGACACAGAGCAGCATTTTTAAATATTGTGTTTAAATGTCATCCTGTGCATATAATTAACACTGTATAAAAATAAAAAATTACATTGTTACAATGTTAAAAACTGGTTACATTTAACCATGTATGTGAAAATCCTTTTTGTAAGGAATCCACAGGATGGCAGTGAATAAATAAGATGTTTATTAGATAATGGCAATTTAATACTCTACATCAGGGGTGTCAAACAGAAAAAAGCAAATGAAAGAGCACATGACACTGCAATGTTATTATGCTTAAAAAAATGTTATGTCCCGCATGAAGTACATCGAGCAGATCGGTGTGATCAATTATAGTTCGAGACCTCAAGACCGAACAGAGAGTCCATGTGTGGGACTCATTTAATGAATCAGTGAATATTAATTAAATACTAACTAATATGCAAGTATAACAGGTTAAATTGCCTACTGAACAATGTAGTTAATTACTAGATATGATGCCTTTTTGTCTGATCCTATGGTACAATTCCACCGTGCCACTTCTGTGACTATTGAATTTGTAATGATTGATGCCTTGTACTTCTCTGTATTTTTGCACTTTGTTTGCACTTATGTTGTAAGTCGCCCTGGATAAGGGCGTCTGCCAAGAAATAAAAATAATAATAATAATGTAGTGTGGAAACAGGGTGAGGCGCTTTCCAAAGGGTGCCTTGTTTAATATAGTTTGTTTGTTGTTACAAACTATTGTCTGTAAGGGTGTAGGCGTTGCTGGTCCTCCCCTCTCTGCATTACTGTTCCCAGTAGAGCATGACTGTCGTCCTTGCTCCTGGGCAGCCTGGATGTGGCTAAATCTATCCTGAGCTGGTTCAAGTTGAGGCCCCTTTAGCAGGTGTTGCCTCATGGCAGGCTTCCTTACCAATCCACTGCCCAAATCCTTTGCGACGGATTGGTTATTAGGGAACCCCTCATCCCTGTGCTTTCAACTTGAAAGATAACGATAGGTTGTTGGCAATGCCCAAAAGCTGTAAAGTCTCTCGTGAGAAGAGAAAATTCCAGTGTGTGCGTCAGCAAATACAGAAACGGGAAACAGGAAGGGACTGTTTGTGTGACACACATGGGCCTGTAGGCAGTTTGGATAGAAACATGTTTTGTATGAGATTCCATGGAAACAGTCTTAACCCCTTTGGGCAGTGGTTTATTTCTCACACATCTGGGATGACATATGCAAGCTATCGTTTGCCCCAATACAGTTATGTTACTGACAAATTACTGATCTCTTCAATTCACTCAGGGCATTTACACAAAGGTATCTGGAGAGCACTGATGTGGAAATGTCGGCTCACAGCTATGCCATGCCTGGACTCGTGGCCTGTGATGTGTGCACTGGGAGGAAGAGCAGAGCTGTGAAATCCTGTCTGACCTGCGCTGCCTCCTACTGTGAAACTCACGTGCGGCAGCACTACACAGCGCCAGCCCTGCAGACACACAGACTGGAGGACACGACTGGAGACCTGGAGCCCAGACTGTGCCAGCAGCACCGCCGAGCTCTGGAGGTGTTCTGTCAGACTGACCAGAGCTGGATCTGCAGCCTGTGTGCCGTGCAGGAGCACAACGGCCATGATATTGATGTGGATCAGGTAGGCAGCTCCAGTCACTCACCTGCTATCTGAACTCCGCTGAGTATTTATTATTTCTGTCTACAAGGTGTATCGATTTAATGTTTTATCCTGCTGGTTGTGACAGAAAGTCTGACTCCAATTACAGTATTTATTAGGAGTATTCATCAGGTACATGAGCTCCTTACATGTGGCATAACCCCTCTATGAAATCAGTACAGTGAAAACCTCCCACATTGGGATACCTGGACTTTTGGCCTAGTGGGATTATCTAGTGCTGTGCCAGTAAACGGTATACCGCTGCACCACGGTGTTACACCCTCACTGCGGTGAAAAATTATTTATCGTCAATACAAGCAATTTCTTTTCTTTAAATATATTTGTCTATATTCGTCTATCATTCAAAAAGTGGCGTATTCTGCAGACGTCTGGGGAAGAAGGCAAATTCTTTGGCAAATTCCGCGATCACGGATTTCTGAGGGACTACTTAATGGTCAGTTAGTTCATTAATGTTTAAAAACTTTAATATTTTATTTTATTTTCGATTAATTAATGACTATCTACTTACTTTTTATATACCAAAACCTCTTTCATTTACGAATGTTGAAGTCATCATTTGTTCTGTCAGTTAGTAAAAACTCTGGGAGAACAGCTGATCACAGTCAGGAAATGTGAAACCGCTGATTGGAGAGACTTGTTTATCACGCAGACACACACTGTATATAAAGGTTTATGTGTTAGTTCTCATTTGAATGAATCTGTGTGTCCTTCATCAAAAGTGCATGTAAAATGTAAAAAGAAAAAAAAAGTTTAAACTTTTTAATTTATTTATATAATCACTGGTGCAGATCATATTAATAAAAGTTAGCAATACTACATTAATATTAATATTTTCAGTACTATTTAAAATTCAACAGATATCGTACAACAGGTATAAATTAATACATAATTGCAAATAAAACTTATTTGGTCTCAAATTAGCACCATAAGTAACAGATTCAATATATATCATAAACGAGAAATAAAGTTGAGAAAAAATGGATGTTGAAATCTAAAATAAATCAATCAAAAGCAAAATGTAAAGAAAAAAACTTGAAAGCAAGTAATTGTAAATCAAGAGCAAAACTCAAATTGAGTCCATTTCACTCACGCACTTGCCTGGAGTCGCTGCCTCTGGTTGCGATTCTGCAATCTATGCTTTCGCAGCTGATTTCTTTGGGTTCGTGAGGGCGGGGTTTAGAGGGAGGCGTAGATCATGGGTCTCCTTTGGTCCACTGGGTTTGAGTGACAGTTCTTCCTAACCCACACAGTGAGCAGGGTGGGATGGTAATCGATTGTCACGGTTTCAACAGCACCGCCGATTCTAGCAACTCTTTAGAAACATCCTGTATGTGTTACACAGCCCTTCTGTCAAAAGCTGGAAAATCCCCACGCTGGATCCTACCGCCTTCTTCAAATATCCTCCTCCCCATACAGCACTGAAACAAAACACAGGATTCACCTGCTACATATGCAGAGTAAAATATTTAATATCATGTTCATATAACCTCAGATAACACAGTGCAAGACACATAATTTAGCAAAAGCCAAATGGAGGGGGCATCATATTCATGAAGAGCATTGTGATGTCCCAGTTTATGTTTAGGTAAGAAACACACACACACACACACACACACACACACACACACACACATATACATATACACTCACCTAAAGGATTATTAGGAACACCTGTTCAATTTCTCATTAATGCAATTATCTAACCAACCAATCACATGGCAGTTGCTTCAATGCATTTAGGGGTGTGGTCCTGGTCAAGACAATCTCCTGAACTCCAAACTGAATGTCTGAATGGGAAAGAAAGGTGATTTAAGCAATTTTGAGCGTGGCATGGTTGTTGGTGCCAGACGGGCCGGTCTGAGTATTTCACAATCTGCTCAGTTACTGGGATTTTCACGCACAACCATTTCTAGGGTTTACAAAGAATGGTGTGAAAAGGGAAAAACATCCAGTATGCGGCAGTCCTGTGGGCGAAAATGCCTTGTTGATGCTAGAGGTCAGAGGAGAATGGGCCGACTGATTCAAGCTGATAGAAGAGCAACTTTGACTGAAATAACCACTCGTTACAACCGAGGTATGCAGCAAAGCATTTGTGAAGCCACAACACGTACAACCTTGAGGCGGATGGGCTACAACAGCAGAAGACCCCACCGGGTACCACTCATCTCCACTACAAATAGGAAAAAGAGGCTACAATTTGCACAAGCTCACCAAAATTGGTGACTGGAAAAATGTTGCCTGGTCTGATGAGTCTCGATTTCTGTTGAGACATTCAGATGGTAGAGTCAGAATTTGGCGTAAACAGAATGAGAACATGGATCCATCATGCCTTGTTACCACTGTGCAGGCTGGTGGTGGTGGTGTAATGGTGTGGGGGATGTTTTCTTGGCACACTTTAGGCCCCTTAGTGCCAATTGGGCATCGTTTAAATGCCACGGCCTACCTGAGCATTGTTTCTGACCATGTCCATCCCTTTATGACCACCATGTACCCATCCTCTGATGGCTACTTCCAGCAGGATAATGCACCATGTCACAAAGGTCGAATCATTTCAAATTGGTTTCTTGAACATGACAATGAGTTCACTGTACTAAACTGGCCCCCACAGTCACCAGATCTCAACCCAATAGAGCATCTTTGGGATGTGGTGCAACGGGAGCTTCGTGCCCTGGATGTGCATCCCACAAATCTCCATCAACTGCAAGATGCTATCCTATCAATATGGGCCAACATTTCTAAAGAATGCTTTCAGCACCTTGTTGAATCAATGCCACGTAGAATTAAGGCAGTTCTGAAGGCGAAAGGGGGTCAAACACAGTATTAGTATGGTGTTCCTAATAATCCTTTAGGTGAGTGTATGTCTCCAGTCCACCTTTTACAGCGACTAGGATTTTTCTTACTATCTTACCTGCTACAGTAAAATAGACATTACTTTCTTTCCTACATTAACAAGATTATTATTATTATTTATTTTGTATTTTATTATCCACAGACAAAGACAGTATCCCACACTCAATTCCAGGCCACCCCCCGGATGAACACTTAACGCACGCACAGACGTGCACTGTACTGTGCGAGTTTTCTCTCCCAGCCGCTACTTGTAAAGAGACATTTTTAACACTGCAGTCTGACCCATAAACTCTGCATTACGCACACGACCCTGTGGGATTTGGAGCCTTTCTTTTACCCGCTACAGTAGAAGGAGACCATACAGACACACATATATGAGTCTTTATTTTACCCGCTACAGTAAAATAGACCGTACAAACAACTGGTTGACAAAACAAACAAACTTGTTACAAATGCACGGTGCCTCTCCTCTGGTCTACTATCATTCGTTTAAAAAGTGCCTTAGACTGCATTACAAATGGACCCCCAATCCTCTGTCTCCTATCCTATGGAAGGTGGTATTTTCAACATACTCACTCCTCCAGAGACAGATGAATTGGATGCCCCTTTGCTCAGTCTGCTGGCTGGACAATATCCCATCGTCGTCGCCAAATTGTCGTGGTTTTAGTAAGTCCCAGGATACACCGATGAAGAAGTAACAAGTTTATTACAGAAAACATAAATACAGGTGACTGGTATTTTTTGGGTCCGAATTATGATGTATGGAAGATGTTTTTTAGGTATATATATAAAAAAAATAAAAAATAAAAAATCATGGAGTTACACGGTTTCAGAGTATGGAGGACTATCCAAGCTTACATTTTAAATGCTCTCTCTCTTTGCTATTCACATTTCTCAGTGCGCTGCTACATTTCGTAGCGTCCTTTGTATTTTGAACTCTGTCAATCAGAGCTGGTGGGCGGGACCAGTGCGCATATTGTCCTATCCAGAGCTCATAATCATCTTCATGTTCACGTTCATAATCCTCTTCATGTTCGTCTTCATAATCATCTTCATAATCATGTTAATAATCATGTTCATGTTCATAATCATAATCATCTTCATGTTCATAATCATGTTAATAATAATGTTAATAATCATCTTCATGTTCATAATCATCTTCATGTTCATCTTCATAATCAACTTCATGTTCATAATCACGTTCATTTTAATTTTGGCACTGATCACCCTCCATACAAACTAATGATTGCTTCATAGATAAAACTGAAACAATGTATACTATAACAACATGAAACAATTTAATAATATATACAGAATATAAAGGAAATAATAAAAGTAAATTTTCCCACTACAGTATGTTCTAAATGAGTATTTCACAGAGGTTTTTATAAAAGAAAGAACAGATAACATGCCACAGGTTAACAATAAGTCCAGTCAAACCCTAAGAGAGATCAGGATAAATGAGGAGGAGGTACTAAAGGGACTAGCAGAATTAAAAACAAACAAATCACCTGGGCCAGATGGGATATTTCCAACAGTACTTAAAGAAATGAGGGAAATTATTTATAGGCCGCTAACTCGATTATTCCAAATGACACTTAGAACAGGGGATGTGCCAACTGACTGGAAGACAGCAAATGTCATACCAATCCACAAGAAAGAGGACAAAACTGAGCCAGGAAATTACAGACCAATCAGTCTCACCTGCATCACCTGTGAAATGTTGGAAAAAATGATTAGACAGAAAATAGAGGAGCATCTTAATGAAAACCATATTCTTGGAGATGGTCGACATGGGTTTAGACGAGGCAGATCATGTCTTACTAATTTATTAAAAAAATTTGAACATGCAACTGCAGCTGTAGATCACGTGAAAGCATATGATATGATATACTTAGATTTCCAAAAAGCTTTCGATAAGGCTCCACACCAAAGACTGATCCTCAGATTGGAAGCTGTAGGCGTTCAGGGTAATGAAAGTAGATGGATTATGAACTGGTTGATGTCTAGGAAACAGAGGGTGTCGATTAGAGGAGTCGCTTCTAACTGGAGTGAGGTTGTTAGTGGAGATCCACAGGGATCAGTACTAGGGCCTGTGCTTTTTCTAATCTATATTAATGATCTGGACTCTGGGATAGTTAGCAAACTTGTCAAATTTGCAGATGATACTAAAATAGGCGGCTCAGCAGATACAATCTTGGCAGCACAGGCTATTCGGAGGGACTTAGATAATATTCAGTTGTGGGCTGACACCTGGCAGATGAAATTCAATGTGGACAAGTGCAAGGTAATACATGCAGGTAACAAAAATGTCCACTATAATTACACTATGGGAGGAACAGAACTAGATGAAGTAACGCATGAGAAAGACCTAGGAGTCTATGTGGACTCCTCACTTTCTCCATCCAAACAATGTGGGGAAGCAATAACAAAAGTAAACACAATGCTAGGGTATATTGTCAAAAGTGTTGAATTGAGAACAATGGCAGTAATGTTCAGACTGTACAATGCACTAGTTAGAGCTCATCTGGATACTGTGTACAGTTCTGGGCTCCACACTTCAAGTAAGATATCGCTGCTGTAGAGGCAGTTCAGAGGAGAGCAACCAGACTTATTCCAGGTCTGAAGGGAAAGTCCTACTGAGAAACTGAGGGACCTGAACCTTTTCACCCTGGAACAGAGGAGACTACGTGGGGACTTGATCCAAGTCTTCAAAATCATGAAGGGCATCGACCACATCAAACCAGAGGAGCTTTTCCAGATCAGCAGGGACACACGCACCCGGGGACACAAATAGAAATTGGGAATTCAAAACGGAAAACAGGAGATGCATCTTTATAGAGAGAGTAGTTACAATCTGAACAAACTCCCCAGCAATGTGGTAGATGCTGAAAGTTTGGGAACATTTAAAAATAGACTGGATAGGATCCTTGGATCACTCAGTTATTAATGAACACCAAACGAGCACGATGGGTCGAATGGCCTCCTCTCGATTGGACACTTTCTTATGTTCTTATGTTCTGAAGTGATAGTAACCAATTCTAATTCAAGAATTACTGGGAGTGCATTATACAATGAGACTCACAGAAAGTAGATATTTGCTTCAGACTAACAATATTAATATTAAGATAAACTTTTGGCTTAATTTATGCAGTGTGTTTATCAATACAGTTAATGAACTCTACTTCATTGCTGGAATATGAACATATCATTTGTGTCCTTTAGATACTGTTCAGGTCACATAATCAGACATTATAAAACCCTGCTGTCTCTGTCCAGGCTGTGAGGAGAGCTGCGACTGTGCTGCCAGATCATCCTGAGGATTTCCACCCAGCAGGATTCCTGAACACAGAGACGCCCAGAACAGGTGAGAGTCACTGAGATTGTCTAGCTTGTGAAGGACAGGCTTTGCTCCTGCAGAGAAAGTGCAGAACATTGTGTTTCGGGGAATGCAGGTGTGTGGTCTATAGTTCCCTTTGCTTGTTCATGTTTCTTATCTTACTAACAAATCTGGGGATAAAGTTCACCTAGACTTTCCTTCAGTGAATGTGACAGTTTTATGCAAATCTGTACAAAATTAATCAGTTTCAGAGGCATTTTAAATAATGCAGTTTGAAGACATTTGATGTTCTGCTGCTGAGTACCATTCCAGATGCATCACTTTTGATCTATGCATTTTGGAAAATGACATTTCACTAAAATATGATGGTGTTTCAGAAATTGAAGTATTTGTGATATTTTCATATTGAAAAATATGCAAGGTTTGGTTTCTGAGCTCTGTCTGATTGTGATGTATGGTAACGTACAGATGGATCTGAAACAGTGGTCTGAAAGTGGTAAAATTTGAATCCATCAAATATAAACCTGACTCTTTTTTGTAATTGAATTTAGGAAATGATGCACTGGCATTTTGAGGGAAATCTACTCCAACAATTTTTAATTTTTCAAAGCTATTGTAATGATTCAGAGGACAGCTGAGGTGGCCCCAAGTGCAAGCTCTTATACAGAGGAAGCACAGCTGACAATGCAAAGGGGATATCCAAAAGACAAGGTTTTAGAGGGGTCAATAGATCGGGCAAACAGGCTGAAACAGGTAATCCAAAGGGGTGGTCAAAAAGGCGAAGGGAAAAGGTCAGGAACACAGGAAAGTAAAAAGCCAGAGGGAATGCTTAGAAATGCAACAATGAATGAGACAAGACTTAGCAGAGAGTGAATGGCAAACAGGGGTTTAAGTGCAGGGCAGAGTGGAGTCAGTGGAGCTGGTGAAGAGAGGAAGAACCAATGAGTGAAGAGGGTTGGTAGGACAAGTGCACATGGAAGGTAGGAATGTTAATTGGATGATTGCAGGGTTAGTATTCAGGGGATGATGATCTCTGGTGGTGAACAGGGGAACTGTGGCTGACAGGTGTGACAGCTATAATGTACCCATTGAATATAAACTTGAACAGAGGGTAAACTACACAGAATTTAAATGATACCTATGGGGAGCGTGACAATTCGTCCCAAGACAATTTGTCCCCAAGACAATTGGCCCCAGGCAAGTCTTCCCCCCTGGCAATTCACCCCTATCATAACCATTTGTAACCATGAGTGCATTCACTTATTGTAGAGATATACAACATATACAATACATGGCCAAAAGTATGTGGACACCCCTTCTAATGAGTGGATTCTGCTATTTCAGCCACACCCATTGCTGACAGTTGTATAAAATCAAGCACACAGCCATGCAATCTCCTTAGACAAACATTGCAACAACAGCTCTGCCGTGGAGTGGAGCCACACAACCTCACAGAATGGGACGGCCGAGTGCTGAAGCGTCTATCGTCTGTCCTCGGTTTGCAACAATCAGTACTGAGTTCAAAACTTCCTCTTAAAGAAACATCAGCACAAGAACTGTTCGTCGGGGGCTTCATGAAATGGGTTTTCAGGGCCTAGCAGCCGCAAACAAGCCTAGGATCACCTTGTGCAATGCCAAGCGTCGGCTGGAGTGGTGTAAAGCTCACTGCCATTGGACTCTGGAGCAGTGGAAACACGTTCTCTGGAGTGATGAATCACGCTTCACCATCTGGCATTCTGACGGACGAATCTGGGTTTTACTATGCCCAAATGCATAGTGCCAAGTGTAAAGTTTGGTGGAGGAGGAATAATGGTCTGGGGCTGTTTTTCGTGGTTTGGCCTTTTAGTTCCACTGAAAGGATATCTTAACGTTTAAGCATACAATTACATTCTAGATGATGTTGCGCTTCCAACTTTGTGGCAACAGTTTGGGAAGGCCCTTTCCTGTTTCAGCATGACAACGCCCCTGTGCACAAAGTGGGGTCCATACAGAAATGGTTTGTCCAGATCGGTGTGGAAGAACTTGACTGGCCTACACAGAGCCCTGACCTCAGCCCCATCAAACACCTTTGGGATGAACAGCGACTGTGACCTGTGGCCTGAGTTCCCAACATCAGTGTCTGACCTCACTGATGCTCTTGTGGCTGAATGGAAGCAAATCCCCTCAGCAATGTTCCAAAGCCTTCCCAGAAGAGTGGAGGATGTTATAGCAGCAAAGGGGGGACCAACTCCATATTAATGCTCATGATTTTGGAAAGAGATGTTTGACGAGCAGGTGTTTGTAGTCTGTTTGGCTATGTAGTGTACGAATGCAAATACATATATTGGGATATAAATATATACACCAATCAGCCATAACATTATGACCACTGACAGGTGAAGTGAATAACACTGATAATCTTGTAATCATGGCACCTGTCAGTGGGTGGGATATATTAGGCAGCAAGTGAACATTTTGTTGATGTGTTTGAAGCAGGAAAAATGGGCAGCGTAAGGATCTGAGCGACTTTGACAAGGGCCAGATTGTGATGGCTAGACGACGGGGACAGAGCATCTCCAAAACTGCAGCTCTTGTGGGGTGTTCCCAGTCTGCAGTGGTCAGTACCTATCAAAAGTGTCCAAGGAAGGAAAAGCGGTGAACCGGCGACAGGGTCATGGGCGGCCAAGGCTCATTTGATGCACGTGGGGAGCGAAGGCTGGCCCGTGTGGTCCGATCCAACAGACGAGCTACTGTAGCTCAAATTGCTGAAAAAGTGAATGCTGGTTCTGATAGAAAGGTGTCAGAACACACAGTGCATCGCAGTTTGTTGCGTATGGGGCTGCATAGCCACAGACCAGTCAGGATGCCCATGCTGACCCCTGTCCACTGCCGAAAGCACCTACAATGGGCACGTGAGCATCAGAACTGGACCACGGAGCAATGGAAGAAGGTGGCCTGGTCTGATGAATCACGAGTTCAAGGTGTTGACTTCAAATTCCCCAGATCTCAATCCAATCGAGCATCTGTGGGATGTGCTAGAGAAACAAGTCCGATCCATGGAGGCCCCACCTCACAACTTACAGGACTTAAAGGATCTGTTGCTAACTTCTATACCACAACACACCTCCAGAGGTCTAGTGGAGTCCATGCCTCTACGGGTCAGGGCTGTATCGGCGGCAAAAGGGGGACCTACACAATATTAGGCAGGTGGTCATAATGTTATGGCTGATCGGTGTATATGTAGTAACACAGTACGAGGTGTGGGCCAGCAAGGGCACCCGGGACCGCACTAGACGCTCCGACAAGCAGACTTCCTGTACAATACTCCACTAGACATCCTACGGGGCAACACACTTCAAGTGCCGGATGCACTGGATTGAAAGACTGTGGGGCAGAAGTTACAGCTGACTACAATCAGCTCGTCAGCATGTCTCACTATTAAGAGACCGCTTCTCCACTGGTAGGACACAAAGAGGGTGAGGGTAGAGAGGGTGTTTTGGAGTGTGAGAGAGAGAATCCAGAGTTACTACAAAAAAGATTATGAACCTGGGCTCCCAAACTTTAGACTTTGGATTCTGGACTGTGACTTGGCTTCTGTGTGTCTATCAGTGTTGTGATTGTAGCGGTTGGGACCCTTTAAATGAATGTGCAGATCGGTCACCTGATCCGTGAACCGGGTTTGAAGGTAGCCATGTGGGGTGCAGATGCACAGAATGAATTCAATGGATGGGACGCAGCAGGAGTTTTTAATCTGCACACATCACTATACTAAGGACGGAGTGAGTCGTGTGACTGTTTCTCCCATATAATGTGTTTTACTGTTTTAATTTCTCTTGTTTAACCAATGTAATTGCTATTTGCACATGGCCTCTGTAGAACCCCAATAAATCCTGCAGTAAGAGATGAGACTGGAGAGGAGAAGTCATGTAATATAGAGTCTTTATTGGACTCAGAGCAGCGTGGAAGAACCTGTCTCATATATATAAGGCATGTAAGAACAATTGCTTCTTCTTTCTAGGGGACAGATAATACAACTAGCACAGTCTAGCTAAGCAACCCTTACATCCTCCGCACCCTCCATAGATAGCACCCCTCATCTGCTACTGCCTCCCTTTCTATAATATTTTAGTTGTCGGCCATACCTGAGCGTAGTGAAGAAAGAAGCCGAAATAGAAATGTGTATATGTATGTGTCATCGTAGCAATAGTGTCTGGCCACAACTCCACAACTGATTTGTAGTTGCATTATTGCAATTGCGTATCGCAGAGGGGCTGGGATGTGACACCAGTACACTGTGGAATGTATGTGGTGTTTATGTATTATAGGAATGAATCTGCTACCTTCTGCCCCCCAGAGCCTCCGAGAGGCGGGAAGGCGACAGTAGAGGCTTGAGCAGAGGATACGGGGAAAAGAGCATCGGAAGCCTTTTTACCAAGCATTGGAGGAATTGAAGGGCGAAGATGCAGATGAGAAACACTATAACATATAATACAAACTGCATCACTCCACCGCCAAGCGAATTAGTCAACCACGGCCACCACCCTCCTGTGGTGGTAGAGGACTCTCTTAACTTTTGAACTTCCTTCTGGATATGTCCTGCTAAATCATAAATATGCTCAGATGTGTCAGGAATATATGTACAACATTCTTTACCTATTAATGCACATGTATTACCTTGGGCTGCTAATAAGAAATGTAAAGCCAAGCGATTCTGAAGGGTTACAGTTCTTATAGCAATCATTTCAGTAGTGATATTAGAAAGAGCTTCAGCAGAGATAAAGAAGGGAGGAGTTCCTATACAACATGTCATATTACCCGTAATAGATTGTAGCATTCAATAACATCACAGTTGCAGCATAAAGAAACTGATATCGGACACTAAGTTCCTATGGTAATGCAGTAGTCAGGAAATCAAATCCTAATACGGTTTTCATACTGCCTAGCAGAGTTAGTTATCTCTAGATATGAGCACATCAGTAAAGAAATCAAAAACATGACTGGAAAGTCCTGAAGGACACAAAGCCTAATCAGCAGAGTACCCTGTGTACAAACTCAGACAGTGACATAGAGGAAGGAAAGAAAGAGAGGAAAGGCTGATAATAGTACCGCCTTAGCAGCATGAAAAAGACAGAACATACACAGAGCATACTCAAACACCTAATAACTTTAAAACAATTATTCTGGGTACTTTCAGTAACGGAAGAGCCACTAACAAGTCTAAACTCCTACTAAAATATAGATCTCTCTTACAGGAGGAGCAAGGTGCCTTTGCTACTCCTTGAAGATAACAATCTCTTTCACACCTTCAGCAGGGAACCAGGAGAAATAAAACTGATTAAGTTATATACTTCAGGTCAGTGCTCATTGCTAATCTGTGGAGAGAAGAGACAGGTTTAGCATTCTTATCATACACTTTAACTTGTGACCAATGTTTCATCTGGACCCTCCCTCCTGTCCATCAATACAGACCGAAGTGTCTGTAGAGAGAAGGACGGAATGAGGTCCAGTCTAGCGAGGGTGTGAGCCAGGGTGATCAGGAAGGTGCTTAACCATAACCTGACTGTCGACGGGTGGGAGAAGTGGGGAATCTTCCAGGATCTGAAGTGTAAAAAGAGCCATCTGCATTAAAGTGCAGGTGAAAGGGCAGTGGCACAGACCCCAATGATTGTTTGATGAGAGTGTAGGATTGTTCCTGCGGGGGTCCCCAGTGGCTGGGGTTCAGGGGGCCTGGGCTGTCTTTAAGCAAGGTATAAGGTGCCTGATTATTGAACCTCAGGTTCAATAGGTATAGCAGGTATAGCAATTTGGACTTCATGTGTACTCACTTCGCTTCGAGGAGTGTAGAAAGTACAAGAGACAATGCTCCCATGTGTGCAACTTCATTTGGTGACGCAATGAGAATGTCGTCAACATACTGAGCACATACAGAAACCCATAGTTTGAGATCCAAGGGATCTAGAAAGTGAGCGAGAGCTTGATGGAACAAAGTAGGGCTTTTTGTGGAACCCCTGGGGCAGACGAGTCCAGGTGTATTGTATGGAGCCTACAGTAGAAGCAAATTTGTCCTGAGAGTCAGGGTGGAGCGGCAGGCTCCAGAAGCCACGACTAATGTCTAGTACTGAAAAGATCATGTGGCAGGGTTCTATGTCATTGAAAATTGTAGAAGGATTAGCCACAATGGGATGTAAACAGGGGTGACTTTATTCAAATGAGTATAGTCGATTGTGAGGGTTAATTGTCGTTGCTGGCCCCTGCCTGTGAAGACAGATACAAAGGTAGTTACAATTCAAATAATCCATTATAATATGATAACCCATTCATTTACAAAGTCACAGTCATGAAGATGCACTCCCTCTCTGTCTCAACTTCTTGTGTGATACCGTGCTGTCTGGCAGGCAAACAGCAGGGAGGCCAAGGCCGCAGCCACTGCCACTGCCCCCCTTCTCCTCAGGGGGGACCCCTCTATCTGTGTGGCCCTGTCTCACTGCATCTCTCAGTCTGCTTGATACTGTCAGAAACTGATAACTACCAGACAGTTTAGAAACTTTAAACTTACGATAACTGTCTCATTCAATTATTTATATAAAAATTGCATGAATTTACACCAAATAAAATCCTACTTTTCCCTTTCTCCAGCTTCTCAAGCCTTTTCAATCTCAAACCCTCTTTGTTCTGCATCCTAACTGGTGTGCTTTTCTACTTTTCCTAATTTCTTACTAGAAATATATTCAAGTTATATTTATCTGTCTATATTATTACTATTTATATATATATAACACCATTAATTTAGTCAATTAATTCATTTAATTTTGGGAAAATAAGCCTTTTCATTGATTTCAATAATGATTTTCAAGTACTTCAGGAAAGTAAGTGTTCACAAAATGTGTCCAGTCAATTCTTTCATTACTGTGTCAGCTTCCTCCTAAACCGGTACAGGTTCGGAAGAACCATTCCCGAAACCAGATCAAACTGATCAATAGTTTTTTCTTAATTGTGGAGCTACTAAATGACCACATTTTAATTTCCTGGAGCACCTGATATTTATCCATATCTAGGAAACCTTCACTGCACAATTGTGGCTACCTCGGATTCCTATTTCTATATTGTTGCTCTAATTCAATTTCCAACATGTTATTTTAATTTCTCTATTTGTAAGACCCATTTAAATAGCTTTATTTATGTATTTTTAAATAGCATTTTGTATAAAGCAACACTATAATTATGATTAGTTATTTAAGACTCGCTTAGTCTTATTCTGGACCATGCAATACAAACAAATACATTCAAAATACATTTACCTTGCACAAACTTAAAACTTAAATACATACAAATAAACACATACTAATTTGTATCCAAAGTAAATTCGGATACTAGTTTTGTTGGGCATGTTTTGTTGACCTGCAGTGTCTCAAACTACCCTTATTTATTATTATTATTATCTTTTAATTGTCCAAAGTATCTTGAGGACTTTCACTAATACTGAAGACTTTTTTTTTTTTTTTGTCTTCAGGGCATTTGATTGTATTTTGCCTTTTTCTTTTTCTAACGAATGTTTTAAGCTAGCTAGGTTTGGTTTCTCATTTCTTAATTCACATTCATCGTTCTACATCATAAACACTTTCCAGTTTTCTCTTCCTGGCCTTGTATCTCTATTCTACGAAACAGCCCTTTCTTTCTTTCTTTTTTTTTTTCAAAAAACTGATTTATCGTTTTTCTTCCAGGAGCAACCCGACTCCCTGCTTATCTGCACAGATGTTACCAAGGCCTTTCTTTCACAACGAACTTATTTTTGTTCTAAATCATTCCAATCTGGGGTGTCCTCCTCTGATCCCCCGTCCTCATCTACACTGCGTGACCCGAGTGCCACCGCACATCGAGCACCCACTCTCTTCACTTTCTCACTCCATTTATCTCATTTACATTCTCTGTCCTTCGCAGCTTTCAGTTCAGTCATAGTTTGAATCTTGTCTTCCTGATTCTTGCTAACTTGACATAACACCACTACTGCTTTATCTGTTTTATTAATTTCTCTTCATTCCACCAGTCTCTATGAGCCTGTGGAGACCATTCTCTTGTCCATCCATTATCTAACATCTGTTTCTCTACCTTTCTGTGTTATTCCCGAAGGAATTCGATCACACTTTTATCGGACAAAATAATGACAGAAAGTAACTTACTGATAACAGACACAAACGCAAATCTCCCACTGGTCTATCACCCTGTGGTCCGCACCTCGGGGCAACCGGGTAAGAAAACACAACTGTTTATGCCAGACAACGCTGCATAGACCCGCCTCGGGGCAACCGGGTGCAAACCCTTCCCGGGAAGCAATTAAACAGAACAACACACAAAAACTCTGTCACACAGTTCCCTCTCACAGGCTGAGTTTAGTTTAGTTTTATATCGCTATATTTCCGAGCCAGGGATCCTCCCTAGACACTGCTTTCTGTTGCTACTTAGGTGGTAAATAAAACATACTCACCCATGATTAAAACAGTGTTCGGGGAATCCCTGTGATTCCAGTGATATCCCGTACATGACGCCAATTGTAGAACCCCAAAAAATCCTGCAATAAGAGATGAGACTGGAGAGGAGAAGTCGTGTAATACAGAGTCTTTATTCCGCAAGCAGCTTGGAAGAACCTGTCTCAGATACAGTCTCAGAGCAGATTCTCAAAGGTGCAGTGTATAGCTAAACATATTTATGGGTTAATACTGATGACACGACGGACTACTGACCACTCCTGAAGAGGCACGTTCGACATTTCAGGGTTGGATCCACCTCTGGTGCTGGGCTGTGGGCAGAATACAGTCACGTAGGCCATACACGGGATGAGCATTTCTTCTTTATCTGCAAACCTTGGTTAAATCAAGACTTTTACAAAACAACTCCATAGAAGGCATGTAAGAACAGTAGCTTCTTCTTTCTAGGGGACAGATAATACAAGTAGCATCTCTCTACATATACACACACTCATATGTTTTATTATTATTATTATTTAAAAAAAACGTAATTAATTTCAGACTACAGTTTGTATCTCTGCTGGCATAGTGGTTAAGGAACACTGCTGTGAGCCAGGCATTGTGGTTTAGATTCCAGATGTGTGAATGTTTTCAGCAATTCAGACAATATACATTTTCTGTTAATGTGAGCTGAAACATGTATGTTTACCTGGTTGCTTATTTAGTGCTTTTTCATCTCTTGAGTCATCTCTTTGAGTCAAAAGGCAAACACAATGCTAGGGTATATTGTCAAAAGTGTAGAATTGAGAACAAGGGCAGTGATGTTCAGACTGTACAATGCACTAGTTAGAGCTCATCTGGGCTCCACACTTCAAGAAAGATATCGCTGCTCTAGAGGCAGTTCAGAGGAGAGCAACCAGACTTATTCCAGGTCTGAAGGGAAAGTCCTACTGAGAGACTGAGGACCTGAACCTTTTCACCCTGGAACAGAGGAGACTACGTGGGGACTTGATCCAAGTCTTCAAAATCATGAAGGGCATGACCACATCAAACCAGAGGAGCTTTTCCAGATCAGCAGGGACACACGCACCCGGGGACACAAATGGAAATTGGGCTTCAAGGCATTTAAGACAGAAAACAGGAGACACTTCTTCACACAGAGAGGCGTCACAATCTGAACAAACTCCCCAGCGATGTGGCTGAAGAGACAATTTGGGAACATTCAAAAACAGACTGGATAGGATCCTTGATCACTGAGTTATTAATGGACACCAAACGAGCACGATGGGGTGAATGGCCTCCTCTCGATTGGACACTTTCTTTTGTTCTTATGTTCTTACACTGTTTGCATATCCCTCTTGTAGCATAAAGATGTGTTTCTGAACTTTAAACTGAAAATGTAGCCTATGCTCAGTAAATCTCATGACTTAACAAAAATCTTAGACAAACTGCAATATTACACTAAAGCATGAAATAAATAAGTTTGCTCAGGTCTCCACCCATTTCACTTTTGTAATTTTTTCCAGTGTCTGTATGATTGTTCATTGATTTGTTTTATTTGTTTTTATGCCGAATACAATGTACATTTAAACTCTCCATTCTTCTGTTTATCATGATGTTTTAATTAGACTTTTCATAAAAAAACTGTTAAATTACTGAAATACTTAAGCATAACCCATTCAAACTTTCCATGTTATGATTTAATTTAATAAAACATGTATTCTTTCCTTGTTCTTTTACAGATGGCTCACTGAAAACAGTCCAAGTGAACCATAAATCCATCCTGAAGAAGCGGTTTGAATGTGTCTTTGAAGGCATAGCTGAGCCAGGGAAGCATGTCCTCCTCAATAATATTTACACTGAGCTCTACATCACAGAGGGGGACTGTGGAGAGGTCAATAATGAACACGAGGTGAGGCAGATTGAGATGGCAGCCAAGAAGAAACACACACAAGAGACTCCAATCAAATGCAATGACATTTTTAAACCTTTACCCGGGCAAGACAAACCTATCAGAACTGTGCTGACAAAGGGAATCGCTGGCATTGGAAAAACTGTCTCTGTGCAAAAGTTCATTCTGGACTGGGCAGCTGGAGAAGCTAATCAGGATATTCACTTCATATTCTTTCTGCCTTTTCGTGGCCTGAATTTGATGAGGGAAGAAAGATACAGTCTGGTAGAACTTCTTTGCTACTACCACCCTGAACTGAAGGAGGTTGGAAATCTCGAGTCTGGTAAATTCACAGTTTTGATCATCTTTGATGGCCTGGATGAGAGCCGGCTTTCCTTGGATTTCCAGAACAATCAGATGTGCCATGATGTCACACAGTCGATGTCTGTGGATGTGTTGCTGACAAACCTCATCAGGGGGAATCTACTTCCCTCTGCTCTGCTCTGGATAACCTCTCGGCCAGCAGCGGCCAGTCAGATCCCTGCTGAGTGCGTCCATCAGGTGACGGAGGTACGAGGGTTCAATAATGAGCAGAAAGAGGAGTACTTTAGGAAGAGAGTCAGTGACCAGAGCCTGGCCTCTGCCATTATCAAACATATCAAGTCATCAAGGAGCCTCCACATCATGTGCCACATACCCGTCTTCTGCTGGATTTCAGCCACAGTTCTGGAGCGAATGTTGGGTGAGTCAAGTGAAGAAGTCATCCCTACAACTCTGACTGGGATGTACACACACTTCCTGCTGATTCTGACTAATATGAAGAATAAGAAGTATCTCTGTAAGAATGAGGAAAGCACACAGAATCTGTTAGAGACAGAGAGGGACAACATCCTGAAACTGTGCAAGTTGGCCTTTAAACACCTTCAAAATGGCAATCTGATTTTTTATACAAAAGACTTAAAAGAGTGTGACATTGATGTCAGTGAAGCTTCAGTGTACTCTGGGGTTTGCACAGAGATATTTAAAGAAGAATCAGCAATATTCAAGAAAAAAGTGTATTGCTTTGTGCATCTGAGCATTCAGGAATATCTTGCTGCTTTGCAAGTCTTTTTTGTATATAAAAATGAAAATCTAAATCTACTTAACAGAACACGTACACATAGCAAAACAGTGAGATTGCCAGACTTGTACGAGAGTGCAGTGGATGAGGCTTTACAGAGTAAGACTGGACACCTGGATCTTTTCCTTCGTTTCCTTCTCGGCATCTCAATGGACTCCAATCAGACTCTCTTACGAGGCCTCCTGACACAGACACACAGCAGCTCACAGAGCATTCAGAAAACAACTGACTACATTAAACAGGTGATTAGGAAGAATCGCTCTCCAGAGAGATGCATCAATCTGTTCCACTGTTTAAATGAACTGAATGATAATTCTCTAGTGGAGGAAATCAAGAGCTTCCTGAGCTCAGGACGTCAATCAGGAAGAAAGCTCTCATCTGAGCAGTGGTCAGCACTGGTGTTTGTGCTGCTGACGTCAGAAGAGTCGATAGATGAGTTTGACTTGAAGAAGTACAGAGGAACAGAAGAAGGCTGTGTGAAGCTGCTGCCAGTCATCAAGAGATCTAGAAGAGCTCTGTAAGTATTTAATACTCAACTGTTTTTAACCCCATAGATTTTTTTAAATATAGCAAACAGTTTTACCACATTAATTAAACCAAGCATAAATTGTATTTTTTATTAATCCATGTTGAAATTAGGTTGAAAATATCATCAAGGATTCTCTTATGATAGACTTGAACAGAACTATCCTGATACATACTAGACTACTATACCAACTTTTAATACTTACATAGTCCAGTAGGTTGCTTAAAGGTAAACTACGCCACAGATTTTGGTAGCCCATATTTAAGTTAATAAACATTTCCATTTCACGCTCCATTAAATTAACTATTGATGGATAGAATTTAGGGTTGTGACGAAGTTCGAATCCACATTTGCAGATGTCGAACTTCGCACATGTTTAACAATCTGAACTCCATCGAATAGGAAACCAAACGAATTCGAATTTGTAGCAGAATATTTGTTTACTCATTGCATTATGCACATGAATATACTACTTGAGGCTCAGATAAAGGGCACAAATGGAAGGATCTTGGAAAATGAACAAGATGTGGCAAATGTTCTAAATGAGTATTTCACAGAGGTTTTCACAAAAGAAAAAACAGATGACATGCCACAGGTTAACAACCAGTCAAACCCTGAGAGAGATCAGGATAAATGAGGAGGAGGTACTAAAAGGACTAGCAGAATTAAAAACTAGGGATGGCTCGATACCACTTTTTCTTTTCTGATACCGATAACGATACTGTGCAAAATTCAAATCGCTACATTTAGTTAACACAATATATTGATAATTTTAGTGTCATACACTGGATTAAAAGATGACAATATAAATAACTCAAACCTCAGTATATATATCTAAAAATAAAAGCATTTCCAGTAAAAAAAAAAAAAAAAAAATTCTCAATGTAGAATGTAACTCAACCTAACATTAACGTAAATAGCATCTCCAGTGTTAGTCCTAAGTCATACATTTAAAGTTTTCACTTAAAGGTCTTCAATTTGTTTTAATTTATTTTTCATTCAATAGCCTAATAGTTTAGCAATGTGAGCTGCACCGAAAATGCCTTAACATTAGCGTCCTTGTGGTCAGTGAAACAGTGAGTTGGAGAAGCCTTTTTGTATCTTCAGAGACAATGGGTTACAGTCTTCTCTGTCAGAAGTGATTACATCTCATTATGTTTACCACATACATAATAATTAATACAGACCTAAGTCTGTTACTGTTGTTGAAGTGTTTGATGAGTTGATTGGTGATGGTCAGCATTCGTAGGGAACAGATGTTTACCTAAGACATTGTTGTGAGTCCTTAACCAAATACCTGTGCCCTAAAACACACAATCTCTATACTGTTTGACTGTTTCAGCTGATTGAATATCCAGAAGACAGTGGTTGAATGAAATCATGAAAAGACAATGCTTGATTGATGTAACCTCTCGGACAGAAAAAATACAAACTAATGATTGCTTCATAGATAAACTGAACCAATGTATATATATATATATATATATATATATATATATATATATATATATACAGAATATAAAGGAAATAATAAAAGTAAGTTTTTCCACTACAATGGCAATAGCTGGCTGTGTGTATGGAGCTTAATAATATTAATTAGTTTGTTGCTCCTCTTCCCTTTTCTGTCATTGGTAGATGACACAGATTGTGCTTGTATGGAATTTGTCGATGCAACTATTGTAATCCTAGAACACTTTGAGTGGAGAAACCATCCAATAATATGCTAATTTAAGAAGAAACGTCCGCGTACTATACACAGTTTATTTATAGAGTTTATTATTATTATTATTACTATTATTTATTCCTTTGCCAGACACCCTTATCCAGGATGACTTAGGCTATAGGATACAATAGCAAAACAAAAGTGCTAAACAGAGCAAAAAATTACTAATCAGACATAATACAAATTAAAGATCGAAATGACAGAAGTGCAGGTAAAATATAGAGTTGGTTATTGCAGTGTGTGGCTCCGTCTGCCTGGCAGCATCAGTGACTGTCTGTAGACTCAGGCCAGTGCTTTCAGTGGAAAGATAGACTTCAGTTCCAAGTTAGCCGGGGGGTGAGGAGACTGAGTCTTAGTCAGTCTTCATTTTTATGCAACTGACTAACTTGCATAGACTAGTCTAACTGTCAAATTAAGACCAGTCTAATGGTTTAGATAAGTGTAATATAGTTTTATGCGACCGGCCCCAGGGCTTGTTCACGTGGCCTCGCAGGTGCTGTTGCTCTATATGGCTGCCTTATAGTGGTATATATATAATTCACTGTCACACAGTAGAGCTTGTGGCACCGCTCCTAGCTGTGCTAGTTGAGCAGGTGGTGTCTACTCCCGTATTAAGCAGAGGGCACACGGGTGGATTGCTGTTGCCCCGCTTTGTATTATGTTCGATTCTTACAGCACAGTGGAGCTTGCTGTCGCTCCGCTCCTAGCTGTACAGGTTGAGCAGGCGGTAACTGAGTTGATTTTGGGCATTAGCTGAAGTGGAATCTAAACACAATGTCAATGAAGACTGCCTTGCCATGCTTGATTCTACAGAAACTGGCGCCAATGAAGGTGATTTCATTGAATCAAATAAGATCGTCTTTCACCTGACATGCTATAGATGATTCATAGACAGGAAAAATAGAACGAGTGCTGGAAAAAACTAATGTACCGTAGGGGTCTGTAACCCTTGGATGTCATCATCAGGATCCTGTCTTTTCATCGGCACTTTTCACCACAAGCTTGTTCCTCACCAAGGACAATTCAAATAGGTGAAGAATATGTAAATTGTTCATGATTTAGATAGAATTTTTCTTAATTGTACTCTGGTTTTCAACTCTTTAATTTCACCCCTTTTTATTGATAACTCTAATGCATCACTCTTGTCTGCTTGTTTACACGTTCACCTCACACAGACTGTCCTCATTCTGCACAGAATATGACCATTTACTCATTGAAGGCTCAGATTTTCTGAAGCTGTTTACGTGATCTAATATTCCAGTAATAACATTGGGAGGAATACTTACAAATGAACCAGCAAAAACGCAATGTGCAGCACACCAGGTGAATATTTGTTGTAAGTTTTGTTGATGTACTTGATGCATTTATTTGAACTAGTCACCTACTGGTATATTAACGTTTAAAAAAGGAATGACATATTTAGGGCTGCCCCCTGAAAGTCAACGAGTCGAATCATCAGTCGGAGACCCCTCAGTCGACTGAGATTCTTCAAGTCAAGCAGGGCAAGCTGGCACGCTTGCACCAAAAATAATCTGCATGACAACATGCGCTGCCTGGTGGTTGGCGTTTTGTGCACAATGCCCGGCTCTTCTGACAGCGCCTCGCTGGCAGCGCCTCAGCGCTCTAGAGGCACAGCGCTGTTTCAGCTGAGGCTTTTGTGATTGGATGGCTGGGTAAACAGTGATAGTAATGAGCGCTGCGTTTTACCCAAAGTTGAACATTTTTCAACTCTCGGCGACCAGAACAAAACGCTCAGTGCTCAGCAGGGAAGAGACGCGCATCCAGATCGGTGGGAATTCCCCTCAGTACTCTCTTTTAGAGTTCACTTCACCAGTACAACCACCGCCCCCCCCCCCCGGACCTCACCTCATCAGCAATATCGCCCCAATCCCCCCCCGACCTCACTTCACCTTCTCCGAAAGGTGGGGGAAAGGTTCTGATTTAGGGGATTTTTAGGACCAGTTTGGGGGGAATCAAGGAGAGGACACACTGGACGTGCTGCTGGCTTTTTAAATATGCAGTGCTCCCATTGCAAACAACTGAAAAATACGCTGGCCTCAGGAAAAAACGCTTTGGTGGACACACGGCTTAAAGTATGGCGGCATTTCGATTTATTTATTAGTTGTTTAAAATAAATTCACGACATTCCCCGACTGACATCTCTTCTTACAACAGGATAGGCCTACTTCTTAATTTATCTTTAAACGGTCATTTGTTTACTCATTTACACGTCCTTTTTAATGTTTACAGTGAAATAAAACAATTTGATTAGCTTGATTTAAAAAGAAATACATGTGTGCTGCCTGTCACATTATTCTGACAAATCCATATGGTAGCCCGATGTTGTCAGCAATTCAAATAGACCGCAATTCAAATCTTGCATCATAGGCAGCTGTCTTCTATTAATTTTTAAATGGGAAAAAATATGTCCCCACCACTCTGTTGCATTTGCTTATGTTAATGTGGTCAAAATCATCACTGAAACTCATGCCAATGGATTTTCTGATTGCCAGATAGTCTATTATGAACAAAAAAGAAAAAAGGAATGATTAGTCGAATCTCTGTATTGAACAGCCAGATCCGATTCGACTGACAGAATTCTGAGTCAGGTAAAGCCCT
Source organism: Amia ocellicauda (assembly GCF_036373705.1). Taxonomy (NCBI): domain Eukaryota; kingdom Metazoa; phylum Chordata; class Actinopteri; order Amiiformes; family Amiidae; genus Amia; species Amia ocellicauda. Next base: position 306,541 of record NC_089863.1, on the reverse strand, counting down.
AGACATATTACACTGTTGTGTAACTTTGGGTATTGCCTGAAGACCTTAAAATAAAAAACAGAAAGTGTTTGAGAGAGAGAGAGAGAGAGAGACGGGGACGAGGGGTTGTGTTTAAAATAGGGCTATAGCACAATTATTGACACGTTATATTTTTCGTTAAACAGTTTATACATATTATTTTATTAAACTCGAAATTTGAAATAAATCTTTTACATTTGAATGACCACAAGTACTGCAATAAAAATAATGCCAGCAGGGGAGGTCTTGATGCCTAAAGGCAAAGGTTTCATTCTCTCCAATTTGTCAATGTGTGAATTGTGAAAATTGTGAAGATACTCCAGAGGAATTATCCCTCGATTCTGATGGTGTGTTAACTGATTAAATAGACTCACTCAGAATCCAGTGTGCACATTTCTTGGAGAGCTGGGCTGTTAACAAGATTCGGCAAATCATGTCTGCACCAGGGGATTTATGGCAACTGATGGAGGATAGTTTACTATACACTATGCCAAACTCTAGGGTTAATTTTTTCCATGCCTTCCACTTTGGATTTGTAGAATTGTTTTTTGCCACGTATTTCCCTTTGGACCTTATTTCTGTAGAACCTTGCCAGAGCACATGGTTTTCCAGTCTTGAAGGCTTTTTGTCACTGGTTGATCAGGTGTTTGATCTTAGGGGTGATCCATGGCTTGTCTGAAGGGTAGATTTTCACCATCTTCATAAGGAAATGTCTATGGATTTCAGACAGGATGGTATTGTAGAAGGCATTGGCTTTTTCATTAGTGTTGGTTGCTTCGTTTACCTCTAGCCATAACTGATTAGTAATCCACTTGCCAAACTTGATCAGGCCAGGCTCCCTTATAGGTCGTATCACTCGTTTGGTGCGCTGGAAAGGTCTTAGTTGTGCGTCATGTCGGTTGGCTTCACCTCTGGTGTTGTTCTGAACCACCTGGCAGAGTTTGTTGTCTAGGCATATTTCATGGACATTAAGGCAGGGAGGGTCTGTGATGCAGCCGCTAGGAGGCCCAGTAGCCTCTGGCAAAGGGACACCCTGACATGAGCTCTGTCGGAAGAGGGAGAGACACGTGCGCATGGAGGCAACTCTCTCTGTCGCCAGCATGGCAAGCATGGCAACAGAATCGAGGCGCAGTCCGAAGAACTGTGCCTGCTGAGTTGGCATCAGGCGTCTCTTCTCTCGATTGACCCAGAGTCCCAGAACCTGCTCCCTCGAGTGAGAACAAACCAGTCGGTCATCTAGATAATTGAGGACGCGGACCCCCTGGCAACGCAAGGGGGCTAACACGACGTCCATGCACTTGGAAAACAGCAAACTCGAACGCTCAGCCCTTGAAGAGAAACTTCCTGTGCGCCTGCACAATGGGGATGTGAAAGTAAGCATCTTTTTGATCCACCATGGTGAACCAGTTGCCGGGCTTGTTGGCCTGGGACATGGTGCGCAGGTTGAGCATCTTGAAGCGCAGCACCTTGAGGTGGCAGATCAGGCGCATCAGATCCAAGATGGGGTGGAAACCTCCATCTTTCTTGGGCACAAGGAAGTATGAGGAATAGGATCCCTCGTGCTGCCCTGGTGCCCAGACAGACCTCCCCACTCCAGTTGGGCATGGTGCGTCGGCCGCAAGTGACAGAGTGGCGGGGGCGAGAGGCAATAGAGGACGAACCTGCGCTAACGTCACGTTTTATAGAACCGGAGCCGGAGCGGAGTTGGAGCTTGCAGTGCTGGAGCCGGAGCCGAGGTCATGGAGCTGCTCCACTCTTTCCCTCTTCACTAAACTCACCCAGATATTAAGTCCAGTTTTCTTAAATTAACAAAATACATAACTTCATAGGTATAGTTGTGTGTTGGGGGTTATAAAATAAGATCAGTTCTCACTCCAGCTATTAGTACATAATACATTATTTTTTATTAGTTGTAATTATATGACACCATCACTTTCTCACTGCGTTTTAGAAGAGATTCTATAATCTCAGGGCACATCTCTTGTGAACCACTTGCAAAATAAGTAAAGTCCATTTTAACTCTACATTTTTAAGTATTTCCAAATTATTTTATTCCAACCAAATTCTTCATCTGCCTAAATTAACCTAATTTTATAGCCATCTGTTATCTGAAATGTCCTGACTAGTTTGTCCAAAAGTTGGTTGCCAGGGAGTTGCCAGGGAGTGCGGAGTCATGCCCCCTGTACCTTGTTTGCCACTTTTGAGATACGAATATACCGGACCCCTGGTGGGGGGGGTTTGCGAAATGTCAACCTAGAGGGGGTGCTGGCAATTCGACGACGATGGGGGGAGGTTGAGGGCAAATTGTACACGGATAACATTTTTAACAACACATTCAATAGATTACAGTACTTAAAATAACCATACATCGTCCAAAAATACTGGACAGGGGGTCAAAGTACATACACTACATGGCCAAAAGTATGTGGACACCTGCTTGTCAAACATCTCATTCCAAAATCATGGGCATTAATATGGAGTTGGTCCCCCCTTTGATGCAATAACAGCCTCCACTCTTCTGGGAAGGCTTTCCACTAGATGTTGGAACATTGGTGAGGGGATTTCAGCCACAAGAGCATTAGTGAGGTCGGGCACTGATGTTGGGCGATCAGGCCTGGCTCACAGTCGGCTTTTCCATTCATCCCAAAGCTGGGATGGGGTTGAGGTGAGGGCTCTGAGCAGGCCAGTCAAGTTCTTCGACAAACTATTTCTGTATGGACCTCACTTTGTGCATGGGTTGTTATGCTGAAACAGGAAAGGGCCTTCCCCAAACTGTTGCCACAAATTTGGAAGTGCAAAATCACCTAGAATGTAATTGTAGGCTGTAGTATTAAGATTTCCCAAGCCCTGAGACCATTATTCCTCCTCCTAACTTTACAGTTGGTCTATGCCAGTGTTTCTCAAAGTGTGGGGCGCGCCCCCCCCTAGGGGGGAGCTGGGGCTGCTGGAGCCAGCCTGGAGCTGGAGCAGTGGGTCTCCATCCGCACCAGAGCCAGCCTGGACCTGGAGCTGAACCTCTGGAGCCACTCCGGAGCCAGCAAACCCAGAGCACTGCCAACCCTAGCACAGGGGCCAATGGCAGCTTTGATAGTGACATTTCGATCGGGTTCCTATGGAAGGGCGCAGAAATTCCTCCCTTTTGGGCAGTGCTTCCGACTTGAAAAGTAACATAAGAAAGTTTACAATCGAGAGGAGGCCATTCAACCCATCGTGCTCGTTTGGTGTCCATTAATAACTAAGTGATCCAAGGATCCTATCCAGTCTGTTTTTGAATGTTCCCAAATTGTCTCTTCAGCCACATCGCTGGGGAGTTTGTTCAGATTGTGACGACTCTCTGTGTAAAGAAGTGTCTCCTGTTTTCTGTCTTGAATGCCTTGAAGCCCAATTTCCATTTGTGTCCCCGGGTGCGTGTGTCTCTGCTGATCTGGAAAAGCTCCTCTGGTTTGATGTGGTCGATGCCTTTCATGATTTTGAAGACCTGGATCAAGTCCCCACGTAGTCTCCTCTGTTCCAGTTCAAGGTTCAGTTTCTCTCTCAGTAGGACATTCCCTTCAAGCCTGGAATAAGTCTGTACCCCGGACCCAGGTTACAAATGGAAATTGGGCTTCAAGGCATTCAAGACAGAAAACAGGAGACACTTCTTCACACAGAGAGGCGTCACAATCTGAACAAACTCCCCAGCGATGTGGCTGAAGAGACAATTTGGGAACATTCAAAAACAGACTGGATAGGATCCTTGGATCACTCAGTTATTAATGGACACCAAACGAGAGCAATGGGGCCAATGGCCTCCTCTCGATTGTAAACTTTCTTATGTTCTTATTGTACAGTCTTAACATTACTTCCCTTGTTTTAAATTCTACACTTTTGACAATATACCTTAGTGTAACGATCACCCTGCATGACTGTTAAGCAGCCACACTGCCCTCCAAACGGAGTGATTATTGGCCCACTTTATAAGCAGTTAAACTACGTCAGCAAGGGTGACAAACAGCAAACTCAGGGATGTCAATTGTGTCAATTCTTAAACATTGCAGTTTATTATGGGGATTTAGGATGACAGAAACGGAAATAGGATAGATAGGAAAGAAACCATGAAATAAGTGAAGTATAGAAGACTGGACAAGAAGAAGACTGCAGAGTACAACTATAGCATAAGGATAGAGAAGGGATATTAATTGATATATGGTAAAGGACTTGGTAAAGGTAGAAAAGTACTGGGAATATAACAGGAGAAAAAGAAAGAGAAATAAAGTGCTGAGCTGAAGCAGAAGCCCAAAATACTAACTAACATTCAGACCCTCCACATACAGACAACCCAACAAATGCACAATGTAGAATTAGATGGATGGATTAGAATGGAGATAAACAGGATTGAAGTGGATGCAGTCCAGGAAATAAAACTGGGAACAGGTTGAAGAAAAGTAACAAAATAAAGACAAAAGGAACTGTCCTGTAAAGTAACAAAATAAATTGGGAATGTCCAAGTCTTGATGAAAATGTTCATGGAAAAACAATCCAATGTCAACAGAATGGAGTGAGCTCAGCCAGCAGACGTGCAGTGAAAACAGCAATGAATGTGGAGGAGATTGACTGATTGTTGCAATGGTCTGCAACTTTGGAATGATGAGTGAAGATGAATGCAGCAGTTGTGAGGAAAGTCCAAATCAAGCCAACACACAAACTGTAAAACACTCAACAGGATCCCACACTAGACAAAACAATAAACACCTACATAAACAACAGTGCTAACAGAGACTGTTAGTATATAGTAGTATATAGTATAATAGTATAATAATAGTATATAGCTAATTGAATGCACTGTTGGTAGGTTTGATTAGAGTAAACACAATAGAAATAGGAAAGATATAGAAAGTATTGCAAAAAACAATGGGGTCACCCCAGCTATGGCAGCTCTGTATATACTAACTAGGGCTGCAGCTATTGATCAATTTAGTAATCGAGTATTCTACCGATGATTCCATCGATTATTCGAGTAATCGTATAAATACTTTTGCCTTCTTAAAGAGCAACAGTAAATATACAAAAGAGAAAAGAGGTCTCTTAAAATGAACAACTATTTGGTTTCCTTTTTATAAAAATCTAAATTTGTATTGCTTAAATAGCATATATTATCTGTCAAAACTCATATGCGTGGCAGCATTTGTCGGAGGTAAAAAAACAGTCCTGGCAGGATCGTGTCTGGATGCGGTAGATAAAACGCTGCAGTCAGTTTGTGAAATCCTGAGCTTCATTCATGTTGTTATTATGAAGTCACACCATATGTTCTGTGGTTATTTTCTTGAGCAAAACTTAGCTAACTTAGGGACATCAAAACTAGCCAACATATTGATTTAGTTCTTAATTAGCCATTACAGATAGCCTTAATTAACGCACGCTGTCGGCTGCAGACATTGTCAAGGCATTGATTTGATTTTTTATTACGGTTGTATATTTCTGTTTAGATTTTTTTTGGGGGGGAAGTGATTGCCACCAAGGGTAGGGAGGAGGGGACATGTTCTTGATATATTGCTTTTGTTATGCTGATGTGTTTGTTCCCCCATATCTATAAATAAAAATATACATATATAAAAATATCACAGTGATGTGACCCTCCACCACACACAAAGAAAAGAGTGAGATTACTACTTCATCTGATTGAGCTGGATTATTGCTTTATAACGATATAGCATTTGTTAAACTATGTGAATTCCTTACAAAGTTATGACATTAAGTTCCACTGCTTGGAATATAGAAAACACAGAACATCGCTGTTAAAGTCCCGCTGACATTCTCTTCATAATCTCCCCCGCAATATACACTCATATCCATCATATTTACATGACATTGAGCATACATATCCCTGACGTGTGTGTTTGGGCTTAATCTATACAATGTGCTCGAGTCACAGATGAAATGCCCCTCTCCCTCTCGGGTTTGCATGGTTTGAGTTTATTGCACATACATACATATACATTGATCAGATAGTACTATGTGTAATTTTGCATTTACATCTGTGACCTCTTTACTAGTTGATGGGAGCATGTTGTATTAAAGTGAGTGGATTGGATCAGGTGTCTCTAATAAACGAATAAATGTAGTCATGGAAAAGTCATGGAAAATAAAAATCTGATTTTCGTGGGAACCCTTATAGCAGATCGATAAATCCAGTGTGGGTCCTCGATCGCAATTTGCATCGGTTCATGTTTTCGGTTTATAAGAAATCCATCATCTACATAACTAATAAAATAAGAAAACTATGAAAACAGATATACAACCGTGGCTTGGGCTAACAAGACCTGTCCCCCCTGGAACACCCTGCCTACAGAATGAAAGGAAGACAAGAAATCTTCCGGTTCCTACTTCCTCTTCAAAGCTCACGTCTTAAAGGGCCAGTCAGTAAGTGTGCAACGTCACCAAATACATCACCAACGTGTCTCCTTTCCTCTCCAGGCTGTCAGGCTGTGGGATCACAGAGGGAGGCTGTGCAGCCCTGGCCTCAGCTCTGCGTTCACACCCCTCAACTCTGAGAGAGCTGGATCTGAGCCACAATCGCCCAGGGGTCTCAGGAGTGACAGAGCTCTGTGCTCTACTGGAGGATCCCAACTGTAAACTAGAGAAACTGTGGTAAGTAGAGGCTGTGTGACTGTGTGAATATTCAGTCACTGACAGGAGAGACTGTGGTTTCTGAGCTCACCTCCTCTTCACTGCTCTAACCCCGTCTCTCCCTGTACTGTGTCTCTGTCAAACTGCTGTCCCTTATTCATCTCTCATTCCCTGAGTATAATGTGTCCTCCTCACCCCACACAGGGCAGGAAGGAAGAGATGGTTGAATTGTGGATTTATCTATTGAAACAGATTACTGTGTGTATGTGTGTATGTGTCTACGTTAGGGAATAGACAGTGTCAGTGACCTATTTACAGGCAGGATTAAGCAGCTGAAGGTCCTCTGTGTGGCCAATCAGAAAGCTCTGCTCCAGGCAGAGATGTTGCTGGTGAAGTTGTGCAGACAGAAGAGCCTTGAATGTGTGTGTGTTTGCGGCCGTGTGCTCATACCAGTCAGACAGCCCAGTCACACACAGCGTGGTGAGCAATAGAGCAGCAGCAGGGTGACTACATTTGTGCCAGGAGCTTTTTATTTTCTCCCCAAAGAACTGAAAACGTTGTGCTTGAGTGTATTTTAAATAATGGCTAAATAAGTCAGAGTTATAGGGTTATAGGTAGGGAATAAAAAGAACAGCCGCCAAATGCGGGTAGATTTAGCCAGTGGCGGGTAAATCTGTCAATCTTACCAGCCAACAAGTGTACGGGAACTCAACTTGTTTTAATTTCTCATAATGTATTGGTCAATCTGTTTCAAAAAGTGCTTGAGTTATAATAGTTGCGTTGACAATGTTCATATTCGCACAATCGGTGGAATTCAGCAGGTCTGCGCATGTCTGCGCAAATCTGCACTACAACGCACCCCATGGCTTCCTTACAGAGAAGCACATACGTGTACAACATGTGCAGTGCAATGAAACTACCACAGATCTACAGCTGGGATGTTAACCCACCTAAAAGCCAGACACCCTTCTGTGAAACTAGCAATGACAGAAAAGGAAGGAGGAGCAACAGACACATTATACACACACAGCAGCTATTGCTGTTTATTCTGTATTGTCTGGAACTCGAACGCACGGTTCTGTTTCCGAACACAGAGCGGCAGTGCGAGTGAGGTGTGGAGAGGAAAAGACACTCGTTTACACAAGTACATTGTGTCAATTAGCTACATAGAGAGGTCTTATCCATTTTGTATTTCGCTGTTGTGACCGGAAAGCATTGCCACAAGGACGCTAATGTTAAGGCATTTTCATTGCAGCTCACATTGCTCAACTGGCAATTGAATGAAAATGTATGAAAATTGAGAAAGAGAAACATATAGGTCGGTCAGTTACAGATGTAATGGCAAAATATTATTTTATTTACAAATAGTCACAACCTTTATAGTTAATGTTTATGTGACAATACAAAGTTGTGATGTCGGCAACAATAATAATACGAGAGTTGACAGGTCTGCTGTTATTATGCCATTTCCATACGTCTTCTAATAATGCATTTTTACATAGATATTTATTTAACGAAGCTGTTGTGTCAGATAAGTATTGATCAATTACGACGTATTAATTTATGGGGAAACGATAGAGACGTGCGTTTTTTGCTGCGTAGCGGAGATTGTGCTGAAGAGAAACGTGCGGTTTGTTCACATCGCGTCTTTGCTGGCGTGCGGTGTTGACCAATGAAAGGACGTCACTGTCTGTCATCATCCCTAGAGATGATATTTTTGACCCAATCCAAAGGACCTCTCAGCCCTGGCGCTCTCAGCTGATAAAGCAGGTGTCAGGTTATGCGCTGATGAGAGAGCAGTGGTCAGAGTGCAGATGACAGAGAGAGACAGACTTTTACAATATACACTCATATCCATCATATTTACATGACATTGAGCATACATATCCCTGACGTGTGTGTTTGGGCTTAATCTATACAATGTGCTCGAGTCACAGATGAAATGCCCCTCTCCCTCTCGGGTTTGCATGGTTTCAGTTTATTGCACTGGAGACGAGCTGCTGTTTACCCGCAAGGAATTGTCTTGCGCCTTGTTGTTTAATACTTTGTTTTAATGATCTTACCGAGTGTTTGTTCACGTCACCGATGAAGCTACAAAGCCGTGAATAGAAGTGTTTTATGAAGTTATGTGCAGTACAGAACAGTGCACAACAATATAGAGCATCATGATAATAGGAATCAAAAGTGATCCGCATTGCCATTAACCATGAAACGTCCATCAGCAACTCACTTTACCTTGAAACCCACAATAAACCAGGGTTCCCACGGTCATGGAAAGTCATGGAAGAGTCATGGAAAATGACCAAAACATTTCAAGTCTTGTGAAATTGCTACACATATACACAGTGAAACCCATTTAAACATACGTGAAAAATTATGTTCACTCTGATACAAAGTAACAGTTTCATGGTGCAGAATAAAATTGTATTATATCCTGTTTAAATTTTCCTTTTATTACGTACTCTGTAATACATGTGGGTATTATGAACCTCATGGCACACAGTGGTCTGTGCTGATATTATGTACACAGGGATTTCCAAGTCTTGGAGTCTGTGTGAAGTGCATATGTACACTGAGCACAACTCCTATACCCATATAGCAACACACAGCACTCGGTGCGATCACAACACAGACTCTCCTCACTCTGCACAGATCCTCAAGATAATAGGTTGCATTTTTGTGCTACAAATGTGTGTCATTCTGAACAGAGTCTGACCATTCAGCCAGTACATTCACAGTGTTTGTGTAGATTCTGAGCAGAATGACGTAAATCCGTGTAAATTGGTCAGGATCTGGCAGCATGATGATTTAATGTGAAATTAAGTTAATAGTAAAAGTTAATCTCACGCACCTCCTGTTCACCAGGACCAGTGTTGAGAACCCCTGCCTACATGAAATGCAAAAACTGTATCAAGTGTCCGTTGCATTTAAATTAAGTATGAAATGTATGATATGCATATTTATTTAAAATCATGTAAATAATAACAATACATATTTTCCTATTCAACAAATTACATTTAGTTTCAAAACCACAAGCAAGTTCTACAGAAGTCACCAATATTCACTGTTTATCCCAAAGCTCACTTGTGCTGAGTTTCTTGTGCCGCTTGCACTGTCCTCAACGCCACAATGCTGACCAACCTCCGAGTGTGAGCCAATCATATAGCGCCATATTAAACATGTGACCTCCAAGCATCTGTGTGAGCTGTGCACTGCAGAACAGCTGTGATGTGTAGCTGACAAGATAATGTCGTATCAAACCAGCTTGTGAAGTAGTGTTTCATAAGAAATAATTACTCATAAGAGACTGAAAATAATAGTGCTTTAAAATGGGTACAAATCGGTAAAATCCACACTCCTCAGCACAAAAGTCTGGTAATTTATTGGTGAAAATTATTTCTTTTTTTTTTTAAAAAGAAAGAATAAAATCTAAAGCTTTCATGTTTAAAACAAAGCAGTCATCTAAAACACTTCTTTAGCAGCTTACAGGAATGGATTACTGTAGGCCCTACTGACCTGACCATTTGTATATCGTAATGTTTGAATGTATGTTTTTATTTATTAACTGATTGATCGTAGTGTATATTCAAGGCAATTCACAATTACTGCTAAAATCATTAATATACAGATTGTTAATGTTGTTTTCTGCTGTAATTAACATTTATACTACATATACATTGATCAGATAGTACTTTGTGTAATTTTGCATTTACATCTGTGACCTCTTTACTAGTTGATGGGAGCATGTTTTATTAAAGTGAGTGGATTGGATCAGGTGTCTCTAATAAACGAATAAATGTAGTCATGGAAAAGTCATGGAAAATAAAAATCTGATTTTCGTGGGAACCCTTATAGCAGATCGATAAATCCAGTGTGGGTCCTCGATCGCAATTTGCATCGGTTCATGTGTTCGGTTTATAAGAAATCCATCATCTACATAACTAATAAAATAAGAAAACTATGAAAACAGATATATAACCGTGGCTTGGGCTAACAAGACCTGTCCCCCCTGGAACACCCTGCCTACAGAATGGAAGGAAGACAAGAAATCTTCCGGTTCCTACTTCCTCTTCAAAGCTCACGTCTTAAAGGGCCAGTCAGTAAGTGTGCAACGTCACCAAATACATCACCAACGTGTCTCCTTTCCTCTCCAGGCTGTCAGGCTGTGGGATCACAGAGGGAGGCTGTGCAGCCCTGGCCTCAGCTCTGCGTTCACACCCCTCAACTCTGAGAGAGCTGGATCTGAGCCACAATCGCCCAGGGGTCTCAGGAGTGACAGAGCTCTGTGCTCTACTGGAGGATCCCAACTGTAAACTAGAGACACTGCAGTAAGTAGAGGCTGTGTGACTGTGTGAATATTCAGTCACTGACAGGAGAGACTGTGGTTTCTGAGCTCACCTCCTCTTCACTGCTCTAACCCCGTCTCTCCCTGTACTGTGTCTCTGTCAAACTGCTGTCCCTTATTCATCTCTCATTCCCTGAGTATAATGTGTCCTCCTCACCCCACACAGGGCAGGAAGGAAGAGATGGTTGAATTGTGGATTTATCTATTGAAACAGATTACTGTGTGTATGTGTGTATGTGTCTACATTAGGGAATAGACAGTGTCAGTGATCTATTTACAGGCAGGTTAAGCAGCTGAAGGTCCTCTGTGTGGCCAATCAGAAAGCTCTGCTCCAGGCAGAGATGTTGCTGGTGAAGTTGTGCAGACAGAAGAGCCTTGAATGTGTGTGTGTTTGCGGCCGTGTGCTCATACCAGTCAGACAGCCCAGTCACACACAGCGTGGTGAGCAATAGAGCAGCAGCAGGGTGACTACATTTGTGCCAGGAGCTTTTTATTTTCTCCCCAAAGAACTGAAAACGTTGTGCTTGAGTGTATTTTAAATAATGTCTAAATAAGTCAGAGTTATAGGGTTATAGGCAGGGAATAAAATTAACACCCGCCAAATGCGGGTAGATTTAGCCAGTGGCGGGTAAATCTGTCAATCTTACCAGCCAACAAGTGTACGGGAACTCAACTTGTTTTAATTTCTCATAATGTATTGGTCAATCTGTTTCAAAAAGTGCTTGAGTTATAATAGTTGCGTTGACAATGTTCATATTCGCACAATCGGTGGAATTCAGCAGGTCTGCGCATGTCTGCGCAAATCTGCACTACAACGCACCCCATGGCTTCCTTACAGAGAAGCACATACGTGTACAACATGTGCAGTGCAATGAAACTACCACAGATCTACAGCTGGGATGTTAACCCACCTAAAAGCCAGACACCCTTCTGTGAAACTAGCAATGACAGAAAAGGAAGGAGGAGCAACAGACACATTATACACACACAGCAGCTATTGCTGTTTATTCTGTATTGGCTGGAACTCGAACGCACGGTTCTGTTTCCGAACACAGAGCGGCAGTGCGAGTGAGGTGTGGAGAGGAAAAGACACTCGTTTACACAAGTACATTGTGTCAATTAGCTACATAGAGAGGTCTTATCCATTTTGTATTTCGCTGTTGTGACCGGAAAGCATTGCCACAAGGACGCTAATGTTAAGGCATTTTCATTGCAGCTCACATTGCTCAACTGGCAATTGAATGAAAATGTATGAAAATTGAGAAAGAGAAACATATAGGTCGGTCAGTTACAGATGTAATGGCAAAATATTATTTTATTTACAAATAGTCACAACCTTTATAGTTAATGTTTATGTGACAATACAAAGTTGTGATGTCGGCAACAATAATAATACGAGAGTTGACAGGTCTGCTGTTATTATGCCATTTCCATACGTCTTCTAATAATGCATTTTTACATAGATATTTATTTAACGAAGCTGTTGTGTCAGATAAGTATTGATCAATTACGACGTATTAATTTATGGGGAAACGATGGAGACGTGCGTTTTTTGCTGCGTAGCGGAGATTGTGCTGAAGAGAAACGTGCGGTTTGTTCACATCGCGTCTTTGCTGGCGTGCGGTGTTGACCAATGAAAGGACGTCACTGTCTGTCATCATCCCTAGAGATGATATTTTTGACCCAATCCAAAGGACCTCTCAGCCCTGGCGCTCTCAGCTGATAAAGCAGGTGTCAGGTTATGCGCTGATGAGAGAGCAGTGGTCAGAGTGCAGATGACAGAGAGAGACAGACTTTTACATTGCAGCTTATAAACTATGACTTTTAATGACCACATTCATTTTAATGACTTTTAAGGGCCTGAAGAAAATACTTTGAAATGTAATGAGTTTTAATGACGTGCAGAAACCCAGAGAAGGGAGTAGCAGTGAAAGAGCAAGAGGAGCATGAAGAGCGACAGTGTGTCACCATATAACACCCCTTCTCATGGGTTGGTTTAGTGTGTTCATACAGATCCCCATTAGCTGCCATGTTATTGCATATGTGATTGACTAATTTGAAAACGATGCTCCCGCACAGTGTCTCTACTTGCAAGTGTTATAATTCGATAGAATGCAATGTTTTGGTCAAAGACCTTATAACACTTGCAAGTAGAAACAGTGTGGGAGCATGTTTTTTCTGTCCAGATGCTTTTCCCTCATATGCACCTGTCTAAGAGTCTATACAGGTGTGGGATTAGATTTTGTTATTGTGATTGATTAAATAGCTGAATAAATGTCATGTTTTAACATGTTCATGACACATTAATACAGCCTCATGTATTTTTGGTGATGTTTGCCTTTAGCTGGTAAAAATACCAAGTGGCTGGTAAGTTTTTTCCTTCTACCAGATACAGTGGCTAGTGGCCAAACAAGTTAATTTTATTCCCTGGTTACAGGGCAGTCAGGGTCTCGTTTTGGTAGTCGTGGTCTTCCTCCAGATCGGGTCAATAGGCAGAAGTGGGTTCTTTGATCAATCGGTGACAGAGTAGAAAAGTCCCACAAACAGAAGTCAGTCACTAGTCTGCTGCTCAACAGCTGCCGCCCGGCGTCCTGCTCTTCCCCTCAGGTAAATGCATTGAGGCTCTGTGTGCTCGTCCTTTACAATAATGTATTTGTGAACTATGGGCTGAAATGCTAGTTTTTATTTATAAACATAAGAGAAACACTTTAATGTGCATTTACACCAATACACTGGTAAAATGGGAAATAATACATGATTATATAAATAATATTTTTCTGATAAGCTGTGGATAAGGTATCTCCTAGCATTGTTTGAGACACACACAGGGCCGGCCCTGGCCTTTTGGGGGTAGTAGGTGAGATTTCTTTGTGGGGCCCCGAACCTCACTGAAAAACATTGAAGTGTTGCCCATCTTTATGGCGGATAGTAAATGTTTAGGTAAAACTAAAATACACACAAGCATTTAAATGGTGCACAATCACAGAACATTGATTGCACTTTAACATACACTGTACACGTTGAAGAGATATATTCAGTAATAAATACAAATGTAAATTTTACACTGTGCACATTGAAATAACAGCAATAACTAATAAACAGTTTAGGAAAAATAACATCCACACCAAAAATACTATAGTGCATTTTCAAATTAAATTAAAATTAAATACAATGCTATCAAACATCATTAGGATGGCAACTGGCAGTAGGCGAGCTGTCACAGTGATGTGACCCTCCACCACACACAAAGAAAAGAGTGAGATTACTACTTCATCTGATTGAGCTGGATTATTGCTTTATAACGATATAGCATTTGTTAAACTATGTGAATTCCTTACAAAGTTATGACATTAAGTTCCACTGCTTGGAATATAGAAAACACAGAACATCGCTGTTAAAGTCCCGCTGACATTCTCTTCATAATCTCCCCCGCAATATACACTCATATCCATCATATTTACATGACATTGAGCATACATATCCCTGACGTGTGTGTTTGGGCTTAATCTATACAATGTGCTCGAGTCACAGATGAAATGCCCCTCTCCCTCTCGGGTTTGCATGGTTTCAGTTTATTGCACTGGAGACGAGCTGCTGTTTACCCGCAAGGAATTGTCTTGCGCCTTGTTGTTTAATACTTTGTTTTAATGATCTTACCGAGTGTTTGTTCACATCACCGATGAAGCTACAAAGCCGTGAATAGAAGTGTTTTATGAAGTTATGTGCAGTACAGAACAGTGCACAACAATATAGAGCATCATGATAATAGGAAACAAAAGTGATCCGCATTGCCATTAACCATGAAACGTCCATCAGCAACTCACTTTACTTTGAAACCCACAATAAACCAGGGTTCCCACGGTCATGGAAAGTCATGGAAAAGTCATGGAATATAACCAAAACATTTCAAGTCTTGTGAAATTGTTACACATATACACAGTGAAACCCTATTACAACATACGTGAGATATTATGCTCACTCTGATATAAAGTAACAGTTTCATGGTACAGAATAAAATTGTATTAAATCCTGTTTAAGTTTTCCTTTTATTACGTACTCTGTAATACATGTGGGTATTATGAACCTCATGGCACACAGTGGTCTGTGCTGTTATTATGTACACAGGGATTTCCAAGTCTTGGAGAGTCTGTGTGAAGTGCATATGTACACTGAGCACAACTCCTATACCCATATAGCAACACACAGCACTCGGTGCGATCACAACACAGACTCTCCTCACTCTGCACAGATCCTCAAGATAATAGGTTGCATTTTTGTGCTACAAATGTGTGTCATTCTGAACAGAGTCTGACCATTCAGCCAGTACATTCACAGTGTTTGTGTAGATTCTGAGCAGAATGACGTAAATCCGTGTAAATTGGTCAGGATCTGGCAGCATGATGATTTAATGTGAAATTAAGTTAATAGTAAAAGTTAATCTCACGCACCTCCTGTTCACCAGGACCAGTGTTGAGAACCCCTGCCTACATGAAATGCTCAAACTGTATCAAGTGTCCGTTGCATTTAAATTAAGTATGAAATGTATGATATGCATATTTATTTAAAATCATGTAAATAATAACAATACATATTTTCCTATTCAACAAATTACATTTAGTTTCAAAACCACAAGCAAGTTCTACAGAAGTCACCAATATTCACTGTTTATCCCAAAGCTCACTTGTGCTGAGTTTCTTGTGCCGCTTGCACTGTCCTCAACGCCACAATGTTGACCAACCTCCGAGTGTGAGCCAATCATATAGCGCCATGTTAAACACGTGACCTCCAAGCATCTGTGTGAGCTGTGCACTGCAGAACAGCTGTGATGTGTAGCTGACAAGATAATGTCGTCATATCAAACCAGCTTGTGAAGTAGTGTTTCATAAGAAATAATTACTCATGAGAACCTGAAAATAATAGTGCTTTAAAATGGGTACAAATCGGTAAAATCCACACTCCTCAGCACAAAAGTCTGGTAATTTATTGGTGAAAATTATTTCTTTTTTTTGTTTTAAAAGAAAGAATAAAATCTAAAGCTTTCATGTTTAAAACAAAGCAGTCATCTAAAACACTTCTTTAGCAGCTTACAGGAATGGATTACTGTAGGCCCTACTGACCTGACCATTTGTATATCGTAATGTTTGAATGTATGTTTTTACTAATTAACTGATTGATCGTAGTGTATATTCAAGGCAATTCTGATTTACTGCTAAAATCATTAATATACAGATTGTTAATGTTGTTTTCTGCTGTAATTAACATTTATACTACATATACATTGATCAGATAGTACTATGTGTAATTTTGCATTTACATCTGTGACCTCTTTACTAGTTGATGGGAGCATGTTTTATTAAAGTGAGTGGATTGAATCAGGTGTCTCTAATAAACGAATAAATGTAGTCATGGAAAAGTCATGGAAAATAAAAATCTGATTTTCGTGGGAACCCTTATAGCAGATCGATAAATCCAGTGTGGCTCCTCGATCGCAATTTGCATCGGTTCATGTGTTCGGTTTATAAGAAATCCATCATCTACATAACTAATAAAATAAGAAAACTATGAAAACAGATATACAACCGTGGCTTGGGCTAACAAGACCTGTCCCCCCTGGAACACCCTGCCTACAGAATGGAAGGAAGACAAGAAATCTTCCGGTTCCTACTTCCTCTTCAAAGCTCACGTCTTAAAGGGCCAGTCAGTAAGTGTGCAACGTCACCAAATACATCACCAACGTGTCTCTTTCCTCTCCAGGCTGTCAGGCTGTGGGATCACAGAGGGAGGCTGTGCAGCCCTGGCCTCAGCTCTGCGTTCACACCCCTCAACTCTGAGAGAGCTGGATCTGAGCCACAATCGCCCAGGGGTCTCAGGAGTGACAGAGCTCTCCGCTCTACTGGAGGATCCCAACTGTAAACTACAGACACTGCGGTAAGTAGAGGCTGTGTGACTGTGTGAATATTCAGTCACTGACAGGAGAGACTGTGGTTTCTGAGCTCACCTCCTCTTCACTGCTCTAACCCCGTCTCTCCCTGTACTGTGTCTCTGTCAAACTGCTGTCCCTTATTCATCTCTCATTCCCTGAGTATAATGTGTCCTCCTCACCCCACACAGGGCAGGAAGGAAGAGATGGTTGAATTGTGGATTTATCTATTGAAACAGATTACTGTGTGTATGTGTCTACGTTAGGGAATAGACAGTGTCAGTGACCTATTTACAGGCAGGTTAAGCAGCTGAAGGTCCTCTGTGTGGCCAATCAGAAAGCTCTGCTCCAGGCAGAGATGTTGCTGGTGAAGTTGTGCAGACAGAAGAGCCTTGAATGTGTGTGTGTTTGCGGCCGTGTGCTCATACCAGTCAGACAGCCCAGTCACACACAGCGTGGTGAGCAATAGAGCAGCAGCAGGGTGACTACATTTGTGCCAGGAGCTTTTTATTTTCTCCCCAAAGAACTGAAAACGTTGTGTTTGAGTGTATTTTAAATAATGGCTAAATAAGTCAGAGTTATAGGGTTATAGGTAGGGAATAAAAAGAACAGCCGCCAAATGCGGGTAGATTTAGCCAGTGGCGGGTAAATCTGTCAATCTTACCAGCCAACAAGTGTACGGGAACTCAACTTGTTTTAATTTCTCATAATGTATTGGTCAATCTGTTTCAAAAAGTGCTTGAGTTATAATAGTTGCGTTGACAATGTTCATATTCGCACAATCGGTGGAATTCAGCAGGTCTGCGCATGTCTGCGCAAATCTGCACTACAACGCACCCCATGGCTTCCTTACAGAGAAGCACATACGTGTACAACATGTGCAGTGCAATGAAACTACCACAGATCTACAGCTGGGATGTTAACCCACCTAAAAGCCAGACACCCTTCTGTGAAACTAGCAATGACAGAAAAGGAAGGAGGAGCAACAGACACATTATACACACACAGCAGCTATTGCTGTTTATTCTGTATTGGCTGGAACTCGAACGCACGGTTCTGTTTCCGAACACAGAGCGGCAGTGCGAGTGAGGTGTGGAGAGGAAAAGACACTCGTTTACACAAGTACATTGTGTCAATTAGCTACATAGAGAGGTCTTATCCATTTTGTATTTCGCTGTTGTGACCGGAAAGCATTGCCACAAGGACGCTAATGTTAAGGCATTTTCATTGCAGCTCACATTGCTCAACTGGCAATTGAATGAAAATGTATGAAAATTGAGAAAGAGAAACATATAGGTCGGTCAGTTACAGATGTAATGGCAAAATATTATTTTATTTACAAATAGTCACAACCTTTATAGTTAATGTTTATGTGACAATACAAAGTTGTGATGTCGGCAACAATAATAATACGAGAGTTGACAGGTCTGCTGTTATTATGCCATTTCCATACGTCTTCTAATAATGCATTTTTACCTAGATATTTATTTAACGAAGCTGTTGTGTCAGATAAGTATTGATCAATTACGACGTATTAATTTATGGGGAAACGATGGAGACGTGCGTTTTTTGCTGCGTAGCGGAGATTGTGCTGAAGAGAAACGTGCGGTTTGTTCACATCGCGTCTTTGCTGGCGTGCGGTGTTGACCAATGAAAGGACGTCACTGTCTGTCATCATCCCTAGAGATGATATTTTTGACCCAATCCAAAGGACCTCTCAGCCCTGGCGCTCTCAGCTGATAAAGCAGGTGTCAGGTTATGCGCTGATGAGAGAGCAGTGGTCAGAGTGCAGATGACAGAGAGAGACAGACTTTTACATTGCAGCTTATAAACTATGACTTTTAATGACCACATTCATTTTAATGACTTTTAAGGGCCTGAAGAAAATACTTTGAAATGTAATGAGTTTTAATGACGTGCAGAAACCCAGAGAAGGGAGTAGCAGTGAAAGAGCAAGAGGAGCATGAAGAGCGACAGTGTGTCACCATATAACACCCCTTCTCATGGGTTGGTTTAGTGTGTTCATACAGATCCCCATTAGCTGCCATGTTATTGCATATGTGATTGACTAATTTGAAAACGATGCTCCCGCACAGTGTCTCTACTTGCAAGTGTTATAATTCGATAGAATGCAATGTTTTGGTCAAAGACCTTATAACACTTGCAAGTAGAAACAGTGTGGGAGCATGTTTTTTCTGTCCAGATGCTTTTCCCTCATATGCACCTGTCTAAGAGTCTATACAGGTGTGGGATTAGATTTTGTTATTGTGATTGATTAAATAGCTGAATAAATGTCATGTTTTAACATGTTCACGACACATCAATACAGCCTCATGTATTTTTGGTGATGTTTGCCTTTAGCTGGTAAAAATACCAAGTGGCTGGTAAGTTTTTTCCTTCTACCAGATACAGTGGCTAGTGGCCAAACAAGTTAATTTTATTCCCTGGTTACAGGGCAGTCAGGGTCTCGTTTTGGTAGTCGTGGTCTTCCTCCAGATCGGGTCAATAGGCAGAAGTTGGTTCTTTGATCAATCGGTGACAGAGTAGAAAAGTCCCACAAACAGAAGTCAGTCACTAGTCTGCTGCTCAACAGCTGCCGCCCGGCGTCCTGCTCTTCCCCTCAGGTAAATGCATTGAGGCTCTGTGTGCTCGTCCTTTACAATAATGTATTTGTGAACTATGGGCTGAAATGCTAGTTTTTATTTATAAACATAAGAGAAACACTTTAATGTGCATTTACACCAATACACTGGTAAAATGGGAAATAATACATGATTATATAAATAATATTTTTCTGATAAGCTGTGGATAAGGTATCTCCTAGCATTGTTTGAGACACACACAGGGCCGGCCCTGGCCTTTTGGGGGCCATAGGTGAGATTTCATTGAGGGGCCCCGAACCTCACTGAAAAACATTGAAGTGTTGCCCATGTTTACGGCGGATAGAAAATGTTTTGGTAAAACTAAAATACACACAAACATTTAAATGGTGCACAATCACAGAACATTGATTGCACTTTAACTTACACTGTACACGTTGAAGAGATATATTCAGTAATAAATACAAATGTAAATCTTGCACTGTGCACATTGAAATAACAGCAATAACTAATAAACAGTTTAGGAAAACATCCACACCAAAAATAGTATAGCACATGTTCAAATTAAATTTAAATTAAATACAATGCTATCAAACATCATTAGGATGGCAACTGGCAGTAGGCGAGCTGTCACAGTTATGTGACCCTCCACCACACACAAAGAAAAGAGTGAGATTACTACTTCATCTGATTGAGCTGGATTATTGCTTTATAACGATATAGCATTTGTTAAACTATGTGAATTCCTTACAAAGTTATGACATTAAGTTCCACTGCTTGGAATATAGAAAACACAGAACATCGCTGTTAAAGTCCCGCTGACATTCTCTTCATAATCTGCCCCGCAATATACACTCATATCCATCATATTTACATGACATTGAGCATACATATCCCTGACGTGTGTGTTTGGGCTTAATCTATACAATGTGCTCGAGTCACAGATGAAATGCCCCTCTCCCTCTCGGGTTTGCATGGTTTCAGTTTATTGCACTGGAGACGAGCTGCTGTTTACCCGCAAGGAATTGTCTTGCACCTTGTTGTTTAATACTTTGTTTTAATGATCTTACCGAGTGTTTGTTCACGTCACCGATGAAGCTACAAAGCCGTGAATAGAAGTGTTTTATAAAGTTATGTGCAGTACAGAACAGTGCACCACAATATAGAGCATCATGATAATAGGAAACAAAAGTGATCCGCATTGTCATTAACCATGAAACGTCCATCAGCAACTCACTTTACCTTGAAACCCACAGTAAACCAGGGTTCCCACGGTCATGGAAAGTCATGGAAGAGTAATGGAAAATGACCAAAACATTTCAAGTCTTGTGAAATTGCTACACATATACACAGTGAAACCCATTTAAACATACGTGAAAAATTGTGTTCACTCTGATACAAAGTAACAGTTTCATGGTGCAGAATAAAATTGTATTATATCCTGTTTAAATTTTCCTTTTATTACGTATTCTGTATTACATGTGGGTATTCTGAACCTCATGGCACACAGTGGTCTGTGCTGATATTATGTACACAGGGATTTCCAAGTCTTGGAGAGTCTGTGTGAAGTGCATATGTACACTGAGCACAACTCCTATACCCATATAGCAACACACAGCACTCGGTGCGATCACAACACAGACTCTCCTCACTCTGCACAGATCCTCAAGATAATAGGTTGCATTTTTGTGTTACAAATGTGTGTCATTCTGAACAGAGTCTGACCATTCAGCCAGTACATTCACAGTGTTTGTGTAGATTCTGAGCAGAATGACGTAAATCCGTGTAAATTGGTCAGGATCTGGCAGCATGATGATTTAATGTGAAATTAAGTTAATAGTAAAAGTTAATCTCACGCACCTCCTGTTCACCAGGACCAGTGTTGAGAACCCCTGCCTACATGAAATGCTCAAACTGTATCAAGTGTCCGTTGCATTTAAATTAAGTATGAAATGTATGATATGCATATTTATTTAAAATCATGTAAATAATAACAATACATATTTTCCTATTCAACAAATTACATTTAGTTTCAAAACCACAAGCAAGTTCTACAGAAGTCACCAATATACACTGTTTATCCCAAAGCTCACTTGTGCTGAGTTTCTTGTGCCGCTTGCACTGTCCTCAACGCCACAATGCTGACCAACCTCCGAGTGTGAGCCAGTCATATAGCGCCATATAAAACACGTGACCTCCAAGCATCTGTGTGAGCTGTGCACTGCAGAACAGCTGTGATGTGTAGCTGAGAAGATAATGTCGTCATATCAAACCAGCTTGTGAAGTAGTGTTTCATAAGAAATAATTACTCATAAGAGACTGAAAATAATAGTGCTTTAAAATGGGTACAAATCGGTAAAATCCACACTCCTCAGCACAAAAGTCTGGTAATTTATTGGTGAAAATTATTTCTTTAAAAAAAAAAAAAAGAAAGAATAAAATCTAAAGCTTTCAAGTTTAAAACAAAGCAGTTGTCTAAAACACTTCTTTAGCAGCTTACAGGAAAGGATTACTGTAGGCCCTACTGACCTGACCATTTGTATATCGTAATGTTTGAATGTATGTTTTTACTAATTAATTGATTGATCGTAGTTTATATTCAAGGCAATTCTGATTTACTGCTAAAATCATTAATATACAGATTGTTAATGTTGTTTTCTGCTGTAATTAACATTTATACTACATATACATTGATCAGATAGTACTATGTGTAATTTTGCATTTACATCTGTGACCTCTTTACTAGTTGATGGGAGCATGTTTTATTAAAGTGAGTGGATTGGATCAGGTGTCTCTAATAAACGAATAAATGTAGCCATGGAAAAGTCATGGAAAATAAAAATCTGATTTTCGTGGGAACCCTTATAGCAGATCGATAAATCCAGTGTGGCTCCTCGATCGCAATTTGCATCGGTTCATGTGTTCGGTTTATAAGAAATCCATCATCTACATAACTAATAAAATAAGAAAACTATGAGAACAGAAATACAGCCATGGCTTGGGCTAACAAGACCTGTCCCCCCTGGAACACCCTGCCTACAGAATGGAAGGAAGACAAGAAATCTTCCGGTTCCTACTTCCTCTTCAAAGCTCACGTCTTAAAGGGCCAGTCACTAAGTGTGCAACGTCACCAAATACATCACCAACGTGTTTCCTTTCCTCTCCAGGCTGTCATGGTGTGGGATCACAGAGGGAGGCTGTGCAGCCCTGGCCTCAGCTCTGCGTTCAAACCCCTCAACTCTGAGAGCGCTGGATCTGAGCCACAATCACCCAGGGGTCTCAGGAGTGACAGAGCTCTGTGCTCTACTGGAGGATCCCAACTGTAAACTAGAGACACTGCAGTAAGTAGAAGTTGTGTGACTGTGTGAATATTCAGTCACTGACAGGTGAGACTGTGGTTTCTGAGCTCACCTCCTCTTCACTGCTCTAACCCCGTCTCTCCCTGTACTGTGTCTCTGTCAAACTGCTGTCCCTTATTCATCTCTCATTCCCTGAGTATAATGTGTCCTCCTCACCCCACACAGGGCAGGAAGGAAGAGATGGTTGAATTGTGGATTTATCTATTGAAACAGATTACTGTGTGTATGTGTGTATGTATGTACGTTAGGGAATAGACAGTGTCAGTGACCTATTTACAGGCAGGATTAAGCAGCTGAAGGTCCTCTGTGTGTCCAATCAGAAAGCTCTGCTCCAGGCAGAGATGTTGCTGGTGAAGTTGTGCAGACAGAAGAGCCTTGAATGTGTGTGTGTTTGCGGCCGTGTGCTCATACCAGTCAGACAGCCCAGTCACACACAGCGTGGTGAGCAATAGAGCAGCAGCAGGGTGACTACATTTGTGCCAGGAGCTTTTTATTTTCTCCCCAAAGAACTGAAAACGTTGTGTTTGAGTGTATTTTAAATGATGGCTAAATAAGTCAGAGTTATAGGGTTATAGGTAGGGAATTAAAAGAACAGCCGCCAAATGCGGGTAGATTTAGCCAGTGGCGGGTAAATCTGTCAATCTTACCAGCCAACAAGTGTACGGGAACTCAACTTGTTTTAATTTCTCATAATGTATTGGTCAATCTGTTTCAAAAAGTGCTTGAGTTATAATAGTTGCGTTGACAATGTTCATATTCGCACAATCGGTGGAATTCAGCAGGTCTGCGCATGTCTGCGCAAATCTGCACTACAACGCACCCCATGGCTTCCTTACAGAGAAGCACATACGTGTACAACATGTGCAGTGCAATTAAACTACCACAGATCTACAGCTGGGATGTTAACCCACCTAAAAGCCAGACACCCTTCTGTGAAACTAGCAATGACAGAAAAGGAAGGAGGAGCAACAGACACATTATACACACACAGCAGCTATTGCTGTTTATTCTGTATTGTCTGGAACTCGAACGCACGGTTCTGTTTCCGAACACAGAGCGGCAGTGCGAGTGAGGTGTGGAGAGGAAAAGACACTCGTTTACACAAGTACATTGTGTCAATTAGCTACATAGAGAGGTCTTATCCATTTTGTATTTCGCTGTTGTGACCGGAAAGCATTGCCACAAGGACGCTAATGTTAAGGCATTTTCATTGCAGCTCACATTGCTCAACTGGCAATTGAATGAAAATGTATGAAAATTGAGAAAGAGAAACATATAGGTCGGTCAGTTACAGATGTAATGGCAAAATATTATTTTATTTACAAATAGTCACAACCTTTATAGTTAATGTTTATGTGACAATACAAAGTTGTGATGTCGGCAACAATAATAATACGAGAGTTGACAGGTCTGCTGTTATTATGCCATTTCCATACGTCTTCTAATAATGCATTTTTACATAGATATTTATTTAACAAAGCTGTTGTGTCAGATAAGTATTGATCAATTACGACGTATTAATTTATGGGGAAACGATGGAGACGTGCGTTTTTTGCTGCGTAGCGGAGATTGTGCTGAAGAGAAACGTGCGGTTTGTTCACATCGCGTCTTTGCTGGCGTGCGGTGTTGACCAATGAAAGGACGTCACTGTCTGTCATCATCCCTAGAGATGATATTTTTGACCCAATCCAAAGGACCTCTCAGCCCTGGCGCTCTCAGCTGATATAGCAGGTGTCAGGTTATGCGCTGATGAGAGAGCAGTGGTCAGAGTGCAGATGACAGAGAGAGACAGACTTTTACATTGCAGCTTATAAACTATGACTTTTAATGACCACATTCATTTTAATGACTTTTAAGGGCCTGAAGAAAATACTTTGAAATGTAATGAGTTTTAATGACGTGCAGAAACCCAGAGAAGGGAGTAGCAGTGAAAGAGCAAGAGGAGCATGAAGAGCAACAGTGTGTCACCATATAACACCCCTTCTCATGGGTTGGTTTAGTGTGTTCATACAGATCCCCATTAGCTGCCGTGTTATTGCATATGTGATTGACTAATTTGAAAACGATGCTCCCGCACAATGTCTCTACTTGCAAGTGTTATAATTCAATAGAATGCAATGTTTTGGTCAAAGACCTTATAACACTTGCAAGTAGAAACAGTGTGGGAGCATGTTTTTTCTGTCCAGATGCTTTTCCCTCATATGCACCTGTCTAAGAGTCTATACAGGTGTGGGATTAGATTTTGTTATTGTGATTGATTAAATAGCTGAATAAATGTCATGTTTTAACATGTTCACGACACATCAATACAGCCTCATGTATTTTTGGTGATGTTTGCCTTTAGCTAGTAAAAATACCAAGTGGCTGGTAAGTTTTTTCCTTCTACCAGATACAGTGGCTAGTGGCCAAACAAGTTAATTTTATTCCCTGGTTACAGGGCAGTCAGGGTCTCGTTTGGTAGTCGTGGTCTTCCTCCAGATCGGGTCAATAGGCAGAAGTGGGTTCTTAGATCAATCGGTGACAGAGTAGAAAAGTCCCACAAACAGAAGTCAGTCACTAGTCTGCTGCTCAACAGCTGCCGCCCGGCGTCCTGCTCTTCCCCTCAGGTAAATGCATTGAGGCTCTGTGTGCTCGTCCTTTACAATAATGTATTTGTGAACTATGGGCTGAAATGCTAGTTTTTATTTATAAACATAAGAGAAACACTTTAATGTGCATTTACACCAATACACTGGTAAAATGGGAAATAATACATGATTATATAAATAATATTTTTCTGATAAGCTGTGGATAAGGTATCTCCTAGCATTGTTTGAGACACACACAGGGCCGGCCCTGGCCTTTTGGGGGCCATAGGTGAGATTTCATTGAGGGGCCCCGAACCTCACTGAAAAACATTGAAGTGTTGCCCTTTATCTTTATGGCGGATAGTAAATGTTTAGGTAAAACTAAAATACACACAAGCATTTAAATGGTGCACAATCACAGAACATTGATTGCACTTTAACATACACTGTACACGTTGAAGAGATATATTCAGTAATAAATACAAATGTAAATTTTACACTGTGCACATTGAAATAACAGCAATAACTAATAAACAGTTTAGGAAAAATAACATCCACACCAAAAATACTATAGTGCATTTTCAAATTAAATTAAAATTAAATACAATGCTATCAAACATCATTAGGATGGCAACTGGCAGTAGGCGAGCTGTCACAGTGATGTGACCCTCCACCACACACAAAGAAAAGAGTGAGATTACTACTTCATCTGATTGAGCTGGATTATTGCTTTATAACGATATAGCATTTGTTAAACTATGTGAATTCCTTACAAAGTTATGACATTAAGTTCCACTGCTTGGAATATAGAAAACACAGAACATCGCTGTTAAAGTCCCGCTGACATTCTCTTCATAATCTCCCCCGCAATATACACTCATATCCATCATATTTACATGACATTGAGCATACATATCCCTGACGTGTGTGTTTGGGCTTAATCTATACAATGTGCTCGAGTCACAGATGAAATGCCCCTCTCCCTCTCGGGTTTGCATGGTTTCAGTTTATTGCACTGGAGACGAGCTGCTGTTTACCCGCAAGGAATTGTCTTGCGCCTTGTTGTTTAATACTTTGTTTTAATGATCTTACCGAGTGTTTGTTCACATCACCGATGAAGCTACAAAGCCGTGAATAGAAGTGTTTTATAAAGTTATGTGCAGTACAGAACAGTGCACCACAATATAGAGCATCATGATAATAGGAAACAAAAGTGATCCGCATTGCCATTAACCATGAAACGTCCATCAGCAACTCACTTTACCTTGAAACCCACAGTAAACCAGGGTTCCCACGGTCATGGAAAGTCATGGAAGAGTCATGGAAAATGACCAAAACATTTCAAGTCTTGTGAAATTGCTACACATATACACAGTGAAACCCATTTAAACATACGTGAAAAATTATGTTCACTCTGATACAAAGTAACAGTTTCATGGTGCAGAATAAAATTGTATTATATCCTGTTTAAGTTTTCCTTTTATTACGTATTCTGTATTACATGTGGGTATTATGAACCTCATGGCACACAGTGGTCTGTGCTGATATTATGTACACAGGGATTTCCAAGTCTTGGAGAGTCTGTGTGAAGTGCATATGTACACTGAGCACAACTCCTATACCCATATAGCAACACACAGCACTCGGTGCGATCACAACACAGACTCTCCTCACTCTGCACAGATCCTCAAGATAATAGGTTGCATTTTTGTGCTACAAATGTGTGTCATTCTGAACAGAGTCTGACCATTCAGCCAGTACATTCACAGTGTTTGTGTAGATTCTGAGCAGAATGACGTAAATCCGTGTAAATTGGTCAGGATCTGGCAGCATGATGATTTAATGTGAAATTAAGTTAATAGTAAAAGTTAATCTCACGCACCTCCTGTTCACCAGGACCAGTGTTGAGAACCCCTGCCTACATGAAATGCTCAAACTGTATCAAGTGTCCGTTGCATTTAAATTAAGTATGAAATGTATGATATGCATATTTATTTAAAATCATGTAAATAATAACAATACATATTTTCCTATTCAACAAATTACATTTAGTTTCAAAACCACAAGCAAGTTCTACAGAAGTCACCAATATACACTGTTTATCCCAAAGCTCACTTGTGCTGAGTTTCTTGTGCCGCTTGCACTGTCCTCAACGCCACAATGCTGACCAACCTCCGAGTGTGAGCCAATCATATAGCGCCATATTAAACACGTGACCTCCAAGCATCTGTGTGAGCTGTGCACTGCAGAACAGCTGCGATGTGTAGCTGACAAGATAATGTCGTATCAAACCAGCTTGTGAAGTAGTGTTTCATAACAAATAATTACTCATAAGAACCTGAAAATAATAGTGCTTTAAAATGGGTACAAATCGGTAAAATCCACACTCCTCAGCACAAAATTCTGGTAATTTATTGGTGAAAATTATTTCTTTTTAAAAAAACAAGAAAGAATAAAATCTAAAGCTTTCAAGTTTAAAACAAAGCAGTCGTCTAAAACACTTCTTTACCAGCTTACAGGAAAGGATTACTGTAGGCCCTACTGAACTGACCATTTGTATATTGTAATGTTTGAATGTATGTTTTTATTAATTAACTGATTGATCGTAGTTTATATTCAAGGCAATTCTGATTTACTGCTAAAATCATTAATATACAGATTGTTAATGTTGTTTTCTGCTGTAATTAACATTTATACTACATATACATTGATCAGATAGTACTATGTGTAATTTTGCATTTACATCTGTGTCCTCTTTACTAGTTGATGGGAGCATGTTTTATTAAAGTGAGTGGATTGGATCAGGTGTCTCTAATAAACGAATAAATGTAGTCATGGAAAAGTCATGGAAAATAAAAATCTGATTTTCGTGGGAACCCTTATAGCAGATCGATAAATCCAGTGTGGGTCCTCGATCGCAATTTGCATCGGTTCATGTGTTCGGTTTATAAGAAATCCATCATCTACATAACTAATAAAATAAGAAAACTATGAAAACAGAAATACAACCGTGGCTTGGGCTAACAAGACCTGTCCCCCCTGGAACACCCTGCCTACAGAATGGAAGGAAGACAAGAAATCTTCCGGTTCCTACTTCCTCTTCAAAGCTCACGTCTTAAAGGGCCAGTCAGTAAGTGTGCATCGTCACCAAATACATCACCAACGTGTCTCCTTTCCTCTCCAGGCTGTCAGGCTGTGGGATCACAGAGGGAGGCTGTGCAGCCCTGGCCTCAGCTCTGCGTTCAAACCCCTCAACTCTGAGAGAGCTGGATCTGAGCCACAATCGCCCAGGGGTCTCAGGAGTGACAGAGCTCTGTGCTCTACTGGAGGATCCCAACTGTAAACTAGAGAAACTGTGGTAAGTAGAGGCTGTGTGACTGTGTGAATATTCAGTCACTGACAGGAGAGACTGTGGTTTCTGAGCTCACCTCCTCTTCACTGCTCTAACCCCGTCTCTCCCTGTACTGTGTCTCTGTCAAACTGCTGTCCCTTATTCATCTCTCATTCCCTGAGTAAAATGTGTCCTCCTCACCCCACACAGGGCAGGAAGGAAGAGATGGTTGAATTGTGGATTTATCTATTGAAACAGATTACTGTGTGTATGTGTGTATGTGTCTACGTTAGGGAATCGACAGTGTCAGTGATCTATTTACAGGCAGGATTAAGCAGCTGAAGGTCCTGTGTGTGTCCAATCAGAAAGCTCTGCTCCAGGCAGAGATGTTGCTGGTGAAGTTGTGCAGACAGAAGAGCCTTGAATGTGTGTGTGTTTGCGGCCGTGTGCTCATACGAGTCAGACAGCCCAGTCACACACAGCGTGGTGAGCAATAGAGCAGCAGCAGGGTGACTACATTTGTGCCAGGAGCTTTTTATTTTCTCCCCAAAGAACTGAAAACGTTGTGCTTGAGTGTATTTTAAATAATGGCTAAATAAGTCAGAGTTATAGGGTTATAGGTAGGGAATAAAAAGAACAGCCGCCAAATGCGGGTAGATTTAGCCAGTGGCGGGTAAATCTGTCAATCTTACCAGCCAACAAGTGTACGGGAACTCAACTTGTTTTAATTTCTCATAATGTATTGGTCAATCTGTTTCAAAAAGTGCTTGAGTTATAATAGTTGCGTTGACAATGTTCATATTCGCACAATCGGTGGAATTCAGCAGGTCTGCGCATGTCTGCGCAAATCTGCACTACATCGCACCCCATGGCTTCCTTACAGAGAAGCACATACGTGTACAACATGTGCAGTGCAATGAAACTACCACAGATCTACAGCTGGGATGTTAACCCACCTAAAAGCCAGACACCCTTCTGTGAAACTAGCAATGACAGAAAAGGAAGGAGGAGCAACAGACACATTATACACACACAGCAGCTATTGCTGTTTATTCTGTATTGTCTGGAACTCGAACGCACGGTTCTGTTTCCGAACACAGAGCGGCAGTGCGAGTGAGGTGTGGAGAGGAAAAGACACTCGTTTACACAAGTATATTGTGTCAATTAGCTAGATAGAGAGGTCTTATCCATTTTGTATTTCGCTGTTGTGACCGGAAAGCATTGCCACAAGGACGCTAATGTTAAGGCATTTTCATTGCAGCTCACATTGCTCAACTGGCAATTGAATGAAAATGTATGAAAATTGAGAAAGAGAAACATATAGGTCGGTCAGTTACAGATGTAATGGCAAAATATTATTTTATTTACAAATAGTCACAACCTTTATAGTTAATGTTTATGTGACAATACAAAGTTGTGATGTCGGCAACAATAATAATACGAGAGTTGACAGGTCTGCTGTTATTATGCCATTTCCATACGTCTTCTAATAATGCATTTTTACATAGATATTTATTTAACGAAGCTGTTGTGTCAGATAAGTATTGATCAATTACGACGTATTAATTTATGGGGAAACGATGGAGACGTGCGTTTTTTGCTGCGTAGCGGAGATTGTGCTGAAGAGAAACGTGCGGTTTGTTCACATCGCGTCTTTGCTGGCGTGCGGTGTTGACCAATGAAAGGACGTCACTGTCTGTCATCATCCCTAGAGATGATATTTTTGACCCAATCCAAAGGACTTCTCAGCCCTGGCGCTCTCAGCTGATAAAGCAGGTGTCAGGTTATGCGCTGATGAGAGAGCAGTGGTCAGAGTGCAGATGACAGAGAGAGACAGACTTTTACATTGCAGCTTATAAACTATGACTTTTAATGACCACATTCATGTTAATGACTTTTAAGGGCCTGAAGAAAATACTTTGAAATGTAATGAGTTTTAATGACGTGCAGAAACCCAGAGAAGGGAGTAGCAGTGAAAGAGCAAGAGGAGCATGAAGAGCAACAGTGTGTCACCATATAACACCCTTTCTCATGGGTTGGTTTAGTGTGTTCATACAGATCCCCATTAGCTGCCATGTTATTGCATATGTGATTGATTAATTTGAAAACGATGCTCCCGCACAATGTCTCTACTTGCAAGTGTTATAATTCAATAGAATGCAATGTTTTGGTCAAAGACCTTATAACACTTGCAAGTAGAAACAGTGTGGGAGCATGTTTTTTCTGTCCAGATGCTTTTCCCTCATATGCACCTGTCTAAGAGTCTATACAGGTGTGGGATTAGATTTTGTTATTGTGATTGATTAAATAGCTGAATAAATGTCATGTTTTAACATGTTCACGACACATCAATACAGCCTCATGTATTTTTGGTGATGTTTGCCTTTAGCTGGTAAAAATACCAAGTGGCTGGTAAGTTTTTTCCTTCTACCAGATACAGTGGCTAGTGGCCAAACAAGTTAATTTTATTCCCTGGTTACAGGGCAGTCATGGTCTCGTTTGGTAGTCGTGGTCTTCCTCCAGATCGGGTCAATAGGCAGAAGTGGGTTCTTAGATCAATCGGTGACAGAGTAGAAAAGTCCCACAAACAGAAGTCAGTCACTAGTCTGCTGCTCAACAGCTGCCTCCCGGCGTCCTGCTCTTCCCCTCAGGTAAATGCATTGAGGCTCTGTGTGCTCGTCCTTTACAATAATGTATTTGTGAACTATGGGCTGAAATGCTAGTTTTTATTTATAAACATAAGAGAAACACTTTAATGTGCATTTACACCAATACACTGGTAAAATGGGAAATAATACATGATTATATAAATAATATTTTTCTGATAAGCTGTGGATAAGGTATCTCCTAGCATTGTTTGAGACACACACAGGGCCGGCCCTGGCCTTCTGGGGGTCATAGGTGAGATTTCATTGTGGGGCCCCGAACCTCACTGAAAAACATTGAAGTGTTGCCCTTTATCTTTATGGCGGATAGTAAATGTTTAGGTAAAACTAAAATACACACAAGCATTTAAATGGTGCACAATCACAGAACATTGATTGCACTTTAACATACACTGTACACGTTGAAGAGATATATTCAGTAATAAATACAAATGTAAATCTTGCACTGTGCACATTGAAATAACAGCAATAACTAATAAACAGTTTAGGAAAAATAACATCCACACCAAAAATAGTATAGCACATGTTCAAATTAAATTTAAATTAAATACAATGCTATCAAACATCATTTGGATGGCAACTGGCAGTAGGCGAGCTGTCACTGTGATGTGACCCTCCACCACACACATAGAAAAGAGTGAGATTACTACTTCATCTGATTGAGCTGGATTATTGCTTTATAACGATATAGCATTTGTTAAACTATGTGAATTCCTTACAAAGTTATGACATTAAGTTCCACTGCTTGGAATATAGAAAACACAGAACATCGCTGTTAAAGTCCCGCTGACATTCTCTTCATAATCTCCCCCGCAATATACACTCATATCCATCATATTTACATGACATTGAGCATACATATCCCTGACGTGTGTGTTTGGGCTTAATCTATACAATGTGCTCGAGTCACAGATGAAATGCCCCTCTCCCTCTCGGGTTTGCATGGTTTCAGTTTATTGCACTGGAGACGAGCTGCTGTTTACCCGCAAGGAATTGTCTTGCGCCTTGTTGTTTAATACTTTGTTTTAATGATCTTACCGAGTGTTTGTTCACATCACCGATGAAGCTACAAAGCCGTGAATAGAAGTGTTTTATGAAGTTATGTGCAGTACAGAACAGTGCACCACAATATAGAGCATCATGATAATAGGAAACAAAAGTGATCCGCATTGCCATTAACCATGAAACGTCCATCAGCAACTCACTTTACTTTGAAACCCACAATAAACCAGGGTTCCCACGGTCATGGAAAGTCATGGAAAAGTCATGGAATATAACCAAGATATTTGAAGTCTTGTGAAATTGTTACACATATACACAGTGAAACCCATTTACAACATACGTGAGAAATAATGTTCACTCTGATATAAAGTAACAGTTTCATGGTGCAGAATAAAATTGTATTAAATCCTGTTTAAGTTTTCCTTTTATTACGTACTCTGTAATACATGTGGGTATTATGAACCTCATGGCACACAGTGGTCTGTGCTGATATTATGTACACAGGGATTTCCAAGTCTTGGAGAGTCTGTGTGAAGTGCATATGTACACTGAGCTCAACTCCTATACCCATATAGCAACACACAGCACTCGGTGCGATCACAACACAGACTCTCCTCACTCTGCACAGATCCTCAAGATAATAGGTTGCATTTTTGTGCTACAAATGTGTGTCATTCTGAACAGAGTCTGACCATTCAGCCAGTACATTCACAGTGTTTGTGTAGATTCTGAGCAGAATGACGTAAATCCGTGTAAATTGGTCAGGATCTGGCAGCATGATGATTTAATGTGAAATTAAGTTAATAGTAAAAGTTAATCTCACGCACCTCCTGTTCACCAGGACCAGTGTTGAGAACCCCTGCCTACATGAAATGCAAAAACTGTATCAAGTGTCCGTTGCATTTAAATTAAGTATGAAATGTATGATATGCATATTTATTTAAAATCATGTAAATAATAACAATACATATTTTCCTATTCAACAAATTACATTTAGTTTCAAAACCACAAGCAAGTTCTGCAGAAGTCACCAATATACACTGTTTATCCCAAAGCTCACTTGTGCTGAGTTTCTTGTGCCGCTTGCACTGTCCTCAACGCCACAATGCTGACCAACCTCCAAGTGAGAGCCAATCATATAGCGCCATGTTAAACACGTGACCTCCAAGCATCTGTGTGAGCTGTGCACTGCAGAACAGCTGTGATGTGTAGCTGAGAAGATAATGTCGTATCAAACCAGCTTGTGAAGTAGTGTTTCATAAGAAATAATTACTCATAAGAGACTGAAAATAATAGTGCTTTAAAATGGGTACAATTCGGTAAAATCCACACTCCTCAGTACAAAAGTCTGGTAATTTATTGGTGAAAATTATTTCTTTTTTAAAAAACAAGAAAGAATAAAATCTAAAGCTTTCAAGTTTAAAACAAAGCAGTCATCTAAAACACTTCTTTAGCAGCTTACAGGAAAGGATTACTGTAGGCCCTACTGACCTGACCATTTGTATATCGTAATGTTTGAATGTATGTTTTTACTAATTAACTGATTGATCGTAGTTTATATTCAAGGCAATTCTGAATTACTGCTAAAATCATTAATATACAGATTGTTAATGTTGTTTTCTGCTGTAATTAACATTTATACTACATATACATTGATCAGATAGTACTATGTGTAATTTTGCATTTACATCTGTGACCTCTTTACTAGTTGATGGGAGCATGTTTTATTAAAGTGAGTGGATTGGATCAGGTGTCTCTAATAAACGAATAAATGTAGTCATGGAAAAGTCATGGAAAATAAAAATCTGATTTTCGTGGGAACCCTTATAGCAGATCGATAAATCCAGTGTGGGTCCTCGATCGCAATTTGCATCAGTTCATGTGTTCGGTTTATAAGAAATCCATCATCTACATAACTAATAAAATAACAAACTATGAGAACAGAAATACAACCGTGGCTTGGGCTAACAAGACCTGTCCCCCCTGGAACACCCTGCCTACAGAATGGAAGGAAGACAAGAAATCTTCCGGTTCCTACTTCCTCTTCAAAGCTCACGTCTTAAAGGGCCAGTCAGTAAGTGTGCAACGTCACCAAATACATCACCAACGTGTCTCCTTTCCTCTCCAGGCTGTCAGGCTGTGGGATCACAGAGGGAGGCTGTGCAGCCCTGGCCTCAGCTCTGCGTTCACACCCCTCAACTCTGAGAGAGCTGGATCTGAGCCACAATCGCCCAGGGGTCTCAGGAGTGACAGAGCTCTGTGCTCTACTGGAGGATCCCAACTGTAAACTAGAGAAACTGCGGTAAGTAGAGGCTGTGTGACTGTGTGAATATTCAGTCACTGACAGGAGAGACTGTGGTTTCTGAGCTCACCTCCTCTTCACTGCTCTAACCCCGTCTCTCCCTGTACTGTGTCTCTGTCAAACTGCTGTCCCTTATTCATCTCTCATTCCCTGAGTATAATGTGTCCTCCTCACCCCACACAGGGCAGGAAGGAAGAGATGGTTGAATTGTGGATTTATCTATTGAAACAGATTACTGTGTGTATGTGTCTACGTTAGGGAATAGACAGTGTCAGTGACCTATTTACAGGCAGGTTAAGCAGCTGAAGGTCCTCTGTGTGGCCAATCAGAAAGCTCTGCTCCAGGCAGAGATGTTGCTGGTGAAGTTGTGCAGACAGAAGAGCCTTGAATGTGTGTGTGTTTGCGGCCGTGTGCTCATACCAGTCAGACAGCCCAGTCACACACAGCGTGGTGAGCAATAGAGCAGCAGCAGGGTGACTACATTTGTGCCAGGAGCTTTTTATTTTCTCCCCAAAGAACTGAAAACGTTGTGCTTGAGTGTATTTTAAATAATGGCTAAATAAGTCAGAGTTATAGGGTTATAGGCAGGGAATAAAATTAACACCCGCCAAATGCGGGTAGATTTAGCCAGTGGCGGGTAAATCTGTCAATCTTACCAGCCAACAAGTGTACGGGAACTCAACTTGTTTTAATTTCTCATAATGTATTGGTCAATCTGTTTCAAAAAGTGCTTGAGTTATAATAGTTGCGTTGACAATGTTCATATTCGCACAATCGGTGGAATTCAGCAGGTCTGCGCATGTCTGCGCAAATCTGCACTACAACGCACCCCATGGCTTCCTTACAGAGAAGCACATACGTGTACAACATGTGCAGTGCAATGAAACTACCACAGATCTACAGCTGGGATGTTAACCCACCTAAAAGCCAGACACCCTTCTGTGAAACTAGCAATGACAGAAAAGGAAGGAGGAGCAACAGACACATTATACACACACAGCAGCTATTGCTGTTTATTCTGTATTGGCTGGAACTCGAACGCACGGTTCTGTTTCCGAACACAGAGCGGCAGTGCGAGTGAGGTGTGGAGAGGAAAAGACACTCGTTTACACAAGTACATTGTGTCAATTAGCTACATAGAGAGGTCTTATCCATTTTGTATTTCGCTGTTGTGACCGGAAAGCATTGCCACAAGGACGCTAATGTTAAGGCATTTTCATTGCAGCTCACATTGCTCAACTGGCAATTGAATGAAAATGTATGAAAATTGAGAAAGAGAAACATATAGGTCGGTCAGTTACAGATGTAATGGCAAAATATTATTTTATTTACAAATAGTCACAACCTTTATAGTTAATGTTTATGTGACAATACAAAGTTGTGATGTCGGCAACAATAATAATACGAGAGTTGACAGGTCTGCTGTTATTATGCCATTTCCATACGTCTTCTAATAATGCATTTTTACATAGATATTTATTTAACGAAGCTGTTGTGTCAGATAAGTATTGATCAATTACGACGTATTAATTTATGGGGAAACGATGGAGACGTGCGTTTTTTGCTGCGTAGCGGAGATTGTGCTGAAGAGAAACGTGCGGTTTGTTCACATCGCGTCTTTGCTGGCGTGCGGTGTTGACCAATGAAAGGACGTCACTGTCTGTCATCATCCCTAGAGATGATATTTTTGACCCAATCCAAAGGACCTCTCAGCCCTGGCGCTCTCAGCTGATAAAGCAGGTGTCAGGTTATGCGCTGATGAGAGAGCAGTGGTCAGAGTGCAGATGACAGAGAGAGACAGACTTTTACATTGCAGCTTATAAACTATGACTTTTAATGACCACATTCATTTTAATGACTTTTAAGGGCCTGAAGAAAATACTTTGAAATGTAATGAGTTTTAATGACGTGCAGAAACCCAGAGAAGGGAGTAGCAGTGAAAGAGCAAGAGGAGCATGAAGAGCGACAGTGTGTCACCATATAACACCCCTTCTCATGGGTTGGTTTAGTGTGTTGATACAGATCCCCATTAGCTGCCATGTTATTGCATATGTGATTGACTAATTTGAAAACGATGCTCCCGCACAGTGTCTCTACTTGCAAGTGTTATAATTCGATAGAATGCAATGTTTTGG
Source organism: Amia ocellicauda (assembly GCF_036373705.1). Classification (NCBI taxonomy): domain Eukaryota; kingdom Metazoa; phylum Chordata; class Actinopteri; order Amiiformes; family Amiidae; genus Amia; species Amia ocellicauda. The sequence goes on along the minus strand of NC_089863.1, from coordinate 269,690 downwards.
TCAAAGACCTTATAACACTTGCAAGTAGAAACAGTGTGGGAGCATGTTTTTTCTGTCCAGATGCTTTTCCCTCATATGCACCTGTCTAAGAGTCTATACAGGTGTGGGATTAGATTTTGTTATTGTGCTTGATTAAATAGCTGAATAAATGTCATGTTTTAACATGTTCATGACACATTAATACAGCCTCATGTATTTTTGGTGATGTTTGCCTTTAGCTGGTAAAAATACCAAGTGGCTGGTAAGTTTTTTCCTTCTACCAGATACAGTGGCTAGTGGCCAAACAAGTTAATTTTATTCCCTGGTTACAGGGCAGTCAGGGTCTCGTTTTGGTAGTCGTGGTCTTCCTCCAGATCGGGTCAATAGGCAGAAGTGGGTTCTTTGATCAATCGGTGACAGAGTAGAAAAGTCCCACAAACAAAAGTCAGTCTCTAGTCTGCTGCTCAACAGCTGCCGCCCGGCGTCCTGCTCTTCCCCTCAGGTAAATGCATTGAGGCTCTGTGTGCTCGTCCTTTACAATAATGTATTTGTGAACTATGGGCTGAAATGCTAGTTTTTATTTATAAACATAAGAGAAACACTTTAATGTGCATTTACACCAATACACTGGTAAAATGGGAAATAATACATGATTATATAAATAATATTTTTCTGATAAGCTGTGGATAAAGTATCTCCTAGCATTGTTTGAGACACACACAGGGCCGGCCCTGGCCTTTTGGGGGTCATAGGTGAGATTTCATTGTGGGGCCCCGAACCTCACTGAAAAACATTGAAGTGTTGCCCATGTTTACGGCGGATAGTAAATGTTTAGGTAAAACTAAAATACACACAAACATTTAAATGGTGCACAATCACAGAACATTGATTGCACTTTAACATACACTGTACACGTTGAAGAGATATATTCAGTAATAAATACAAATGTAAATCTTGCACTGTGCACATTGAAATAACAGCAATAACTAATAAACAGTTTAGGAAAAATAACATCCACACCAAAAATAGTATAGCACATGTTCAAATTAAATTTAAATTAAATACAATGCTATCAAACATCATTAGGATGGCAACTGGCAGTAGGCGAGCTGTCACAGTGATGTGACCCTCCACCACACACAAAGAAAAGAGTGAGATTACTACTTCATCTGATTGAGCTGGATTATTGCTTTATAACGATATAGCATTTGTTAAACTATGTGAATTCCTTACAAAGTTATGACATTAAGTTCCACTGCTTGGAATATAGAAAACACAGAACATCGCTGTTAAAGTCCCGCTGACATTCTCTTCATAATCTCCCCCGCAATATACACTCATATCCATCATATTTACATGACATTGAGCATACATATCCCTGACGTGTGTGTTTGGGCTTAATCTATACAATGTGCTCGAGTCACAGATGAAATGCCCCTCTCCCTCTCGGGTTTGCATGGTTTCAGTTTATTGCACTGGAGACGAGCTGCTGTTTACCCGCAAGGAATTGTCTTGCGCCTTGTTGTTTAATACTTTGTTTTAATGATCTTACCGAGTGTTTGTTCACGTCACCGATGAAGCTACAAAGCCGTGAATAGAAGTGTTTCATAAAGTTATGTGCAGTACAGAACAGTGCACCACAATATAGAGCATCATGATAATAGGAAACAAAAGTGATCCGCATTGCCATTAACCATGAAACGTCCATCAGCAACTCACTTTACCTTGAAACCCACAGTAAACCAGGGTTCCCACGGTCATGGAAAGTCATGGAAGAGTAATGGAAAATGACCAAAACATTTCAAGTCTTGTGAAATTGCTACACATATACACAGTGAAACCCATTTAAACATACGTGAAAAATTATGTTCACTCTGATACAAAGTAACAGTTTCATGGTGCAGAATAAAATTGTATTATATCCTGTTTAAGTTTTCCTTTTATTACGTATTCTGTATTACATGTGGGTATTATGAACCTCATGGCACACAGTGGTCTGTGCTGATATTATGTACACAGGGATTTCCAAGTCTTGGAGAGTCTGTGTGAAGTGCATATGTACACTGAGCACAACTCCTATACCCATATAGCAACACACAGCACTCGGTGCGATCACAACACAGACTCTCCTCACTCTGCACAGATCCTCAAGATAATAGGTTGCATTTTTGTGCTACAAATGTGTGTCATTCTGAACAGAGTCTGACCATTCAGCCAGTACATTCACAGTGTTTGTGTAGATTCTGAGCAGAATGACGTAAATCCGTGTAAATTGGTCAGGATCTGGCAGCATGATGATTTAATGTGAAATTAAGTTAATAGTAAAAGTTAATCTCACGCACCTCCTGTTCACCAGGACCAGTGTTGAGAACCCCTGCCTACATGAAATGCAAAAACTGTATCAAGTGTCCGTTGCATTTAAATTAAGTATGAAATGTATGATATGCATATTTATTTAAAATCATGTAAATAATAACAATACATATTTTCCTATTCAACAAATTACATTTAGTTTCAAAACCACAAGCAAGTTCTACAGAAGTCACCAATATACACTGTTTATCCCAAAGCTCACTTGTGCTGAGTTTCTTGTGCCGCTTGCACTGTCCTCAACGCCACAGTGCTGACCAACCTCCGAGTGTGAGCCAATCATATAGCGCCATATTAAACACGTGACCTCCAAGCATCTGTGTGAGCTGTGCACTGCAGAACAGCTGTGATGTGTAGCTGACAAGATAATGTCGTCATATCAAACCAGCTTGTGAAGTAGTGTTTCATAAGAAATAATTACTCATAAGAGACTGAAAATAATAGTGCTTTAAAATGGGTACAAATCGGTAAAATCCACACGCCTCAGCACAAAAGTCTGGTAATTTATTGGTGAAAATTATTTCTTTAAAAAAAAAAAAAAGAAAGAATAAAATCTAAAGCTTTCATGTTTAAAACAAAGCAGTCGTCTAAAACACTTCTTTAGCAGCTTACAGGAAAGGATTACTGTATGGCCCTACTGACCTGACCATTTTTATATCGTAATGTTTGAATGTGTGTTTTTACTAATTAACTGATTGATCGTAGTTTATATTCAAGGCAATTCTGATTTACTGCTAAAATAATTAATATACAGATTGTTAATGTTGTTTTCTGCTGTAATTAACATTTATACTACATATACATTGATCAGATAGTACTATGTGTAATTTTGCATTTTCATCTGTGACCTCTTTACTAGTTGATGGGAGCATGTTTTATTAAAGTGAGTGGATTGGATCAGGTGTCTCTAATAAACGAATAAATGTAGTCATGGAAAAGTCATGGAAAATAAAAATCTGATTTTCGTGGGAACCCTTATAGCAGATCGATAAATCCAGTGTGGGTCCTCGATCGCAATTTGCATCGGTTCATGTGTTCGGTTTATAAGAAATCCATCATCTACATAACTAATAAAATAAGAAAACTATGAGAACAGATATACAGCCATGGCTTGGGCTAACAAGACCTGTCCCCCCTGGAACACCCTGCCTACAGAATGGAAGGAAGACAAGAAATCTTCCGGTTCCTACTTCCTCTTCAAAGCTCACGTCTTAAAGGGCCAGTCAGTAAGTGTGCAACGTCACCAAATACATCACCAACGTGTCTCCTTTCCTCTCCAGGCTGTCATGGTGTGGGATCACAGAGGGAGGCTGTGCAGCCCTGGCCTCAGCTCTGCGTTCACACCCCTCAACTCTGAGAGAGCTGGATCTGAGCCACAATCGCCCAGGGGTCTCAGGAGTGACAGAGCTCTCCGCTCTACTGGAGGATCCCAACTGTAAACTAGAGAAACTGCGGTAAGTAGAGGCTGTGTGACTGTGTGAATATTCAGTCACTGACAGGAGAGACTGTGGTTTCTGAGCTCACCTCCTCTTCACTGCTCTAACCCCGTCTCTCCCTGTACTGTGTCTCTGTCAAACTGCTGTCCCTTATTCATCTCTCATTCCCTGAGTATAATGTGTCCTCCTCACCCCACACAGGGCAGGAAGGAAGAGATGGTTGAATTGTGGATTTATCTATTGAAACAGATTACTGTGTGTATGTGTGTATGTGTCTACGTTAGGGAATCGACAGTGTCAGTGATCTATTTACAGGCAGGATTAAGCAGCTGAAGGGCCTCTGTGTGTCCAATCAGAAAGCTCTGCTCCAGGCAGAGATGTTGCTGGTGAAGTTGTGCAGACAGAAGAGCCTTGAATGTGTGTGTGTTTGCGGCCGTGTGCTCATACCAGTCAGACAGCCCAGTCACACACAGCGTGGTGAGCAATAGAGCAGCAGCAGGGTGACTACATTTGTGCCAGGAGCTTTTTATTTTCTCCCCAAAGAACTGAAAACGTTGTGTTTGAGTGTATTTTAAATAATGGCTAAATAAGTCAGAGTTATAGGGTTATAGGTAGGGAATAAAAAGAACAGCCGCCAAATGCGGGTAGATTTAGCCAGTGGCGGGTAAATCTGTCAATCTTACCAGCCAACAAGTGTACGGGAACTCAACTTGTTTTAATTTCTCATAATGTATTGGTCAATCTGTTTCAAAAAGTGCTTGAGTTATAATAGTTGCGTTGACAATGTTCATATTCGCACAATCGGTGGAATTCAGCAGGTCTGCGCATGTCTGCGCAAATCTGCACTACAACGCACCCCATGGCTTCCTTACAGAGAAGCACATACGTGTACAACATGTGCAGTGCAATGAAACTACCACAGATCTACAGCTGGGATGTTAACCCACCTAAAAGCCAGACACCCTTCTGTGAAACTAGCAATGACAGAAAAGGAAGGAGGAGCAACAGACACATTATACACACACAGCAGCTATTGCTGTTTATTCTGTATTGGCTGGAACTCGAACGCACGGTTCTGTTTCCGAACACAGAGCGGCAGTGCGAGTGAGGTGTGGAGAGGAAAAGACACTCGTTTACACAAGTACATTGTGTCAATTAGCTAGATAGAGAGGTCTTATCCATTTTGTATTTCGCTGTTGTGACCGGAAAGCATTGCCACAAGGACGCTAATGTTAAGGCATTTTCATTGCAGCTCACATTGCTCAACTGGCAATTGAATGAAAATGTATGAAAATTGAGAAAGAGAAACATATAGGTCGGTCAGTTACAGATGTAATGGCAAAATATTATTTTATTTACAAATAGTCACAACCTTTATAGTTAATGTTTACGTGACAATACAAAGTTGTGATGTCGGCAACAATAATAATACGAGAGTTGACAGGTCTGCTGTTATTATGCCATTTCCATACGTCTTCTAATAATGCATTTTTACATAGATATTTATTTAACGAAGCTGTTGTGTCAGATAAGTATTGATCAATTACGACGTATTAATTTATGGGGAAACGATGGAGACGTGCGTTTTTTGCTGCGTAGCGGAGATTGTGCTGAAGAGAAACGTGCGGTTTGTTCACATCGCGTCTTTGCTGGCGTGCGGTGTTGACCAATGAAAGGACGTCACTGTCTGTCATCATCCCTAGAGATGATATTTTTGACCCAATCCAAAGGACCTCTCAGCCCTGGCGCTCTCAGCTGATAAAGCAGGTGTCAGGTTATGCGCTGATGAGAGAGCAGTGGTCAGAGACAGAGACAGAGAGACAGACTTTTACATTGCAGCTTATAAACTATGACTTTTAATGACCACATTCATTTTAATGACTTTTAAGGGCCTGAAGAAAATACTTTGAAATGTAATGAGTTTTAATGACGTGCAGAAACCCAGAGAAGGGAGTAGCAGTGAAAGAGCAAGAGGAGCATGAAGAGCGACATTGTGTCACCATATAACACCCCTTCTCATGGGTTGGTTTAGTGTGTTGATACAGATCCCCATTAGCTGCCATGTTATTGCATATGTGATTGACTAATTTGAAAACGATGCTCCCGCACAGTGTCTCTACTTGCAAGTGTTATAATTCAATAGAATGCAATGTTTTGGTCAAAGACCTTATAACACTTGCAAGTAGAAACAGTGTGGGAGCATGTTTTTTCTGTCCAGATGCTTTTCCCTCATATGCACCTGTCTAAGAGTCTATACAGGTGTGGGATTAGATTTTGTTATTGTGATTGATTAAATAGCTGAATAAATGTCATGTTGTAACATGTTCACGACACATCAATACAGCCTCATGTATTTTTGGTGATGTTTGCCTTTAGCTAGTAAAAATACCAAGTGGCTGGTAAGTTTTTTCCTTCTACCAGATACAGTGGCTAGTGGCCAAACAAGTTAATTTTATTCCCTGGTTACAGGGCAGTCAGGGTCTCGTTTTGGTAGTCGTGGTCTTCCTCCAGATCGGGTCAATAGGCAGAAGTGGGTTCTTAGATCAATCGGTGACAGAGTAGAAAAGTCCCACAAACAGAAGTCAGTCACTAGTCTGCTGCTCAACAGCTGCCGCCCGGCGTCCTGCTCTTCCCCTCAGGTAAATGCATTGAGGCTCTGTGTGCTCGTCCTTTACAATAATGTATTTGTGAACTATGGGCTGAAATGCTAGTTTTTATTTATAAACATAAGAGAAACACTTTAATGTGCATTTACACCAATACACTGGTAAAATGGGAAATAATACATGATTATATAAATAATATTTTTCTGATAAGCTGTGGATAAGGTATCTCCTAGCATTGTTTGAGACACACACAGGGCCGGCCCTGGCCTTTTGGGGGTCATAGGTGAGATTTCATTGTGGGGCCCCAAACCTCACTGAAAAACATTGAAGTGTTGCCCTTTATCTTTATGGCGGATAGTAAATGTTTAGGTAAAACTAAAATACACACAAGCATTTAAATGGTGCACAATCACAGAACATTGATTGCATTTTAACATACATGTACACGTTGAAGAGATATATTCAGTAATAAATACAAATGTTAATTTTACACTGTGCACATTGAAATAACAGCAATAACTAATAAACAGTTTAGGAAAAATAACATCCACACCAAAAATAGTATAGCACATGTTCAAATTAAATTTAAATTAAATACAATGCTATCAAACATCATTAGGATGGCAACTGGCAGTAGGCGAGCTGTCACAGTGATGTGCCCCTCCACCACACACAAAGAAAAGAGTGAGATTACTACCTCATCTGATTTAGCTGGATTATTGCTTTATAACGATATAGCATTTGTTAAACTATGTGAATTCCTTACAAAGTTATGACATTAAGTTCCACTGCTTGGAATATAGAAAACACAGAACATCGCTGTTAAAGTCCCGCTGACATTCTCTTCATAATCTCCCCCGCAATATACACTCATATCCATCATATTTACATGACATTGAGCATACATATCCCTGACGTGTGTGTTTGGGCTTAATCTATACAATGTGCTCGAGTCACAGATGAAATGCCCCTCTCCCTCTCGGGTTTGCATGGTTTCAGTTTATTGCACTGGAGACGAGCTGCTGTTTACCCGCAAGGAATTGTCTTGCGCCTTGTTGTTTAATACTTTGTTTTAATGATCTTACCGAGTGTTTGTTCACGTCACCGATGAAGCTACAAAGCCGTGAATAGAAGTGTTTTATGAAGTTATGTGCAGTACAGAACAGTGCACAACAATATAGAGCATCATGATAATAGGAAACAAAAGTGATCCGCATTGCCATTAACCATGAAACGTCCATCAGCAACTCACTTTACTTTGAAACCCACAATAAACCAGGGTTCCCACGGTCATGGAAAGTCATGGAAAAGTCATGGAATATAACCAAAACATTTCAAGTCTTGTGAAATTGTTACACATATACACAGTGAAACCCATTTACAACATTCGTGAGAAATAATGTTCACTCTGATATAAAGTAACAGTTTCATGGTGCAGAATAAAATTGTATTAAATCCTGTTTAAGTTTTCCTTTTATTACGTACTCTGTAATACATGTGGGTATTATGAACCTCATGGCACACAGTGGTCTGTGCTGATATTATGTACACAGGGATTTCCAAGTCTTGGAGAGTCTGTGTGAAGTGCATATATACACTGAGCACAACTCCTATACCCATATAGCAACACACAGCACTCGGTGCGATCACAACACAGACTCTCCTCACTCTGCACAGATCCTCAAGATAATAGGTTGCATTTTTGTGCTACAAATGTGTGTCATTCTGAACAGAGTCTGACCATTCAGCCAGTACATTCACAGTGTTTGTGTAGATTCTGAGCAGAATGACGTAAATCCGTGTAAATTGGTCAGGATCTGGCAGCATGATGATTTAATGTGAAATTAAGTTAATAGTAAAAGTTAATCTCACGCACCTCCTGTTCACCAGGACCAGTGTTGAGAACCCCTGCCTACATGAAATGCAAAAACTGTATCAAGTGTCCGTTGCATTTAAATTAAGTATGAAATGTATGATATGCATATTTATTTAAAATCATGTAAATAATAACAATACATATTTTCCTATTCAACAAATTACATTTAGTTTCAAAACCACAAGCAAGTTCTACAGAAGTCACCAATATACACTGTTTATCCCAAAGCTCACTTGTGCTGAGTTTCTTGTGCCGCTTGCACTGTCCTCAACGCCACAATGCTGACCAACCTCCGAGTGTGAGCCAATCATATAGCGCCATGTTAAACACGTGACCTCCAAGCATCTGTGTGAGCTGTGCACTGCAGAACAGCTGTGATGTGTAGCTGACAAGATAATGTCGTCATATCAAACCAGCTTGTGAAGTAGTGTTTCATAAGAAATAATTACTCATAAGAGACTGAAAATAATAGTGCTTTAAAATGGGTACAAATCGGTAAAATCCACACTCCTCAGCACAAAAGTCTGGTAATTTATTGGTGAAAATTATTTCTTTTTTTTTTTAAAAGAAAGAATAAAATCTAAAGCTTTCAAGATTAAAACAAAGCAGTCGTCTAAAACACTTCTTTAGCAGCTTACAGGAAAGGATTACTGTAGGCCCTACTGACCTGACCATTTGTATATCGTAATGTTTGATTGTATGTTTTTACTAATTAACTGATTGATCGTAGTGTATATTCAAGGCAATTCTGAATTACTGCTAAAATCATTAATATACAGATTGTTAATGTTGTTTTCTGCTGTAATTAACATTTATACTACATATACATTGATCAGATAGTACTATGTGTAATTTTGCATTTACATCTGTGACCTCTTTACTAGTTGATGGGAGCATGTTTTATTAAAGTGGGTGGATTGGATCAGGTGTCTCTAATAAACGAATAAATGTAGTCATGGAAAAGTCATGGAAAATAAAAATCTGATTTTCGTGGGAACCCTTATAGCAGATCGATAAATCCAGTGTGGCTCCTCGATCGCAATTTGCATCGGTTCATGTGTTCGGTTTATAAGAAATCCATCATCTACATAAGTAATAAAATAAGAAAACTATGAAAACAGAAATACAACCGTGGCTTGGGCTAACAAGACCTGTCCCCCCTGGAACACCCTGCCTACAGAATGGAAGGAAGACAAGAAATCTTCCGGTTCCTACTTCCTCTTCAAAGCTCACGTCTTAAAGGGCCAGTCAGTAAGTGTTCAACGTCACCAAATACATCACCAACGTGTCTCCTTTCCTCTCCAGGCTGTCATGGTGTGGGATCACAGAGGGAGGCTGTGCAGCCCTGGCCTCAGCTCTGCGTTCAAACCCCTCAACTCTGAGAGAGCTGGATCTGAGACACAATCACCCAGGGGACTCAGGAGTGACAGAGCTCTCCGCTCTACTGGAGGATCCCAACTGTAAACTAGAGACACTGCGGTAAGTAGAGGCTGTGTGACTGTGTGAATATTCAGTCACTGACAGGAGAGACTGTGGTTTCTGAGCTCACCTCCTCTTCACTGCTCTAACCCCGTCTCTCCCTGTACTGTGTCTCTGTCAAACTGCTGTCCCTTATTCATCTCTCATTCCCTGAGTATAATGTGTCCTCCTCACCCCACACAGGGCAGGAAGGAAGAGATGGTTGAATTGTGGATTTATCTATTGAAACAGATTACTGTGTGTATGTGTGTATGTATGTACATTAGGGAATAGACTGTGTCAGTGACCTATTTACAGGCAGGATTGAGCAGCTGAAGGGCCTCTGTGTGGCCAATCAGAAAGCTCTGCTCCAGGCAGAGATGTTGCTGGTGAAGTTGTGCAGACAGAAGAGCCTTGAATGTGTGTGTGTTTGCGGCCGTGTGCTCATACGAGTCAGACAGCCCAGTCACACACAGCGTGGTGAGCAATAGAGCAGCAGCAGGGTGACTACATTTGTGCCAGGAGCTTTTTATTTTCTCCCCAAAGAACTGAAAACGTTGTGCTTGAGTGTATTTTAAATAATGTCTAAATAAGTCAGAGTTATAGGGTTATAGGCAGGGAATAAAATTAAAACCCGCCACCCGCCAATGCGGGTAGATTTAGCCAGTGGAGGGTAAGTCTGTCAATCTTACCAGACACTTTTTCGGGGAGCCAACAAGTGTACGGGACTCAACTTGTTTTGATTTCTCCTAGTGTATTGGTCGATATGATTCTAAATACGAATTCATTTCCTGTCGTTGTTGTGTTGGTTTCTTAGTTGATTTGAATTAAAGTGTTTTCGAATTATAATAGTTGCATTGACAGAGTGGACAATCGGTGGAATTCAGCAGGTCTGCGCATGTCTGCGCAAATCTGCACTACAACGCACCCCATGGCTTCCTTACAGAGAAGCACATACGTGTACAACATGTGCATTGCAATGAAACTACCACAGACCTACTGCTGGGATGTTAACCCACCTAAAAGCCAGACACCCTTCTGTGAAACTAGCAATGACAGAAAAGGAAGGAGGAGCAACAGACACATTATACACACACAGCAGCTATTGCTGTTTATTCTGTATTGGCTGGAACTCGAACGCACGGTTCTGTTTCCGAACACAGAGCGGCAGTGCGAGTGAGGTGTGGAGAGGAAAAGACACTCGTTTACACAAGTACATTGTGTCAATTAGCTAGATAGAGAGGTCTTATCCATTTTGTATTTCGCTGTTGTGACCGGAAAGCATTGCCACAAGGACGCTAATGTTAAGGCATTTTCATTGCAGATCACATTGCTAAACTGGCAATTGAATGAAAATGTATGAAAATTGAGAAAGAGAAACATATTGGTCGGTCAGTTACAGATGTAATGGCAAACTATTATTTTATTTACAAATTGTCACAACCTTTATAGTTAATGTTTATGTGACAATACAAAGTTGTGATGTCGGCAACAATAATAATACGAGAGTTGACAGGTCTGCTGTTATTATGCCATTTCCATACGTCTTCTAATAATGCATTTTTACATAGATATTTATTTAACAAAGTTGTTGTGTCAGATAAGTATTGATCAATTACGACGTATTAATTTATGGGGAAACGATAGAGACGTGCGTTTTTTGCTGTGTAGCGAAGATTGTGCTGAAGAGAAACGTGCGGTTTGTTCACATCGCGTCTTTGCTGGCGTGCGGTGTTGACCAATGAAAGGACGTCACTGTCTGTCATCATCCCTAGAGATGATATTTTTGACCCAATCCAAAGGACCTCTCAGCCCTGCCGCTCTCAGCTGATAAAGCAGGTGTCAGGTTATGCGCTGATGAGAGAGCAGTGGTCAGAGTGCAGATGACAGAGAGAGACAGACTTTTACATTGCAGCTTATAAACTATGACTTTTAATGACCACATTCATGTTAATGACTTTTAAGGGTCTGAAGAAAATACTTTGAAATGTAATGAGTTTTAATGACGTGCAGAAACCCAGAGAAGGGAGTAGCAGTGAAAGAGCAAGAGGAGCATGAAGAGCGACAGTGTGTCACCATATAACACCCCTTCTCATGGGTTGGTTTAGTGTGTTGATACAGATCCCCATTAGCTGCCATGTTATTGCATATGTGATTGACTAATTTGAAAATGATGCTCCCGCACAGTGTCTCTACTTGCAAGTGTTATAATTCGATAGAATGCAATGTTTTGGTCAAAGACCTTATAACACTTGCAAGTAGAAACAGTGTGGGAGCATGGTTTTTCTGTCCAGATGCTTTTCCCTCATATGCACCTGTCTAAGAGTCTATACAGGTGTGGGATTAGATTTTGTTATTGTGATTGATTAAATAGCTGAATAAATGTCATGTTTTAACATGTTCACGACACATCAATACAGCCTCATGTATTTTTGGTGATGTTTGCCTTTAGCTAGTAAAAATACCAAGTGGCTGGTAAGTTTTTTCCTTCTACCAGATACAGTGGCTAGTGGCCAAACAAGTTAATTTTATTCCCTGGTTACAGGGCAGTCAGGGTCTCGTTTTGGTAGTCGTGGTCTTCCTCCAGATCGGGTCAATAGGCAGAAGTGGGTTCTTTGATCAATCGGTGACAGAGTAGAAAAGTCCCACAAACAGAAGTCAGTCACTAGTCTGCTGCTCAACAGCTGCTGCCCGGCGTCCTGCTCTTCCCCTCAGGTAAATGCATTGAGGCTCTGTGTGATCGTCCTTTACAATAATGTATTTGTGAACTATGGGCTGAAATGCTAGTTTTTATTTATAAACATAAGAGAAACACTTTAATGTGCATTTACACCAATACACTGGTAAAATGGGAAATAATACATGATTATATAAATAATATTTTTCTGATAAGCTGTGGATAAGGTATCTCCTAGCATTGTTTGAGACACACACAGGGCCGGCCCTGGCCTTTTGGGGGTCATAGGTGAGATTTCATTGTGGGGCCCCGAACCTCACTGAAAAACATTGAAGTGTTGCCCTTTATCTTTATGGCGGATAGTAAATGTTTAGGTAAAACTAAAATACACACAAGCATTTAAATGGTGCACAATCACAGAACATTGATTGCACTTTAACATACATGTACACATTGAAGAGATATATTCAGTAATAAATACAAATGTAAATTTTACACTGTGCACATTGAAATAACAGCAATAACTAATAAACAGTCTAGGAAAAATAACATCCACACCAAAAATACTATAGTGCATTTTCAAATTAAATTAAAATGAAATACAATGCTATCAAACATCATTAGGATGGCAACTGGCAGTAGGCGAGCTGTCACAGTGATGTGACCCTCCACCACACACAAAGAAAAGAGTGAGATTACTACTTCATCTGATTGAGCTGGATTATTGCTTTATAACGATATAGCATTTGTTAAACTATGTGAATTCCTTACAAAGTTATGACATTAAGTTCCACTGCTTGGAATATAGAAAACACAGAACATCGCTGTTAAAGTCCCGCTGACATTCTCTTCATAATCTCCCCCGCAATATACACTCATATCCATCATATTTACATGACATTGAGCATACATATCCCTGACGTGTGTGTTTGGGCTTAATCTATACAATGTGCTCGAGTCACAGATGAAATGCCCCTCTCCCTCTCGGGTTTGCATGGTTTCAGTTTATTGCACTAGAGACGAGCTGCTGTTTACCCGCAAGGAATTGTCTTGCGCCTTGTTGTTTAATACTTTGTTTTAATGATCTTACCGAGTGTTTGTTCACGTCACCGATGAAGCTACAAAGCCGTGAATAGAAGTGTTTTATGAAGTTATGTGCAGTACAGAACAGTGCACAACAATATAGAGCATCATGATAATAGGAAACAAAAGTGATCCGCATTGCCATTAACCATGAAACGTCCATCAGCAACTCACTTTACTTTGAAACCCACAATAAACCAGGGTTCCCACGGTCATGGAAAGTCATGGAAAAGTCATGGAATATAACCAAGATATTTCAAGTCTTGTGAAATTGCTACACATATACACAGTGAAACCCATTTACAACATACGTGAGAAATAATGTTCACTCTGATATAAAGTAACAGTTTCATGGTGCAGAATAAAATTGTATTAAATCCTGTTTAAGTTTTCCTTTTATTACGTATTCTGTATTACATGTGGGTATTATGAACCTCATGGCACACAGTGGTCTGTGCTGATATTATGTACACAGGGATTTCCAAGTCTTGGAGGGTCTGTGTGAAGTGCATATATACACTGAGCTCAACTCCTATACCCATATAGCAACACACAGCACTCGGTGCGATCACAACACAGACTCTCCTCACTCTGCGCAGATCCTCAAGATAATAGGTTGCATTTTTGTGCTACAAATGTGTGTCATTCTGAACAGAGTCTGACCATTCAGCCAGTACATTCACAGTGTTTGTGTAGATTCTGAGCAGAATGACGTAAATCCGTGTAAATTGGTCAGGATCTGGCAGCATGATGATTTAATGTGAAATTAAGTTAATAGTAAAAGTTAATCTCACGCACCTCCTGTTCACCAGGACCAGTGTTGAGAACCCCTGCCTACATGAAATGCTCAAACTGTATCAAGTGTCCGTTGCATTTAAATTAAGTATGAAATGTATGATATGCATATTTATTTAAAATCATGTAAATAATAACAATACATATTTTCCTATTCAACAAATTACATTTAGTTTCAAAACCACAAGCAAGTTCTACAGAAGTCACCAATATACACTGTTTATCCCAAAGCTCACTTGTGCTGAGTTTCTTGTGCCGCTTGCACTGTCCTCAACGCCACAATGCTGACCAACCTCCGAGTGTGAGCCAATCATATAGCGCCATGTTAAACACGTGACCTCCAAGCATCTGTGTGAGCTGTGCACTGCAGAACAGCTGCGATGTGTAGCTGACAAGATAATGTCGTCATATCAAACCAGCTTGTGAAGTAGTGTTTCATAAGAAATAATTACTCATAAGAGACTGAAAATAATAGTGCTTTAAAATGGGTACAAATCGGTAAAATCCACACTCCTCAGTACAAAAGTCTGGTAATTTATTGGTGAAAATTATTTCTTTTTTTTTAAAAAAGAAAGAATAAAATCTAAAGCTTTCAAGTTTAAAACAAAGCAGTCGTCTAAAACACTTCTTTAGCAGCTTACAGGAAAGGATTACTGTAGGCCCTACTGACCTGACCATTTGTATATTGTAATGTTTGAATGTATGTTTTTATTAATTAACTGATTGATCGTAGTTTATATTCAAGGCAATTCACAATTACTGCTAAAATCATTAATATACAGATTGTTAATGTTGTTTTCTGCTGTAATTAACATTTATACTACATATACATTGATCAGATAGTACTATGTGTAATTTTGCATTTACATCTGTGTCCTCTTTACTAGTTGATGGGAGCATGTTTTATTAAAGTGGGTGGATTGGATCAGGTGTCTCTAATAAACGAATAAATGTAGTCATGGAAAAGTCATGGAAAATAAAAATCTGATTTTCGTGGGAACCCTGATAGCAGATCGATAAATCCAGTGTGGGTCCTCGATCGCAATTTGCATCGGTTCATGTGTTCGGTTTATAAGAAATCCATCATCTACATAACTAATAAAATAAGAAAACTATGAAAACAGATATACAACCGTGGCTTGGGCTAACAAGACCTGTCCCCCCTGGAACACCCTGCCTACAGAATGGAAGGAAGACAAGAAATCTTCCGGTTCCTACTTCCTCTTCAAAGCTCACGTCTTAAAGGGCCAGTCAGTAAGTGTGCAACGTCACCAAATACATCACCAACGTGTCTCCTTTCCTCTCCAGGCTGTCAGGCTGTGAGATCACAGAGGGAGGCTGTGCAGCCCTGGCCTCAGCTCTGCGTTCAAACCCCTCAACTCTGAGAGAGCTGGATCTGAACTGCAATCGCCCAGGGGTCTCAGGAGTGACAGAGCTCTCCGCTCTACTGGAGGATCCCAACTGTAAACTACAGACACTGCAGTAAGTAGAGGCTGTGTGACTGTGTGAATATTCAGTCACTGACAGGAGAGACTGTGGTTTCTGAGCTCACCTCCTCTTCACTGCTCTAACCCCGTCTCTCCCTGTACTGTGTCTCTGTCAAACTGCTGTCCCTTATTCATCTCTCATTCCCTGAGTATAATGTGTCCTCCTCACCCCACACAGGGCAGGAAGGAAGAGATGGTTGAATTGTGGATTTATCTATTGAAACAGATTACTGTGTGTATGTGTGTATGTGTCTACGTTAGGGAATAGACAGTGTCAGTGACCTATTTACAGGCAGGTTAAGCAGCTGAAGGTCCTCTGTGTGGCCAATCAGAAAGCTCTGCTCCAGGCAGAGATGTTGCTGGTGAAGTTGTGCAGACAGAAGAGCCTTGAATGTGTGTGTGTTTGCGGCCGTGTGCTCATACCAGTCAGACAGCCCAGTCACACACAGCGTGGTGAGCAATAGAGCAGCAGCAGGGTGACTACATTTGTGCCAGGAGCTTTTTATTTTCTCCCCAAAGAACTGAAAACGTTGTGCTTGAGTGTATTTTAAATGATGGCTAAATAAGTCAGAGTTATAGGGTTATAGGTAGGGAATAAAAAGAACAGCCGCCAAATGCGGGTAGATTTAGCCAGTGGCGGGTAAATCTGTCAATCTTACCAGCCAACAAGTGTACGGGAACTCAACTTGTTTTAATTTTTCATAATGTATTGGTCAATCTGTTTCAAAAAGTGCTTGAGTTATAATAGTTGCGTTGACAAAGTTCATATTCGCACAATCGGTGGAATTCAGCAGGTCTGCGCATGTCTGCGCAAATCTGCACTACAACGCGCCCCATGGCTTCCTTACAGAGAAGCACATACGTGTACAACATGTGCAGTGCAATGAAACTACCACAGATCTACAGCTGGGATGTTAACCCACCTAAAAGCCAGACACCCTTCTGTGAAACTAGCAATGACAGAAAAGGAAGGAGGAGCAACAGACACATTATACACACACAGCAGCTATTGCTGTTTATTCTGTATTGGCTGGAACTCGAACGCACGGTTCTGTTTCCGAACACAGAGCGGCAGTGCGAGTGAGGTGTGGAGAGGAAAAGACACTCGTTTACACAAGTACATTGTGTCAATTAGCTACATAGAGAGGTCTTATCCATTTTGTATTTCGCTGTTGTGACCGGAAAGCATTGCCACAAGGACGCTAATGTTAAGGCATTTTCATTGCAGCTCACATTGCTCAACTGGCAATTGAATGAAAATGTATGAAAATTGAGAAAGAGAAACATATAGGTCGGTCAGTTACAGATGTAATGGCAAAATATTATTTTATTTACAAATAGTCACAACCTTTATAGTTAATGTTTATGTGACAATACAAAGTTGTGATGTCGGCAACAATAATAATACGAGAGTTGACAGGTCTGCTGTTATTATGCCATTTCCATACGTCTTCTAATAATGCATTTTTACATAGATATTTATTTAACGAAGCTGTTGTGTCAGATAAGTATTGATCAATTACGACGTATTAATTTATGGGGAAACGATGGAGACGTGCGTTTTTTGCTGCGTAGCGGAGATTGTGCTGAAGAGAAACGTGCGGTTTGTTCACATCGCGTCTTTGCTGGCGTGCGGTGTTGACCAATGAAAGGACGTCACTGTCTGTCATCATCCCTAGAGATGATATTTTTGACCCAATCCAAAGGACCTCTCAGCCCTGGCGCTCTCAGCTGATAAAGCAGGTGTCAAGTTATGCGCTGATGAGAGAGCAGTGGTCAGAGTGCAGATGACAGAGAGAGACAGACTTTTACATTGCAGCTTATAAACTATGACTTTTAATGACCACATTCATTTTAATGACTTTTAAGGGCCTGAAGAAAATACTTTGAAATGTAATGAGTTTTAATGACGTGCAGAAACCCAGAGAAGGGAGTAGCAGTGAAAGAGCAAGAGGAGCATGAAGAGCGACAGTGTGTCACCATATAACACCCCTTCTCATGGGTTGGTTTAGTGTGTTGATACAGATCCCCATTAGCTGCCATGTTATTGCATATGTGATTGATTAATTTGAAAACGATGCTCCCGCACAGTGTCTCTACTTGCAAGTGTTATAATTCAATAGAATGCAATGTTTTGGTCAAAGACCTTATAACACTTGCAAGTAGAAACAGTGTGGGAGCATGTTTTTTCTGTCCAGATGCTTTTCCCTCATATGCACCTGTCTAAGAGTCTATACAGGTGTGGGATTAGATTTTGTTATTGTGATTGATTAAATAGCTGAATAAATGTCATGTTTTAACATGTTCATGACACATTAATACAGCCTCATGTATTTTTGGTGATGTTTGCCTTTAGCTGGTAAAAATACCAAGTGGCTGGTAAGTTTTTTTCCTTCTACCAGATACAGTGGCTAGTGGCCAAACAAGTTAATTTTATTCCCTGGTTACAGGGCAGTCAGGGTCTCGTTTTGGTAGTCGTGGTCTTCCTCCAGATCGGGTCAATAGGCAGAAGTGGGTTCTTAGATCAATCGGTGACAGAGTAGAAAAGTCCCACAAACAGAAGTCAGTCACTAGTCTGCTGCTCAACAGCTGCCGCCCGGCGTCCTGCTCTTCCCCTCAGGTAAATGCATTGAGGCTCTGTGTGCTCGTCCTTTACAATAATGTATTTGTGAACTATGGGCTGAAATGCTAGTTTTTATTTATAAACATAAGAGAAACACTTTAATGTGCATTTACACCAATACACTGGTTAAATGGGATATAATACATGATTATATAAATAATATTTTTCTGATAAGCTGTGGATAAGGTATCTCCTAGCATTGTTTGAGACACACACAGGGCCGGCCCTGGCCTTTTGGGGGTCATAGGTGAGATTTAATTGTGGGGCCCCGAACCTCACTGAAAAACATTGAAGTGTTGCCCATGTTTACGGCGGATAGTAAATGTTTTGGTAAAACTAAAATACACACAAACATTTAAATGGTGCACAATCACAGAACATTGATTGCACTTTAACTTACACTGTACACGTTGAAGAGATATATTCAGTAATAAATACAAATGTAAATCTTGCACTGTGCACATTGAAATAACAGCAATAACTAATAAACAGTTTAGGAAAAATAACATCCACACCAAAAATAGTATAGCACATGTTCAAATTAAATTTAAATTAAATACAATGCTATCAAACATCATTAGGATGGCAACTGGCAGTAGGCGAGCTGTCACAGTGATGTGACCCTCCACCACACACAAAGAAAAGAGTGAGATTACTACTTCATCTGATTGAGCTGGATTATTGCTTTATAACGATATAGCATTTGTTAAACTATGTGAATTCCTTACAAAGTTATGACATTAAGTTCCACTGCTTGGAATATAGAAAACACAGAACATCGCTGTTAAAGTCCCGCTGACATTCTCTTCATAATCTCCCCCGCAATATACACTCATATCCATCATATTTACATGACATTGAGCATACATATCCCTGACGTGTGTGTTTGGGCTTAATCTATACAATGTGCTCGAGTCACAGATGAAATGCCCCTCTCCCTCTCGGGTTTGCATGGTTTCAGTTTATTGCACTGGAGACGAGCTGCTGTTTACCCGCAAGGAATTGTCTTGCGCCTTGTTGTTTAATACTTTGTTTTAATGATCTTACCGAGTGTTTGTTCACGTCACCGATGAAGCTACAAAGCCGTGAATAGAAGTGTTTTATGAAGTTATGTGCAGTACAGAACAGTGCACAACAATATAGAGCATCATGATAATAGGAAACAAAAGTGATCCGCATTGCCATTAACCATGAAACGTCCATCAGCAACTCACTTTACCTTGAAACCCACAATAAACCAGGGTTCCCACGGTCATGGAAAGTCATGGAAAAGTCATGGAATATAACCAAGATATTTGAAGTCTTGTGAAATTGCTACTGTAACGGATGCTCAGTCTTGTCTTTAACAGTTCTATGTTAAGTTGGATGCACGTCCGTTAACCCTTGTATATTTTGCGTTGTGTTCTTGTGCTGAATGAAGAAAAGACCTGGACCACGACCATCTGCTGGTTGCTGTGTACAAATCAACAAAAAAATACATAAGGCTCTGTCACATGCAGTCCTCCCCACACAGCATACAGATCTCAAGTTCCTGTTAGCAGATAATAATACAGAAAACTCTGTAGACTAGCACGTGGAAACAGGTCTACTTTAAAGCTTGCAAAAAGTCTGTTCACAAGGTTTATACTCAATTGACACATTAACAGCCTGTTCACAACCTCAAAACTAACATTTATCCTTGCGTAAAACAAAGTTTGCATCATCCAAAAACCGAAATCAGTGTTTAAAACTGACGATCAAAATAATACATGACCTCCTCTCAGCTAGCCTGGCGCGAACTGAGAGAGGCGCATGAATGACAACACAAAGCTTGCGACCTCTTAAAGTGACAGTACAGGTATTTACACCATGGTCTGAATACAACATACAGGCATAACTATTGGCAATAAAACACATATTTAATAGAAAACAATGTTCATCAGGATTTGGTGACATTTCAACCGTAAAAGTAAAAATATAATTTCAACCCGGTTACACTACACATATACACAGTGAAACCCATTTACAACATACGTGAGAAATAATGTTCACTCTGATATAAAGTAACAGTTTCATGGTGCAGAATAAAATTGTATTAAATCATGTTTAAGTTTTCCTTTTATTACGTACTCTGTAATACATGTGGGTATTATGAACCTCATGGCACACAGTGGTCTGTGCTGATATTATGTACACAGGGATTTCCAAGTCTTGGAGAGTCTGTGTGAAGTGCATATGTACACTGAGCACAACTCCTATACCCATATAGCAACACACAGCACTCGGTGCGATCACAACACAGACTCTCCTCACTCTGCACAGATCCTCAAGATAATAGGTTGCATTTTTGTGCTACAAATGTGTGTCATTCTGAACAGAGTCTGACCATTCAGCCAGTACATTCACAGTGTTTGTGTAGATTCTGAGCAGAATGACGTAAATCCGTGTAAATTGGTCAGGATCTGGCAGCATGATGATTTAATGTGAAATTAAGTTAATAGTAAAAGTTAATCTCACGCACCTCCTGTTCACCAGGACCAGTGTTGAGAACCCCTGCCTACATGAAATGCAAAAACTGTATCAAGTGTCCGTTGCATTTAAATTAAGTATGAAATGTATGATATGCATATTTATTTAAAATCAGGTAAATAATAACAATACATATTTTCCTATTCAACAAATTACATTTTGTTTCAAAACCACAAGCAAGTTCTCCAGAAGTTACCAATATACACTGTTTATCCCAAAGCTCACTTGTGCTGAGTTTCTTGTGCCGCTTGCACTGTCCTCAACGCCACAATGCTGACCAACCTCCGAGTGTGAGCCAATCATATAGCGCCATATAAAACACGTGACCTCCAAGCATCTGTGTGAGCTGTGCACTGCAGAACAGCTGTGATGTGTAGCTGACAAGATAATGTCGTATCAAACCAGCTTGTGAAGTAGTGTTTCATAAGAATAATTACTCATAAGAACCTGAAAATAATAGTGCTTTAAAATGGGTACAAATCGGTAAAATACACACTCCTCAGCACAAAAGTCTGGTAATTTATTGGTTTAAAGAAAGAATAAAATCTAAAGCTTTCAAGTTTAAAACAAAGCAGTTGTCTAAAACACTTCTTTAGCAGCTTACAGGAAAGGATTACTGTAGGCTCTACTGAACTGACCATTTGTATATCGTAATGTTTGAATGTATGTTTTTACGAATTAACTGATTGATCGTAGTTTAAATTCAAGGCAATTCAGAATTCCTGCTAAAATCATTAATATACAGATTGTTAATGTTGTTTTCTGCTGTAATTGACATTTATACTACATATACATTGATCAGATAGTACTATGTGTAATTTTGCATTTACATCTGTGTCCTCTTTACTAGTTGATGGGAGCATGTTTTATTAAAGTGGGTGGATTGGATCAGGTGTCTCTAATAAATGATTCAATGTAGTCATAGAAAAGTCATGGAAAATAGAAATCTGATTTTCGTGGGAACCCTGATATCAGATCGATAAATCCAGTGTGGGTCATCGATCGCAATTTGCACCGGTTCATGTGTTCGGTTTATAAGAAATCCATCATCTATATAACTAATAAAATAAGAAAACTATGAAAACAGAAATACAACCGTGGCTTGGGCTAACAAGACCTGTCCCCCCTGGAACACCCTGCCTACAGAATGAAAGGAAGACAAGAAATCTTCCGGTTCCTACTTCCTCTTCAAAGCTCACGTCTTAAAGGGCCAGTCAGTAAGTGTGCAACGTCACCAAATACATCACCAACGTGTCTCCTTTCCTCTCCAGGCTGTCATGGTGTGGGATCACAGAGGGAGGCTGTGCAGCCCTGGCCTCAGCTCTGCGTTCAAACCCCTCAACTCTGAGAGAGCTGGATCTGAACTACAATCAACCAGGGGTCTCAGGAGTGACAGAGCTCTCCGCTCTACTGGAGGATCCCAACTGTAAACTAGAGACACTGCAGTAAGTAGAGGCTGTGTGACTGTGTGAATATTCAGTCACTGACAGGAGAGACTGTGGTTTCTGAGCTCACCTCCTCTTCACTGCTCTAACCCCATCTCTCCCTGTACTGTGTCTCTGTCAAACTGCTGTCCCTTATTCATCTCTCATTCCCTGAGTATAATGTGTCCTCCTCACCCCACACAGGGCAGGAAGGAAGAGATGGTTGAATTGTGGATTTATCTATTGAAACAGATTACTGTGTGTATGTGTGTATGTGTCTACGTTAGGGAATAGACTGTGTCAGTGACCTATTTACAGGCAGGTTAAGCAGCTGAAGGTCCTCTGTGTGGCCAATCAGAAAGCTCTGCTCCAGGCAGAGATGTTGCTGGTGAAGTTGTGCAGACAGAAGAGCCTTGAATGTGTGTGTGTTTGCGGCCGTGTGCTCATACGAGTCAGACAGCAATGTTTCTGTGACAATAAAAAGTTGTGATAATGTCAGCAACGATAATAATACGAGAGTTGACAGGTCTGCTGTTATTATGCCATTTCCATACGTCTTCTAATAATGCATTTTTACATAGATATTTATGTAACAAAGTTGTTGTGTCAGATATGTATTCATCAATTACGACGTTTTAATTTATGGGGAAACGATAGAGACGTGCGTTTTTTGCTGCGTAGCGGAGATTGTGCTGAAGAGAAACGTGCGGTTTGTTCACATCGCGTCTTTGCTGGCGTGCGGTGTTGACCAATGAAAGGACGTCACTGTCTGTCATCATCCCTAGAGATGATATTTTTGACCCAATCCAAAGGACCTCTCAGCCCTGGCGCTCTCAGCTGATAAAGCAGGTGTCAGGTTATGCGCTGATGAGAGAGCAGTGGTCAGAGTGCAGATGACAGAGAGAGACAGACTTTTACATTGCAGCTTATAAACTATGACTTTTAATGACCACATTCATTTTAATGACTTTTAAGGGCCTGAAGAAAATACTTTGAAATGTAATGAGTTTTAATGACGTGCAGAAACCCAGAGAAGGGAGTAGCAGTGAAGAGCAAGAGGAGCATGAAGAGCGACAGTGTGTCACCATATAACACCCTTTCTCATGGGTTGGTTTAGTGTGTTCATACAGATCCCCATTAGCTGCCATGTTATTGCAAATGTGATTGATTAATTTGAAAACGATGCTCCCGCACAGTGTCTCTACTTGCAAGTGTTATAATTTCAGAAATCTGAGATTACGCGATCGTGCAATTTGCCACAGAATCAGCCGCAGAATTCTCTCTTTCCTGCTGGTTTCCCAGAATACATCACTTTTTGAATGATAGACAGAAGAAATAGGTGGTACCATACATACCCACTAGTTGTCAATAACATTACATTCAGTAAGTTGCGCCTATTTAGCATTTACTTCACTTGTGAATATCTTTTGTCAACCATCTCCTTCATGCATTTTTGTATTGTTTGATCTGCTATTACTGTCATAAGAGCAGGGGTGTAAAGTAACGAAGTACAAATACTTCATTCCTGTACTTAAGTATGTTTTTTGAGTATTTGTACTTAAGTATTTATTATTTGTGGCTACTTTTACTTTTACTCCACTACATTTATGAACAAAATACTGTACTTTTTACTCCACTACATTTCCCACAGATGACCTGTTACTGTTATTCTAATTGGAGAGAGGAATTACATACATATACGTGGAATTGACATGTTTCAGGTTTGCTAGATACTTGTGTAGCTGTAGCATAATGAGCAGCGCTGTAGTGAGCCAATCAGTGAGCCGGATCCGTGGCACAGATCCACCCCCTTTCTCTGCATTACACGCTTTATCACGCTTTCTTTTCCTGATCAAAGATGGAGTCGAACCCGCGGCCGCACTTGATACTCTGCACTGAGCAACACGCTATAACCTTTCAGAGGCAGGTCTCTATTTTCTGAAGGACCCAGCAGAGTGAGTTGTTGATTGTTCTGATAATAAAATGCATTCGTCAACGAAGGCTGTTTTTGAGCATTCAGAGGCTGTTGGGGGGTTTGAAAGAGATCCAGACTGCACTTTCCCTAATTTGGTTCATGTATCCGACCTTAACAGTTTAATGAAATTAGTAAGAATCGCATCCTTCTAAAAGCGCTCATCCTGCATCAGAAATGAATATAAAGTGAAAGTGCAAGCGAAAATGGTAGACCTGCCTGTATTTCAATAGGAGCTCCACACTGCTTTAAGAAAATTAGCATCGCTAAGATTGAAACAGTCTACTTTCTTGATTATTTCGCCGCGACTGGAAATAATCTGACCAATCAGAAGTGACGTAAACCCACATGGAAACACACACAGTATATGCGTGTGCCCCATAACAAACCGTATGGATGACGAGAAGTTAATTTAGCAGGTACAGCAATATCAATTACTGTATCATTGTAAATTAAAGGAAAAACAAATCCATTAAAAATACAATGCGTGGGTGAACATCACAGCAGCTATACTTTAATGACAGCTGTCCATAAAATATACATGTAACCTCCACCCAGTTCCTAGGATAACTGGGGCTGTGGGGCTGCTGTAAATGAAGGGAGGTTAGCATTGGATAAAGGATGGACAAATTAAAACAAACAATGAGAATCCTGATTCTCAGTAGTAGATGGGGAATTGGCTGATCTGTTTTTTTTTTTTTTTTAAATGGTGCGGTGCCTCCAACACAAAGAAGTGTCACGATACAGTTAACCGGGGACAAAAACACACCCAAACATTCAGCAACTAAGTAACCACAACAATAATACCTGTAGCAATAATACTTTATAAAAATACTTTAAAGCAACTAGTACTTTTTAACAGTTACTAAAAATACCAATAAGCGGCACACTGAGTTATTATTATTATTATTATTATTAATAACGCCACAAAATTAAAATCAAGGCCTGTAGTGCATTTAACTTTTACCCCACTCTAGCAATAATAATAATAATAATAATAATAATAATAATAATAGCAACACACACACATTTAGTTTAAAAAACAATCATGTTGATTTATTTAAACACGTGAGTAGAGAAATAGCGGGTAATCAAGTAGTCCATCCATCCATCCATTTTCTACACCGCTTGTCCTGGTGAGGGTCGCGGTAGCAGCATACTAAGCAGGGCAGACCAGACCTCCCTTTCCCCAGCGACAGATTCCAGCTCCTCCTGGGGGATTCCCAGGCGTTCCCAGGCCAGTCGCGAGATATAATCCCTCCAGCGTGTCCTGGGTCGGCCTCGGGGTCTCCGCCCAGCGCCCGGTAGAGTTGCACAGGCAGCCTCCCGGGGGGCATCCTTACCAGATGCCCGAACCACTTCAACTGGCTCCTCTTGATCCAGAGAAGTACCTCCAAGCTCCCAAACTGGATACTCTCTCTACCTCAGCTGCGCCTTGATATCCTGTCCATGAAAATTACAAACAGTAGTGGGAACAAGACTCCTTGGCGGAGTCCAACACCCACCTTGAACGTTTTGAGCGGCCCCGGCACCCCATACTCCCTCAACACCTCCCACAACACATCCCGGGGAACATGGTCGTATGCCTTCTCCAAGTCCACAAAACACATGTAGACTGGATTAGCATACTCCCATGCACCCACAAATATTTGTGAAAGGACAAAGAGCAGGTCTATCGCTCTGCGGCCCGGACGGAATCCACATTGTTCCTCCTGAATCCGAGGTTCAACTATCGGACGATGTCTCCTCTCCAGCACTCTGGCATAGGTTTTACCAGGGAGGCTGAGGAGTGTGATCCCTCTGTAGTTGGAACACCCCCTCTGGTCCATTTCTTAAAGATGGGGACCACCACCCCAGTTTGCCAATCAAATAGTCAATTTGGAAAATTTAAAGAGTCAAGGAAAAATTAAAACCACAGAATTGAACTCGCAGTCTCAAAAACAAAATAACACCACACAATTCACTGAAACAAATAAAAGGATACCCACAAGTTCAAATTGTTATGAAAAGCCAATAAATGGCCAGATGTCCCGACAGACTGAATCCCTTGTTTTTATTGTTGGTGCACTTTTTAATGTGCTCTTTGGCTCAATCGAATTGTACTGCGGTCCAAAAAAAAATCTTCACCTCGGATTATACACAACACAGTTCAACGAGGACTTGTTCACACAGACAAAAATATATTTGAAGTAATTAAAAAAAAAACATATTCCCGCCAGCTGACAAACATAAATAAATATATACATACGCCCCAACCACAGACTCACGCCACCTCCTCACGACACAGCAAGCGGGTCCGAGTTGTTCCAACCCGCTCGTCCGGACTCCCGTGCCGGTCAGCGCCAGCAGGCCTGGCTCTGGATCATGTAACTTCACCAGCCATCGGTCCTTCCTCTCGGCGCCGAGAGATTTACTTTGTTTTTTTTAGAAAGCACTGGTTACTGCCTACACTCTACACTGTCTACACTTAAAAAACAACAAAAAAAATGTGACAAATGGAACAACAGTAAACACAGTAAAAAAATAACCTGGGAACGATGTCCAGAAAGAAACAGAAAAACAGATTTACTTTACGGGCTCGTTAGAGTGTCCATGCAGTGCAGGGTGTAACACAGTGATGACCCTCTCTACACCGACTACACTGGGAACTGACTGGCGATTGTTTGGGGCATGAAGTTGTATTAGATACCCCTTGGCAACGGTTGTTGAGGCGTAGGGGACCCGAATAGTGATTGGACGATGTACATAAGCTATCAATCTACAAGATGTAATTGGTCAGTCCCAACCAAACTCATTTAAATAAAAACACGAATTGCAGTTCAAATGGGGGGCAAAATAGATGCTGAAGGTGTTGCCAGGCCAACGGGTAACGGGCAGTTTTTTTTTTTAAGTTCTTAAAACAATTTAAAAAACACAAACACAGTACAGGCCCAGGAGGTGGGTTTACATCTCAGACAGAATGCATACGTTCACAGAAGCAATACAACAGACAGTTGTCAACAGATGCAAATTCTGCAGCGTGTTACACTCTCCCCCCACTAAAAAAACCCCCATGACACTCCTGGAAGAAAAATAAAGGTTGGCCTTATACATACAAACTATTTAAAACAACATATATCCCTTTTTAATGTACAGCTACAGTGAGACTAGGGAGCACATTTTTTGGGAAGGCTGCACATACATTACACAGGGATAAGGGGCTACACCACCAGGCATGACACACGGATACCTTATTGTATGGCACATTAGCACACCCAGGTGGAAAAACACCACACTGCCTTGTAACAGATGACTTAAGTGCTGACTCCATTTAGATTTGTGTTTTGGGTCTAGGGTCCCCAGCATTTCGAGAAGAGTGCGATTGAATCTTTCTGGTTGGCGGTCCCCTTGCGGATGATAAGGTGTGGTGCCAGACTTCTTTACTCCCAGCATGGTCAGCAGTTCCCGAATTAGTCAACTTTCAAAATCCCATCCTTGGTCGGAATGCATTCGTCTGGGTAAGCCAAAGTGGATCAAGTACTTTTCCCAGAGTACCTTGGCTACAGTTGCAGCTGTCTGATCTTTGGTGGGGAATGCTTGTGCATAGCGTGTGAAATGATTGGTGATGACCAGCACATTGGAGACATTGTTAGAGTTGGGTTCTATGGAGAGAAAATCCATGCTCACCAAAATCCATGGGTCCGTTGCTATGCATGTGAACGAGAGGAGCCGTTTTCTTGGGCAGAGTCTTTCTCTGGATGCAGCGAGCACACGACTTACAATACTGCTCCACATCAATCTTCATACTTGGCCAGTAAAATCGATCCTGTATCAAGCCATAGGAATTGTCAAAACCTAAATGTCCCGGAGTGTCATGCAAGGACTTTAAGACAACGGGTGGAACTGTCTAGGTAGAATCAGTTGTTTTCGTATAGTTTGGTCCGTTAGTTGTACAACGTGATAGAGCAGTCCTTGTTCGATTCTTAGCCTGTCCCACTCACGCAGTAAGAGTGGAATGTCTGGGTGTTTGGTCTTCACTACACCATGTATATTTTTGTGTTCCACAGCTACCCACACATCCCCTATGCAAGGATCTTCTCTCTGAGCTGAATGCAGGTCCGATGTTGTGAGGTTAGGCAGTTGTGTATTCAAAGCAGTCAGCTGATAGTACACCCTGGAAACAGCATGCATTGAAGTCCCCATCTGTTCAGTTACACTAACTGGTGACATGTTCGGTGATCATTTACAGTTGGAGGTCTGACATAGAGCTCGAACACCAGGGGCAGAGATTTCTTCCCACTCTTCATCAGAGAAAGGGCTGGAGTGAGGGCGTCTTGACAGCGCATCTGCATCCACATTTTGTCTTCCCGGTCTGTACCTCAAGCTGAAGTCATAGGTAGACATAGCAGCTAACCATCTGTGTCCAGTGGCGTCTGTAGAACCGTCTCGGAAATAAGTGGAGAAGTCGCGGAGATAAAGCAAATAGAACTTTAATCGAGCCGCTCGGAAGCTCCACTGTCAGAAATAATTCCTTCAGTGAGGCTTAATGTTTACAAACATGAGTGCAGCTTTATAGGAAAAATGACGTAACATCTTATGGCCATTCATCCAATCGGAAGATACAAGTCCGGGTCCGTTTATGATCTGTCCTCCCGTGAAGAGGTGATGGATACAAAAAGCAGATGTCCGTCTTTGATGTGCACTAGGAAGATGCGATCCCACGGTGGTCATTTACCTAGTGTCAATCGCTCAGTAACAGAAACATTCCTGCCTATCTTGAGAAACGATTAAGTCATAAACAAATTCACAGCAGACATCTGTAGGCTATTTCAGCACTGTGTAATATTTCATTACTGACAGGAGTCTCTAACAAATCGACCTTGTTGACCCTTTACTTGTCCTGCTAAATCTAATCTGCTCAGTCTGTATACAAACTACATCTAATGCCAATATTAATATAAAACATTATATAATTATCACAAAACACTTTCTTCAACATCCTATACAGAGTCTTCAGCGTCCAACTTTGCTGAAGTTAAGATGTACGTCAGAGGATTGTAATCGGTCCTCACTTCAAACTGAGCTCCGTACAAATAATCATGCAGTTTGTCTACTGTTGCCCACTTTAATGCCAAAAACTCCAACTTGTGAGCAGGATACTTATTTTCAGTTGGTGACAAACTTCGGCTGATGAAGGCCACTGGCCTCAATCCTTCTGCTTGGTCTTGGTAGAGCACACCTCCCAATCCCTCTAGGCTCACATGTACATGCAGCACATATGGTTTCTGTGGATCTGCAATAGCCAAAACCGGAGCTCTGGTCAGACAGGTCTTTAGCATCTGAAAAGCTGCTTCACACTGTGTCCCATCTAGGCCCAAACGAATCAGCTTGTTTGAAGTATGTTTGGGTGGGTGATGCTTCAGGTTTCTTCCCATTCTTTTTATGAAGAGGAGGATAACCTTGCCAAAGGCTGATTTAAAGGTCGGCAAATTTGTGCATAGTCCTTGAGAACCCGTCGATTGCTCTATTTATGCATATCCCATATGGCTGTAGTTTGTCGTAACAGTCAATGTACCATAAGTAGTTAGGGCCTGGGTCACCACACATACGACGACGCAGGCGACATCGTCTTCGAAGATCGACTCCTTCAGCATCCAGCAATTGAAGAAGCCGTATTGAAGGCATATTCTACAAACAGCAATCTGAAGATAGTTGCTAGCTACTTCATTGGTGCCCTAGAATCTAAAATGGGTTGCCCTGCACGAATTCGCTCTGATTTAGGCACTGCTATATTGAACAGATGCAACAGTTTCTCAGGTATGATCATGGAGACGAATATTCAAGAAACTGTTACATTTATGGTTCAAGTAACTACAACCAATGCATTGAAAGTTGGTGGTCTTTTTTGGGAAAACAACACGCCCAGTTCTGGATTAACCATTTATAGTTCTTGAAGGAGACTGACAACTTAGTGGGCAACTTTCTTGACAAAAATCTTGTACCGTTCTATCATACAGGTAGGTTTAAAAACCAAAGAATATTACAATATATGCTGTAAACAAAACATCTAATGCTAATAGTACTGCTACATTAATTTTTATAACAGGGGGTTGTGGTTAATGAATTGCTTTCCTGTATAAAACATACTTGCTTTGTTACATATTTGACATTACAATATCAAGTACCTTTTGAACATTGTTTCTTTAAACCAGTAATTTTACTAATTGTATGTTCTTTGGTTTAGGATGAATTGCAGAGATTAGTCCATCTGTGGATCACTCACAGGACTAGACTGAGCAGAAATGCAGTTGCACCAGATGGACGCCCTGTACTGATGCACAACCTACCACATCTTTATGGAGCCAGAGATCACTTAAAGGACGTCAGTCAGCAGCAGCTCCTTGTTTGCAGAGAGGAGTGCCTTCCTAGAGGACCATACCCTTGTGATAAAACAGATTTTGAATTATCTTGCTTCATTATGGGAGAGAATAATATGGACCCAGCCACAAATCCTGATGAAGCTATTGAGTTGTATTTAATTTTGAGAAATTGTATCCTAACACAGTTGTAACTGAACTGTGACCTGTACCAGTTTGTCAGCTTGTGTTCATGGAGCCCACTGTGTATGCTGATTTATATAATTGAACCAATAATTCAACCAATCATAACTTGTACATTATTGTAAACAGTTGGTGGGAATTTATATGTAATGTTAAATTGAATAAATAACTTGAATTCTCCAACTTTTTTAGAAGAAGCAGTTGAGAACTTGTTAAAAATACATAATTCTTTGGCAAAATGAAAATGACATTGGAAAAAGACAACGAACCTGCAGGTATTCAGTGGTCTGGAACCACGATTGCAAGTTACCCATTTTTATCCTAATTTTGCAACTTATCATTTTACAAATTCAGGAATATAGTGGTCTGGAAAGGCATACCCTACCATTTTTTCATGTCTTAATCAATGCTATGTTACTTGTGAGAAATGTACACTGCCAAAAGTCATTTCTTACTACAAAATAGAACAAATTTCTTCCCTGAAGATCCGTGTGCCAAGAATTTTTTTCTTAGTAAATTAGTAAATTTTTCTTGGCTCAAGAAATGTATTCTCATCCCATGGTTATGTCAATTCCAGTCAGAATTTACTTGCAACAAGAAATTATTTCTTGTGTCCAGAAATTATTCCAATGAAACGAGTTACCTGATTTCTTCAAACAATAGATTGGTTTCTTCTATCAAGAGAGAAAGTTCTTACAAGACATCATTTATTGCGTTCAGAAATTATTCAAATTACTTTTACAACCATCCACAATAAACATTGTGTTAATAGAAGAAGACTTGGACTGTACCTGGTTTTCATTCCTCCTCAGTGACTTAACTAGTTTAAGTTTTGAATTAGCTGCTTTCATTTAACAAAAGTTATGTATACTCTGATTTAATACATAAAATCTATGCTATATTTTAAATAATCCACTTTATAATTCCTAGCTAAAATAAAAATAAAAAATCAAGAGTGGATAATTATATAAAAATAATCTCAATTACAGATGACAATGCAGCCCCCCAGGAATGGAGTTTGAGTCCCCTGTAACAGCGTCTGAACATATCAGTGTCATAACTATCAACAGAATGTTTGCTCCTGATTTTGCTAAATAAAGGATACAAATGCACAGGTGAAAATCTTTTGAGAGTTAGCACAGGTATGGAAATGTTTTGGAAATAGAGCAGTTGAGCAAAAGTGGTCCTGTTTTCAATGTTTTAATGCATCTTATTTCTCAGGAAAAGCTTAAAAGTCAAACAGTTCTAATGTTTTTTGTGTGCTACGGTACATGTTCCCATATGTTCCTACAACTGTTTAGGTAAAGTGTCTGGCTGCTTATTATTATTTTGTGACATCCTGACCACTGTTCTTAAAACGATTACACTACAGTCCACTGTGCTGTTTCCAAAGATGGCTTCTCCAGTACCCTTAAGATGATCTCCAAAACTAAATTTCCCATCATCCTCCTACTCACATATGTGTGACTGGTGGTAATGGGCAATGCAGCTCTGGAGTTCTTTTGAAGTATACACGACAACCCATATTTGGAAACCACATAGTGGTTAGGATGTCGAAAACATAGGAAAAGGAATATGCACACCTTAGACAATTGTAGCAATATATGGGAATATATAACCTACACCAAAAAAGGCGCAATCTTGGTTGCTTTTTAAGTTTAGTACAAAAGTACTAATAAATAAAAATAAAATTAAACATAAGCATCAAAATAAAATATGCAAATACCCAACTGCATTATCAATAGCACATATTTTGAATTATGGCAACATATTACACTATATCCATGTTTGAATAACCTGAGGATAAAACTGATTCCCACTGATTTCTCAAGTCCTGGTATGAATTATATGTGGAAGAAAGCTCAAGCAGCGGCCCACAAGTATGTGCCACCGGTCGTCGTTGTAGTCCATGGGACTTTCAAAATTCCACTGTTATCCTTGACACGCTTATAACTCTAGAAGCTGTGAGAAACTGCAGTTACTCTGCTAAACCATTTTCATCTTGGGCTCGGATGAACGGTGTCAGGAACTTGAAGGCTTGGTGCTGCTCACTAGTCTCTGGTGCTGCTTGGAGGAGGTCACATACTTTTTGGGGTGTTGGCTTTAGATCACTATCATTGTCTTGATAACATTCATGTTTAGAAATTTGCTGCAGAGCCCCTCTTGCACTATTTGACACATTCCTTCAAGAGAATAGCTACTGTTCTGAGTAAGGCATTTGTGAGCCATCTGCAAGACGACAAGTTGCACTTGGTTCATTTGTGGAACCCAATGGCAGCCCTCTCTGTCAAGTATTTCTAAAAACACCTCCTTGTCATCACCAGATAACTGACCCTTCATGGCTGTATTTCTCCATCAGTTTCATTAAGGTAAAGAAAAAATGACTTGAGGAGCTCTTCTGGTGTGACAACATCTCCGCCAAACATAAGAGCCATGAAATAAGCTGGTGCTAACCGTAATGGGAACACTTTATGATCACAAAATCCCTTCACTAGAAAAGTCCATATTCTGGACAGAGAGTAGGGACACAGAGATCTTCACCATCTGCTGATGTGCAAAAGAAAGATTTCCAGAACTCTGTAAATGCATCACGAGACACCCCTGCAACATCTGCTCCCACTTCATGCACAAATGATACTTTAATAAGCATTTGGATGATATCATTAGCTTTGAACATAGCCATCATTTCCTTCTGTAAATTCACTCGCTGCAGTCGGATGGTTACATATTGTGCCACTGAATCAGCATCTCGTAGCTCTTGTGGTTCTTGCAGGATGTTTGGGAAAACAGACTCTTGCTCAACTACAGACTGAGGTATTTCAGAACTAGAAGGCAGCTCGTGTTGGCCAGACTGTAATGGTTCCTGCAGGTGAATTAATGATGGGTGGTGCTCTTGTCCTTCCTCAAGAATGACAGACACTGGAAAGTCCTTCTGGGGATTTTGATTGAGGGTTAGGAAATGATCATTGAAGAGCCGTTATTAATGTTTTATATAAACTGTATTATGTTTTATATTAATAATAATATTCAGACCAAGCAAAGTAAATGTATTAATCTAGCAACAACCACTCTGAAAGTTGGTCAGGGCATACCCTCTAGACCAGGGGTGTCAAACACAATTTTACCATGGGCCATATGATCATTTCAAGTTTCATTCGAGGGCTGCATAAATATTTGCTCGTGCTTAGAGGCAGTTCAGAGGAGAGCAACCAGACTTATTCCAGGTCTGAAGGGAATGTCCTACTGAGAGACTGAGGGACCTGAACCTTTTCACCCTGGAACAGAGGAGACTACGTGGGGACTTGATTCAAGTCTTCAAAATCATGAAAGGCATCGACCACATCAAAGCAGAGGAGCTTTTCCAGATCAGCAGGGACACACGCACCCGGGGACACAAATGGAAATTGGGCTTCAAGGCATTCAAGACAGAAAACAGGAGACACTTCTTCACACAGAGAGGCGTCACAATCTGAACAAATTCCCCAGCGATGTGGTAGAAGCTGAAAGTTTGGGAACATTTAAAAATAGACTGGATAGGATCCTTGGATCACTTAGATATTAATGGACACCAGACAAGCACGATGGGGCAAATGGCCTCCTCTCGTTTGTAAACTTTCTTATGTTCTTATGTAATAATTTGTACATCAGACTGGGTTCTTCACTTGGTGTCACGAACGAAGATCTGAACTTGCCTCCACTCCGGGACCAAAATGAGTGAGTATTTTTATTCTGCCACCCTCTCAGAATGTAATTTAAAATTGAAGCATAAAAAGCATAAAATACCTGAAATAAAAGTTAAGATTAGACCTTGGATTTAAGATGAGTGAAGTAGTTGACGGATAAGAATTGTAAGGATACTATAGAAATATAAAATTACAAGCATTGAATAAGTGAGCTAAAATAATATTGAATAATTTAAAGGAGAAAAGAAAAAAGAAACATACTATTAGAATGAGTGTTACAAACCAGAAATAAAAAACAGTAAAATGTGGTGAAGATATGAATAAATAGATAACCAGATACTCCAAGAAATTAAAATGTGGTCATTTGTAGCTGTGAGTTCCACAATTAAGAGTTCTTGAAATCCCCAGATATAAGATCCCTAAATACACTGTGTAGGTAAGAAATTAACTATTGATCAGTTCAATCTGGCTTTGGGAACAGTTCTTCTGAACATGTACCGGTGTAGATTGGACTTCAATAGGAGGAAGTTGACACAATAGAGACATATGAGCCGCGCAGGCGGACAGTCTTAGTGCCCACGCAGGCTCTTCATTGGGGAAATCATTGACTGGACACATTTAAAATAAATACACTCACCTAAAGGATTATTAGGAACACCATACTAATACTGTGTTTGACCCCCTTTCGCCTTCAGAACTGCCTTAATTCTACGTGGCATTGATTCAACAAGGTGCTGAAAGCATTCTTTAGAAATGTTGGCCCATATTGATAGGATAGCATCTTGCAGTTGATGGAGATTTGTGGGATGCACATCCAGGGCACGAAGCTCCCGTTCCACCACATCCCAAAGATGCTCTATTGGGTTGAGATCTGGTGACTGTGGGGGCCAGTTTAGTACAGTGAACTCATTGTCATGTTCAAGAAACCAATTTGAAATGATTCGACCTTTGTGACATGGTGCATTATCCTGCTGGAAGTAGCCATCAGAGGATGGGTACATGGTGGTCATAAAGGGATGGACATGGTCAGAAACAATGCTCAGGTAGGCCGTGGCATTTAAACGATGCCCAATTGGCACTAAGGTGCCTAAAGTGTGCCAAGAAAACATCCCCCACACCATTACACCACCACCACCAGCCTGCACAGTGGTAACAAGGCATGATGGATCCATGTTCTCATTCTGTTTACGCCAAATTCTGACTCTACCATCTGAATGTCTCAACAGAAATCGAGACTCATCAGACCAGGCAACATTTTTCCAGTCTTCAACTGTCCAATTTTGGTGAGCTTGTGCAAATTGTAGCCTCTTTTTCCTATTTGTAGTGGAGATGAGTGGTACCCGGTGGGGTCTTCTGCTGTTGTAGCCCATCCGCCTCAAGGTTGTACGTGTTGTGGCTTCACAAATGCTTTGCTGCATACCTCGGTTGTAACGAGTGGTTATTTCGGTCAAAGTTGCTCTTCTATCAGCTTGAATCAGTCGGCCCATTCTCCTCTGACCTCTAGCATCAACAAGGCATTTTCGCCCACAGGACTGCCGCATACTGGATGTTTTTCCCTTTTCACACCATTCTTTGTAAACCCTAGAAATGGTTGTGCGTGAAAATCCCAGTAACTGAGCAGATTGTGAAATACTCAGACCGGCCCGTCTGGCACCAACAACCATGCCACGCTCAAAATTGCTTAAATCACCTTTCTTTCCCATTCAGACATTCAGTTTGGAGTTCAGGAGATTGTCTTGACCAGGACCACACCCCTAAATGCATTGAAGCAACTGCCATGTGATTGGTTGGTTAGATAATTGCATTAATGAGAAATTGAACAGGTGTTCCTAATAATCCTTTAGGTGAGTGTATATAAATAAATTGTTTTCATTATTTACATTACATTATTTGTCATTTAGCAGACACTCTTATCCAAGGCGAATTACATTTGTACTCAGCTGGGTATTTTACTGGAGCAAGTGAAATACCTTGTTCAAGGGTATAACAGCACTGTTAGGTAAATATCTTAGTTCATTAAATCAAATAATGGAGTGAAATATGTGTATAAATAGTAATAATACAAATGGATGAAATATAACTTGAATTGTCTAGTAAGAAATTAGGAAAAGGAGAAAGAACAGCTGTTAGTATACAGAGCGATGTTTGAAGAGGGTCTGAGTGATGTTGATGAAGGTTTGAGGAAGCTGACGCGGGGTTTAAGAGTTAATAAGGTTTGGGAAGATTAAAAAAGTGAGTTTGATATGAGTGAAAGACATGTGCTGCCACTTTCAGCACAAGAGTTTTGATGGTGATTGAATGGAATATGAGGGAAAATACGGAAGTTATATAAATAAATGAATGAGATATAGTTTAAAGCCTAAAGTCATGAAACTGTATGGAAATAGTCCTTTCACTAACAGAAATACCCTATTAATTAGGAAGGAATTCACCCCCCAGGAAGGAAAGGGGGGGGGGCAGTGAAAGTGTCTGTGAGCTCAGCTCCCCCGGACAAGCAGCCTGAGAAGGATGAGAGGAATGAGAACAAAAGACTGAGAGAGAGATAAGAGAGCTGCCTTGTAACTAAATACAAGTGTACTACTACAAACCAAGCAACATTGTCAACAGACAGTAATGTCCTGGGAAATCGAGGATAGTTACATACATACAGATTAATAGTTTAACAGAGTGACTACTGGATTGAGAGAATTGTTCTGTTTGGCTGTATGACTGAAATGTGAAATGATATGTGATGTTTCAATGTGATGTAAGTGGATACAGTGAGGGGAAAAAGT
Organism: Amia ocellicauda; assembly: GCF_036373705.1. Classification (NCBI taxonomy): domain Eukaryota; kingdom Metazoa; phylum Chordata; class Actinopteri; order Amiiformes; family Amiidae; genus Amia; species Amia ocellicauda. The sequence continues at coordinate 232,400 of NC_089863.1, read as the reverse complement.
ATTTGATCCCCTGCTGATTTTGTACGTTTGCCCACTGACAAAGAAATTATCAGTCTATATTTTTAATGGTAGGTGTATTTTAACAGTGAGAGACAGAATAACAGCAAAAAAATCCAGAAAAACACATTTCAAAAAAGTTATAAATTGATTTGCATGTTAATGAGGGAAATAAGTATTTGATCTGTCTCCCAGGTGTCTTTTATACAGGTAACGAGCTGAGACTCTCTTAAAGGGAGTGCTCCAATTCTCAGCTCGTTACCTGTATAAAAGACACCTGTCCACAGAAGCAATCAATCAATCAGATTCCAAACTCTCCACCATGGCCAAGACCAAAGAGCTGTCCAAGGATGTCAGGGACAAGATTGTAGACCTACACAAGGCTGGAATGGGCTACAAGACCATCGCCAAGCAGCTTGGTGAGAAGGTGACAACAGTTGGTGCGATTATTCGCAAATGGAAGAAACACAAAATAACTGTCAGTCTCCCTCAGTCTGGGGCTCCATGCAAGATCTCACCTCGTGGAGTTTCAATGATCATGAGAACGGTGAGGAATCAGCCCAGAACTACACGGGAGGATCTTGTTAATGATCTCAAGGCAGCTGGGACCATACTCACCAAGAAAACAATTGGTAACACACTACGATGTGAAGGACTGAAATCCTGCAGCGCCCGCAAGGAACCTGGTGGCCAACTACAAGAAACGTCTGACCTGACGTCTTGCCACCAAGTACAAAGTCGAAGGGGTCAAATAAATATTTCCCTCATTAACATGCAAATAAATTCATAACTTTTTTTAAATGCGTTTTTCTGGATTTTTTTTGTTGTTATTATAGACTGATAATTTCTTTGTCAGTGGGCAAACGTACAAAATTAACAGGGGATCAAATACTTTTTTCCCTCACTGTATGTATGTATATATATGTATCTATATACTGTATATATATGTGTACAGTGTAGTCCGCTTATAGCAATCACGTCCATCCGGGTCAAATTGTTCACTATAAGTAGATGATCGTTAATAACCGATTTTTTTAATTTTTTATTTATTTCTCATGCAGATTACCATTTGATTAACATTTATATATTTATTACAAGAATATAAAGTAATGAAACAGACAGCTTCGCTATTTCCTGAATTGTATTGACTTTCAAAATACGTCGGTAGTGCAAATAGGCTCTAAGCCACAGCTTGCTGGTGGTTTCAATGCATTTCAAATAAAATAAACTGTAGATGATCAATGCCTAATGCCAATGGTAGCAGAGTTTGAAAACAAACGTAATCGTAAAATATTCTGATCTTAGTCAATAATAAAAACTGCATACCAATAAGTAGCCTACAAAAAAATTAGTCTACCTCTGTTTTGTGTGTCGGCTCTGTGCCGCCTGGAAAAGTCATTTCACAAACTTGTCCATTGATGCCTGGATCATGGGTTTGTCCAAAACCAAGTTCACTTTTTACTAACTTGCATTAGCTATCAAATTAAGACTAAATCTATGTTTAGACTTTTTTAGTACAGTGGAGACCGCTTAGCAACCACGTCTGTCGTTTTAATTATTTTGAAATGTATGAAAAGAGTAGAGGGACCAAGGGGAGAGACCAAGGATCAAAGACAAACACAGTGGAGGAAATAAAAGTTTTGTATTCTTTTACAGGTTAAACAGATCTAGCTGTCCCTGGCCAGTTGTTTCTCATTTTTGAAGTGTATTTAAGGGCCCAGAGACGGGCTAGGTTTTTGTTTGTTTATTGTTTTGTTTCTCAATAAAGACACGCCCCGGGGTCCACAACTCTATCTGGTGGTGTAAATGTGCAGATTATTGACCCAAGGGAACCTAATCCTTCACAATATATATGTATATATGTATGTATATGTATGCATGTATGTGTATATATATATATATATATATATATATATATATATATATATATATATATATAATGATCAGCCATAACATTATGAGCACTGACAGGTGAAGTGAATAACACTGATAATCTCGTTATCATGGCACCTGTCAGTGGGTGGGATATATTAGGCAGCAAGTGAACATTTTGTCCTCAAAGTTGATGTGTTAGAAGCAGGAAAAATGGGCAGCGTAAGGATCTGAGCGACTTTGACAAGGGCCAAATTGTGATGGCTAGACGACTGGGTCAGAGCATCTCCAAAACTGCAGCTCTTGTGGGGTGTTCCCGGCCTGCAGTGGTCAGTACCTATCAAAAGTGGTCCAAGGAAGGAAAAGCGGTGAACCAGCGACAGGGTCATGGGTGGCCAAGGCTCATTGATGCACGAGGGAGTGAAGGCTGGCCCGTGTGGTCCGATCCAACAGACGAGCTACTGTAGCTCAAATTGCTGAAAAAGTGAATGCTGGTTCTGATAGAAAGGTGTCAGAACACACAGTGCATCGCAGGTTGTTGCGTATGGGGCTGCGTAGCCGCAGACCAGTCAGGGTGCCCATGCTGACCCCTGTCCACTGCTGAAAGCGCCTACAATGGGCACGTGAGCATCAGAACTGGACCACGGAGCAATGGAAGAAGGTGGCCTGGTCTGATGAATCACGAGTTCAAGGTATTGACTTGGCTTCCAAATTCCACAGATCTCAATCCAATCGAGCATCTGTGGGATGTGTAATTGTATGTCTAGATCTGGGTTTGATGTATTGGGGTGGGGTGGTGTACGATGCATTTGAGATTGGTTCAATGATGTAAAATAAGTACAGTCTAGAGCAGGCATGTCAAACTCAATTTAGGGACCATATTAATAAAAATAGACCAATCTGTGGGCCAGATAGGGTTTGTATATGTATATTTTTTATGTGATGCTGCTGTGACTCAAACTAGGCATTGCTTCATACAAATATGAAATTCGTATAATAGGTAACATGACTTTAAGCATCAAATAACTCAAAGCAAACATAACTCAATCATGAACAACTTTAAATGAACTGCCAAACCTGCCAGGTTTTCAGGCTTATTTTGTCTATTTGCTACTACTTGACACCTGGCTTCTTTTATTTGATGTGAGTTTGTCAACTCCTGAGCTGCTGCAACTCTGAGAACTGAGTGAAGGTGTTTGTCCATAAGTCGTGATCTGTGAGATGTTCTGTTTATCTTCATCATGGAGAACAGCTGTTCACACAGCACACGGGTGGACTGTAGGCAGAGCAGTGGCATAGTTTCTGGGAGCAAAGCCGGAAACTGTCCAGCCACGACTGAATCGTACTTGGTCTTCAGAGCGCTGTTACACTGCAGTTCTATCAGTTCCATTTGAATGTCCAGTGGTGCGCTGTCCACATCAACTGCAAACGGATTGCCAAAAAGTTGATAATTACGTTTCTGAGCGTTCTTGCAAACTCAGAGCGAAGTATGCTCAGTTTGTGTGCACTTGGGTAAGCAGTGCTGGTGAGCTTGTTTGCCATTGCAGGCTGGATGGAAAGTGACCCAAATTGTCTTGTTGTATTTGATTCGCCCATCAACGTTGGGAAGGATTTTACAGAGTCATACATGTCGGTGATCACATGATTGCGTCCCTGCAATTCTAGGTTAAGTGTGTTGAGATGGCCTGTTATGTCACACAAAAAAGCCAGCTCACACAATCACCTTTCATCCTGGAGTAGTTTGATGTCTTTGCCTTGAAATGATGTATTTCCTCACGCAAATCATATCATCTATTCAGAACTGTCCCACGGCTGTGTGGTACGGCACATCTTCAAACTCTGAATTCATCTCCTCAAGACACTGACGCTGGTTCAGACCCTTAGCCCTGATGAAGAGAACTGCTTTTGTGAAGAGCACAGAGTGCAGTGACACTCCAGGCCTGCAGGGGCTCCAGCGCCCATCTCTCCAAAAGACACTGGAGAGGAGGAGAGACACATCAGGAAGGAAGAGCTGAGAGAGAAAGAGAAAGTGCTGCTGTGAGGGAGGACTGCGCTGCTGCTCATGCTGAGAGAGAGAGAGAGAGAGAGAGAGAGAGAGGGGGGGGGAATAGAACAGAAAAGAGGCAGAGAAGAGAGAGTAACTTTTCATATTGGAGGAATGGAAGTCCTTCAACAGCTGATCTGAGAGAGAGAGAGAGATGGCGAGCAGATGGTCCTCCTCCCTTGGTGGTGAGTCGCTGCTCTGTGTTTCTGTCCTCTGTGTCCCTCAGGAGAGACTGTCCCTCTGTCCTCCCGTCCCCAAGTTAAAGTGTCCGCTGTGCAGGAGCTCAGAGTCCCACTGAGAGAGTTATTAGAGGGACTGAGACACAGCTGATGGGCAAACTGTCTGACTGGAGTGACTGTAGGGAGGGAGAGAGAGAGGGAGAAGCAAAGAAGAGGAGAGAGAGAGCGGGATATAGGGCAGAGCGGCGAGAGTGGGCAGAGAGACAGTGTCATTATTCATTATTAGCAGTAGTCGTGTTCGTGCCTGTTGTGACTGAGACTCTGTTATTAGTGTGATGTCATCAGAGAGAGACAGTCATTATTATTATTATCACTGTTTTCTGTGAAGGGGAGAGAAGCGGAGACAGAGAGCTTGAGTGGGATAGAGAGGGAGGATAGAGAGAAAGTGGGGAGATGAAAGGAGAATTAGAAAAAAAATCATGAGAAGAAGAAAGAGACAGAGTAGGAGAGAAGGAGGGAGGGAAGGAAAGATGGAAGGAGAGAGGGGTAGTTAGACATGGGGTAGTAAGTTAGAGGGAAGGTGGAGGAGAGGAGGGAAGGAGATTTGGGAAAGGAAGAGGCAGAGAGAGAGGGGGAGGGAGTTTGTACTGTAACAGGCAGGATGAAGGATGAAGAGAGGGGGAAGGAGAGGGAGAGAGAGGGAGCACAGAAGGAGGGAGGGAGAGAAAGAGGGAGACGGAGTTGGGGGAGGATATGGGTGGGAATAGAGGGAGAGAAGAGGGATAAATTTGGAAGAGGGAGGGAGAGAGAAAGCGATAATAAAATCTATACAGTAGACATACATTGTGTTCACATTCATGACAAATAAATGATAATGATAATAAAGCACAAATAAAGAATGAAGGACAAAAGATGAGAGAGAAGAAGGGAGAGAGGGAGGGGACGAGTGTGGGAGAGGGAGGGATGGAGGGAGAGGCAGTGGGACTGAAGAGGGATATAAACTGTGTTGTTTCTCTCTGACAGGGGGGAGACAGACTGCTTCCCCTGAGACACAGTGTCTCTCAGAGCTGAGGATTGTGCTGCTGGGGAGGAGAGGGTCTGGGAAGAGTTCATCAGGAAACACCATCCTGGGCAGAGAGGCGTTTCAGACTGGAGTGACTGAGCAGAGTGAGAAGAGCCAGGGTGAAGTGGCCAGGAGGCAGGTCACTGTGGTCGACACACCAGGCTGGAGGTGGAGTGTTTCTGTACAGGAGACTCCAGAGTGTGTTAAACAGGAGATTGTGCGCAGTGTGTCTCTGTGCCCCCTGGGACCCCATGCTCTCCTCCTGGCCATTCCTGTGCTGAGTTACTCATTCACAGAGAGAGAGAGGAGATCAGTGCAGGAACACCTGGAGCTCCTCAGTGAGAGAGTCTGGAGACACACTATAGTGCTGTTCACTGGGGGGACAGACTGGGAGACACAACCATTGAGCAGCACATTGAGAGAGGAGGAGAGGAGCTCCGGTGGCTGGTGGAGAAGTGCGGGAACAGGTACCACGCTCTGGACAACAAGAACAGGGGTGACGACACTCAGGTCACACAGCTCCTGGCTAAAATCCAGGAGGTGGTGGCAACAAACAATGGCAGCCACTACAGCAGCCAGATGTACCAGGTGGCAGAGTCCCGGATCAGACAGAGGCAAGAGCAGATCCTGAGGGACAGAGAGGAGAGGAAACAGAGGGAAGAGGAAGGGCTGAGGGAGAAGCAGCAGAAGGAAGTGCACAACTGCCTCCGCAGGATGGAGGCGGAGCTCCGGCAGTGAGAGGAGAAGATCAGAGCGCTGGAGGAGCGGAAAGTGCTGTGTATTGTTCTGTGTGTTTATATCATATGGACTGAGCTGTAAATATCTGCTTTATATCAGTGTGACCTGTACAGATCTAAACAGTGCCTGATACAGGAGAGCCCACTGTACTGTATTAAAGGGCTGGATATTGTTTTATATGTTTATATCACACAGAGAATTAGTCTTGAAATAAATATTTAAACCTTCAGTCTGACTTGTCACTTTAAAGTCATCACTCATGGGAGCAGCTCTGACACTGTATTGAGAGAGAGAGAGGTTCATATTGAACGTGTGTCTTAGAAGGTGCCATTTTTAACTGTACAAATATCTGTCCAATTGAATACTGTGACAATCACACTGACACAGAGTTGCTGATCTTTCTATTCCTCCTAAATGAGTGATTTATATTGTGTTGCAGTGTTACTGTGTGGTGGGAGTGTGTATTGCAGTGTGGCATCCCTGCCCTTCTCTCAGTGTCAAACCCACAGATATTCACTCTGGCTCTGATGCCACTGCTGTGTTTCAGATCTGAAGGATTTCTGATAACAGAATCACAAACTCCAGACTGGTGTCCTTGTCATTAAAGCTCTTGTCCGTTGGTTCCAGACACAGTAATAAATGACAAACACATCTCTGACCATGTCAGTTCACACACAGTTGTAGACTTGATCATTGTAACTCTGCACAGACTGTCACAGTATTCACAATCACCACTTCATTTACAAAGAAAATAAAATACAAACCCCACCCCAGGTGTACCTTTTGTTCAGAATAAAAACGTAAATATCTCAGTCCACAAATAACACAAATGAATACAATAATGGGCCCTTGGTTTGATCCTCCCACAGTGTGTGGTGTGGAAATGCAGAGAAAGACGAGGTGTCCTCGGTAGTCATACAATGCAATGAGGGCGTGGTCTAATGTAGTCTGCTACTGTTGACATCATAAGAACATAAGAACATAAGAAAGTTTACAAATGAGAGGAGGCCATTCGACCCATCGTGCTCGTTTGGTGTTCATTAATATCTGAGTGATCCAAGGATCCTAGCCAGACTATTTTTAAATGTTCCCAAACTTTCAGCTTCTACCACATCACTGGGGAGTTTGTTCAGATTGTGACAACTCTCTGTGTAAAGAAGTGTCTCTTGTTTTCCATTTTGAATGCCTTGAAGTCCAATTTCCATTTGTGTCCCCGGGTGCGAGTGTCCCTGCTGATCTGGAAAAGCTCCTCTGGTTTGATGTGGTCGATGCCCTTCATGATTTTGAAGACTTGGATCAAGTCCCCACGTAGTCTCCTCTGTTCCAGGGTGAAAAGGTTCAGGTCCTCAGTCTCTCAGTAGGACATTCCCTTCAGACCTGGAATAAGTCTGGTTGCTCTCCTCTGAACTGCCTCTAGAGCAGCGATATCTTTCTTGAAGTGTGGAGCCCAGAACTTAATTTTGATCCTTTGTAAGATATTTAAAATGTACAAAGAAATTATATATGCTAATATACAATACATTATTACATATTGTAAATGTACAGCTTTTTCTCTACCCCCCCAAAAGATGTGGAAGTCCACCTTCACTTCTGACGCCAATGTGTATTTTCATAGGGGAAAACAAACAGCCCCAACTCTGGTCCTAAACATCACATATTTACCCCCCAAAATTGATAAAATGAAGGTATTGGGTGCAGATGAGGTGAGGTCTGTGTGTGTGGGTGCTGCATTACTTTAGCCCCCTGTTTCATATCCCCCTCCCCACCACGTTTTCCCCCATTTCCCCCCAAACTGGCAACCCTGAAATGCACTTCGATGCCAACAGATCCAAACCCGCGCATGCGTAGTGTGCAGCTCCGCACAAACCCCTGCGCTCGCCCTACAAACCCCACGCATGCGTGACTGCCGTGCATGGCCACCCCCTCCCCAAATTCACTAATCCCGACACGTTCACTGTATATGATTTCACACCACAACCAATATCACAAACACATGGCGCATGAAAGAGACTTGCTTAGCAGGGAGTCTGCAGTTACACGCAGCGCTCGGCCGCCATTCAAGAGGAACTAGAGGGACTGGTCGTGCCGCTCATACTTAATGTCCTACAACGATTCAGAACAGACTTTGATGAAGTCCCTCAGTGACCCTCGGCACTTGTAGTCTGTTTTTAACTCTTTAATCTCGCCGCTTTTTACCCATATCTGCGGCTACATGTCTAAGCAGACTTGCTACAGAAAACTACAATGCCCAGAATGCACCACTCTGTCAGCGCTGCGCGGATCTGCGCGGAATAGGACCATTTAGAGCACGAGTGCGCAGACTGTCCGCTGATTCGTGCGCAATGCCTGCAGTCTGCGTGTCGCTCCATGTGAACACACTTCCTATCATATCAGCGCACATACTGCAGCAACACAAACATCACCTGCAATCACACACAATAACATGACTATTGCAGTTAATATAGTTCTGGTAGGAACCTTATGAGCCGGTAGGATTGCGGAGGGACAGCAGAGTGTGTAGCACAGCGTGTGTGTGTGTGTCTGCACATGTGTTGAATACACACCGTGTGAGTGTGTATTATATATATATATATATATACACGTGTGTGTGTTCACAATCGCCGGGCTCAGAGGACACGAGTCTGGTTCTGGTATCGAGAGGCTGAACTGCGGCTGACTGCACATGTGATGAAGACACACGTGTGAGTATATCTGTGTGTGTGTGTGTGTGTGTGTGTGTGTATGTATGTATGTATGTATGTATGTATGTATGTATGTGAGTGTGTGTGAGTGAGAGTGTATCTGTGTAACCGACCCGTCCGTCAGTACTGGCTGCTGTGGGTTTATAACTGGTGTCGCTGTAAGTACATTTGTAAGCAGTCGGTGCTGCAGATCCCGTCACACAGAGGGGACTAGAAAGAAAGTCAGCCGGTTAGTAATGAACTTTAATAATAACTTTGTAAAAGTAATAGTGGCACTAAGTACAATAATGCTACAATAGTTTAATGCTGGGAACTATTTCTGGAACTGGGAACAGACCCCCAAACTGGTGCCCCTATTGTTGGTCCGTTGATGAGAGAGTCACTTTACAAGGCTTTGCTTTATGTTTAAACGCAAGTCGCAAACATACAGTGAGGGAAAAAAGTATTTGATCCCCTGCTGATTTTGTATGTTTGCCCACTGACAAAGAAATGATCAGTCTATAATTTTAATGGTAGGTGTATTTTAACAGTGAGAGACAGAATAACAACAACAAAATCCAGAAAAACGCATTTCAAAAAAGTTATAAATTGATTTGCATGTTAATGAGGGAAATAAGTATTTGATCCCCTATCAATCAGCAAGATTTCTGGCTCCCAGGTGTCTTTTATACAGGTAACGAGCTGAGACTCTCTTAAAGGGAGAGCTCCTAATCTCAGCTCGCTACCTGTATAAAAGACACCTGTCCACAGAAGCAATCAATCAATCAGATTCCAAACTCTCCACCATGGCCAAGACCAAAGAGCTGTCCAAGGATGTCAGGGACAAGATTGTAGACCTACACAAGGCTGGAATGGGCTACAAGACCATCACCAAGCAGCTTGGTGAGAAGATGACAACAGTTGGTGCGATTATTTGCAAATGGAAGAAACACAAAATAACTGTCAGTCTCCCTCGGTCTGGGGCTCCATGCAAGATCTCACCTCGTGGAGTTTCAATGATCATGAGAACGGTGAGGAATCGGCCCAGAACTACACGGGAGGATCTTGTTAATGATCTCAAGGCAGCTGGGACCATACTCACCAAGAAAACAATTGGTAACACACTACGCCGTGAAGGACTGAAATCCTGCAGCGCCCGCAAGGTCCCCCTGCTCAAGAAAGCACATGTACAGGCCCGTCTGAAGTTTGCCAATGAACATCTGAATGATTCAGAGGAGAACTGGGTGAAAGTGTTGTTGTCAGATGAGACCAAAATCGAGCTCTTTGGCATCAACACAACTCACTGTGTTTGGAGGAGGAGGAATGACCCCAAGAACACCATCCCCACCGTCAAACATGGAGGTGGAAACATTATGCTTTGGGGTTGTTTTTGTGCTAAAGGGACAGGACAACTGCACTGCATCAAAGGGACGATGGACGGGGCCATGTACCGTCAAATCTTGGGTGAGAACCTCCTTCCCTCAGCCAGGGCATTGAAAATGGGTTGTGGATGGGTATTCCAGCATGACAATGACCCAGAACACACAGCCAAGGCAACAAAGGAGTGGCTCAAGAAGAAGCACATTAAGGTCCTGGAGTGGCCTAGCCAGTCTCCAGACCTTAATCCCATAGAAAATCTGTGGAGGGAGCTGAAGGTTCGAGTTGCCAAACGTCAGCCTCGAAACCTTAATGACTTGGAGAGGATCTGCAAAGAGGAGTGGGACAAAATCCCTCCTGAGATGTGTGCAAACCTGGTGGCCAACTACAAGAAACGTCTGACCTCTGTGATTGCCAACAAGGGTTTTGCCACCAAGTACTAAGTCGAAGGGGTCAAATACTTCTTTCCCTCATTAACATGCAAATCAATTAATAACTTTTTTGAAATGCGTTTTTCTGGATTTTTTTGTTGTTATTCTGTCTCTCACTGTTAAAATACATCTACCATTAAAATTATAGACTGATCATTTCTTTGTCAGTCGGCAAACGTACAAAATCAGCAGGGGATCAAATACTTTTTTCCCTCACTGTAGTTGGTCCTATTGATACTAGAAAGTATGGAAGCCCATTTCCGCCATGAGAAATGAATATGCGCCCATTTTATTTTATGGTCAATTTGCTATCATAATTACGACTTAGTATCTCATAATTACGACTATCTCATAATTTCGACTTAGTATCTCGTTATTATGACTAAGTATCTCATAATGATGACGTACTGTGAGGCGACTGGGCATGCGTGAACAGGACACTTGCATGGCAGCAGGCGGGTTAGTGGTCAAGACCCTCCGAGCCGGAGCAGTCGATCCTGCTCCTGATTGAGCTAATTTATTGTTTCATTTTAATATTTTGAAAATAAATATATATAATTTTCTTTCGTTACATTTTTGTTACTAACGTCAGTGCATGTGTGGATGCCCCATTATAATATAATTATTATTGATTTTGTTCCCGTTTGCCTGAATTGGACGAATGATCCACTGTAGCTGGATAGCAATGCTCTTTGTTCACTGAACTGTAATTCTAATGAGCAGAATCTGTGTAAAAGCCTTATTAGTTGCCTTATACTCGTTTGCTTAACTACAGGGAATTATATGTATATCTTTTTTCAAAATAATGAAATAAATCCATAGATAAGAAATGACATCTGCCCATTAGGAATCGATCCCACAACTCCGGGCTTAACAACTATGCTAGCTGACGTAGACGTTTTTTTAACTTATTTTAAGTCACCTGCAGCCACTGCAGACAATTGTCCTGATTAGTCATATATGGCTGAATTGTTGGAGTTATAGTCTCAAATGCATATTAAGCATAATAATATTTAATAAAAACAGCATAAATAATACAAAATGTGCGTATATATGTGTGTGTATATAGCCTAACTCAGGGTTCCCACGCATCCTGGAAAACCTTGAACTGTTTTTTGAGTCATGGAGAACACATGGAAAATGTGAAAATCTGTCGAATGTACTGGAAGTATTTGAAAGGTCATATAAAATGGTGAAGTTAGGATACAAGAAGATATTTAGCCATTGTTTCCTTTCATCTCCTAAGTAGCAAACAGAAAAGCGGCACACACAGCAACATTAAAGTCCCCAAGATGAGGTACGTTCACAGCAGGTTACATTGCTTTTTGAAACGCTCCACCCAGATAGCTGTTGTTTTGTGGGCTGTGGTGTCAATCACATTTCACCCACACGAACATAGGCCACGGTGTCTTCTCTCCTGGTCTCGTTGTCGAGTCTTGAGTTTTTCCTAACTCGGGCAGAAATGTGACATGAGAGATGTATAATGTGTATAATTGTATTAATATTATACTTATACTAATTAATTTCATGAATTTAATTAATCTGAATTGAAAAACTACAAACCAATAAAATTATCACACTTTTATTAACACATCAAAATTGGACAGAAAATATATTAAAACAACTATTAAATATATTATTCTTCATTTAGTTCTGTAACAATCAAATTTAATAAAAAAAATCAAATTATCCAAATCATGTAAAGTTTTAGAAAACTATTATGATATGCAAAGCAGCAGTCAAGTAATGAACTTAGCAGCTCTAGGCTAGCATCTTGCAAATACAAAAAGTTTAAATATGCTACACAATCAGGCAAAACACAGAATGGCAGAGGCCTCTATTCTGTTTATGTAAATATTCCACTTGAATTGAAAATGATTGTGCAAAACAGCAGTAATAGAACTAAAACCAAACGCAAAGTATAAACAATATATGTAGCCTCAAGTGAAGAACAAAGTTTTGCAGGGCTACACGAATTTTAATGTAATTGCTATAGCAAATTGGGGTGCTTTTTATTTACATAAAAGTGGCAGGTTTCTCTTCAAGAACAACAGTTGCTCTGCTTTCTGGCAGGAGAGACGGTTCCTCTTCTCATCAAGAACATGAAATGCTGCACTGAATAGTCTCTCTCTGGTGCTGGGGCAGATAAATACCTGCATGCAATCCGCGCAAGCACTGGAAAGCGCTCTGTGTTCATGTGCCAGCAGTCAAGGGGATTGTCTCATTTCTAGTGCACGCTGCTTTTTCTCCGCATCAAAGTAATGTTTTTTAAATCAAGGATCTAGTACTTTTGCAATGCAGTACAGAGGGTTGGACTCAGTGTCTAGAAAGCATGTGTTAACAGCCTCCAGTAGAGTTTTGTTTAGCTGTTTTTACACCATGGTCTGTTTCTGCCTCTTTTCTGAGCAGACACTTCAGTGCGGCGATCAAGGGAATAACTTCAGCAACAGATGCATTAGCTGAGCTTATTTCCTTGGTTATCTGTTCGAATGGAGCGAGAAGAGGCACACTGATGTGCACTGAAAGTTGCCGGCAGATCGTAAAGTTGCCGCTTTTGTTCAAGTAGACTTTGCAACGTATAGTACGTACTGTTCCAGCGAGTGGCTGCATCTTGCTGCAGTCGTTTGGGTGGCGATCCAAACTGTATTTGCAAAGCTTGTAATCGGGACTAAGCAAGCGGAGAATGCAAGAGTGCATATATTTTTGGCCTTTTTTCTCTTTTGGCCAATAAACAAAAATGCTATTTTCGGCGGCCAAAATTTCAGTGCATCCCTAATTTTATACAGGTTGCGCCTTTAATTTACGTGTAGGTTTATGTTACAACTGTGGAGCAAATGAATCAAACCTCTGCTTTGCTGATCATCTGTGCCTCCCTCTAGACATGGTGTGTACCCATCTTTTTAGTAGTACCTACGAACTGCTAACACTGGTTTAGCATGCATGCCCAGTCCCTGTTTGAGTAAGTCATAATAACGAGATAGCAAATTGACCAAAAAAAAAAAAAGGCGCAAATGGGCTTCCATAAGAAAGGGTCCCCTTTTAAAGTAGGACAGTGCTATGCTGGGGAGCACTTTGTGGAATTGGGAATAGACACCTGAACTGGTGTCCCATATGCCGCAATTTAGTGTATTGCATTGCATTGTTAGTGTGCCGAGGGTTACTTCCTAATATTTAAGAGAAAGTCCCAAGACCCATTCCTGCTGCCTTTGGTAGTAGAAAGGGTCCCCTTCTAAAGTAACACAGTGTTATCCTGTGGAACTATTTGTGGAACAGTGATCGCACACCCAAATTGTCCCCAGTGCCACACATTTCTGTCTTAAATTGCATTTGGGGTCCTCTGGCCACAAACTAGATGAGAAGGTTCCTGTGAAGCTGATTTCTAACAAGGCTTATTAATCAACCAAATGGACAAATATTGTTAACAATTTTGGGTGTATGTGTCCAGTTCTAGAAATTGCTCCCCAGCACAAAACTCCAGTACCTTAAAAAGGACTAAGATGATTTTGGGGAGCTCAATAAGTTTCTTAATCGGAAGAAAAGTCAGACTCCCAATTAAGTAAAACATCATCCAGTGCATTAAAGATCGCCCTCCGCAATCGCCTCTTTCCCACCTTCTCCCACACACTCTCCCTTCCCTTCACATCTCAAACACTTTTTTGTGGGGACTTGTTAATTCCCCGATTAAATAAAAGTAAAACCATCATGATTGTTGTTCAGCTAAGGCTTGACATAGGCGAACAGTCTCACATCCACATCATCATTCATATATGATTGAATTGTAACTCTGCCAGAGCGGAGGGGTTAACCACGCACCCCGGGAACTGTAGTAAAATACCTGATCAAGTCCCGGTGCTGAGAGTCTCAGGCTCACTCCCGAGTCTATCCAATGAGGCGTGTTGATTAGGCTAGCACACAGCCCTAGTAGAAACCGGGCGTGGTTTTAGCATAACTGCATTAGATAAAGAAAGGACACTGATAAGGGTGACGTTCTGTTACACAGATTTGTGTAATTCTGTGTATAATCTGTACGAATGCAGTAATTTTTTTATTATTTTTTATTTCTTAGCAGACACCCTTGTCCATGGCGAGCAATACAAAGTGCAATAATACAGTACAATTGCAAATGCTGTACAGAACTGTATCTATGGTACCAGAACGTGGCCCAGTATGCTCTGTTATGCCTCTTCAAGAGAGCCACATGTGGTGGAATAAAGAGCCACCAGTTGTCCATCTCTGCTCTATTTGCAACAATGTTGGGAAAATAATGTTCAACACACTTAAAGACATGTTACTGTCATGTATAGTTGAACAGAGAACAACTTACACTTCATACAATACATTACTTTTGGAAAATAGTGTGTGCATACTTGTTAAGACCACTACTGTATACACCTGGGGCCGGTTGCACAAAAGGTCTTAAATGCTTTTAAGACCAATTTGTAGGTCTTAGACCTACATTTAAGCCCAAAATAAATAGGCCTGTTGCACAAAAAAATCATTTTGGTACTAAATTTAAGTCGTTTTTTAAGCCTACCCTTCACCAGGATTAAATGGGGAAAAAGGTATCTCTTGCTGTAGAAACTGACATGAAACCAACATGGCAGCACATATGCCAGGTAATTTAGATTTTTTTTATATGAAAGGGCATTTAATCAAGATAGGCTATTTAAGGACAGACAAAACCCTTAATACTTTAGGTGAACTATTACAATATAAATTCAAATCTTTTATAAAGAATGACCACTGTATTAACAACCAACTCTTAATAAAATACAATAATACTTTTCTCCTTCCCCTTTTAACTCAAATCCTGCCATTTTTAAATTTAACATTTGATTTCTAGATCATGTTTTTCCCCTTTACAACACAATATTTCCCTTCTGTAGTTCCAACAAATCAACAAAAAGGTCCTTTCTTTTAACCTAGATTTTCTTTTTTTAATTTGAATGCGGCCAACATCTTCAGAATCTGCAATTAAATAAGTAAATGTTCTGTTATGTAGTCGGTAAAACAGCTGTAAAATAAGCAATATATATGAATAATGGTAACTATACAAATAGGCATACGTTAAAATTAGTATTTGTATTAAACACCACTTCAAAACAATACGCATATTATGTGATGCATTTATATATGTTTAATAGTGTAGGTTTGCAATAGCTGTCACGGTAACTAGAGGGTTAGAAATGTACTGAGCAAAAGCAGGACGTGTCGCCCCTCAGTGGCTTATTAAACGTAGATGTCAGCGAGTTGTGTGTATACAAACCACTTGTTGAACTCGTAAAAACATAGTTTACACTTTCTAATATTGATTGTACTGTATTTAAACATAAAATAAACAGTGAAGTAAAACGAAGTGCTTTTAAAAACGAATTTAAAAATACATTTACAGTGCGCACTACGGCGGGGTTGATGGCATTTGCGTTTTATTTCATTCCAGGCTTCATTTTTGTCAGTATTTTCCCCAAATTTACCCGTTTTCTTATTAGTTGCTCAACTATTGCAAGTTTTCCATCTTTAGTGAAATGTGTATTTTTTACTTTACAAGCAGCCATTTTTATTTTTCTGTTCTTAACAAAAATAATAAGACCAGACTTTGCTGCTTAGCAACATCAGGTAAGCCAGGGCTAACATAAGACCCGCGGGGGCAACGGTCTTACAGCGAGGTCTTGCACAAGTCCAATTTAACAGGATTTAGACTAAGGCTAAAACTTAAATTAAGACCTTTTTACTGCAACCTGCCCCTGTACTCTCGAGTTGGGAAAACAAATGTTTGTTATTCCACTGTTTTGTTTTGTTTTCTTCATGAAATATTGCAACAATTTAACAGGAAACCGGGGCTGAAATAACATCCAATTTAAATTAAACATTTAAACCTTATTCAAAGACATGGATATAGTAATAACGTAAATCTATAATCTTTGTGGTTCAGTGACCACCAGCATTTAACCTTGCAGATTGTTGCAAAAAACATACAGTACCCCATTTTTCCAGTTTGTATTGCAATTTAAGTCCAGCGAATAACCTGAAATGGTACAAAGGTTAGCGGTAAACTGCAAGTGGTAAAAAAATCAGACCATCACAGATCATTTGGTTTTGATCGGATTTCTTTGCAAATAGGCTTGTTTTGACCAGAACAACCTAACGATTAATGCAGTATACACCGATCAGCCATAACATTATGACCACCTGCCTAATATTGTGTAGGTCCCCCTTTTGCTGCCAAAACAGCCCTGACCTGTGGAGGCATGGACTCCACTAGACCTCTCAAGGTGTGCTGTGGTATCTGGCACCAAGACATTAGCAGCAGATCCTTTAAGTCCTGTAAGTTGCGAGGTGGGGCCTCCATGGATCGGACTTGTGTCCAGCACATCCCACAGATTCTCGATTGGATTGAGATCTGGGGAATTTGGAAGCCAAGTCAACACCTTGAACTTGTGATTCATCAGACCAGGCCACCTTCTTCCATTGCGCCGTGGTCCAGTTCTGATGCTCACATGCCCATTGTAGGCGCTTTCGGCAGTGGACAGGGGTCAGCATGGGCACCCTGACTGGTCTGTGGCTATGCAGCTCCATACACAACAAACTGCGATGCACTGTGTGTTCTGACACCTTTCTATCAGAACCAGCATTCACTTTTTCAGCAATTTGAGCTACAGTAGCTCGTCTGTTGGATCGGACCACACGGGCCAGCCTTCGCTCCCCACATGCATCAATGAGGCTTGGCTGCCCATGACCCTGTTGCCAGTTCACCGCTTTTCCTTCCTTGGACCACTTTTGATAGGTACTGACTGCTGCAGACTGGGAACACCCCACAAGAGCTGCAGTTTTGGAGATGTTCTGACCCAGTCATCTAGCCATTACAATTTGGCCCTTGTCAAAGTCGTTCAGATCCTTACGCTGCCCATTTTTCCTGCTTCTAATACATCAATTTTGAGGACAAAATGTTAACTTGCTGCCTAATATATTCCACCCACTGACAGGTGCCATGATAACGAGATAATCAGTGATATTCACTTCACCTGTCAGTGCTCATAATGTTATGGCTGATCGGTGTATATGATTTGATGTTCTATCAAACACAGAGAAGTTCAGATCCAAGTATGTAAAATCGTTGTGTATTAGTACACTAAACAGAGTTTTCCATCTTGACATGTTGAGCTCTCTACGGGTGTGTGTTGCTTCTACCAAAACTTGGATGGTCTTGTTTTGATCAGTCTGGTTCCAGAATATGTCATAATTGTCAATACTTTCTGAGATTTTGTATTGCTCCTCAGACCAAGTATCCCCCCCCCCTCACAGAATGTCAATGAGGGGCGTGAATTCGGGGGGAGGGGGGGGGGTATAAAAAAACATATTTCACGTCGTTAGAGTGCTGAGAGTCTCAGATTTCATGGGAGACCAAACATTTGGTATTAAACATTAAACTGTGTATACATTTCAATACAAACTGGAAAGATTGAGGTGTTCTAAAACATTTGACCAGTAGTATATATGTGTTGTTGTACCCTGGAATCTATTTATGCTTCACCATTGGTTTAGTGTGTTTTTTTGTGTTTTGTTTTTTTGCCTTCATCCACAATTTGTGGATCGACTTTGCTCCCTTTTGTCTCTGGATTGTGCATCTCATAGGCAGTCCGTAGGTTGTCCTTATTTTAATTATATGCATGGCTTTTGCTATTTCCAACTGGAAGTTTGAAGAATCGCTCCTAATTTCAGGAAAAGGAGTAAGAACTTAAACCGCTCTAAATAGCGACACTTTGATGAATAGGGCCCAGTATCCATGCACAAACTGGAGAAGCCGCTAAAGGGAAAATAGTCTAGCTTCAGACATTGAAGACAAAGGAAAGGTTTTCTGTTTCATTTGCAAGCGATGCTTTTCTTATAAGAGGTACTTTACAATATCATTTGTGAGCAGAACACCCATTTGCTGTAGCGATTTATAATTTAGTTTCCTGATTAAAATTATTAGGGCCCGACAGATATATTGGAGCACTGATTATTATCGGCCGATATTACCTTTTACACAAATATCTTGTATCGCCACATATGCACCATACATTTTCAAACCATTGGTTGAATATGTTTTCGAATTACCATTAAAAAAAAAAAAAAATGAATATTTTTATTTGGTTTATTTATTTATTTAACACCGTTATGGTGTCTTTTCTGCTGGAAGCTTCTGAATCCACAGTGGCGCAGCGCACACACTACTGAGCGCTGTGGTGAAACTGAAGATTACCGATTACTAAGGTATAGAGGTGCATTTTTACTGAAAAGTGAATTAAATCTTCTTTCAGAATTCACAATAGCAATTAAAATGTAGAAAAACAGTAAATGTTTGCTGAGGATGTTGACCGGATATCAGGAAGCAAATGACAAGCAAGCTCAGATCACATTAAAACAATCTACAGAAAATTAGTGAAACAATGTTGAATGAAACTGAAACTATACATGAGATTTATGAAACTGTTTTACAAATTATTCATATTGCAATACTTAGTAAATAAGTTACACTTTTGAGGGCATGTTGAAATACATAAAAAGGAGCTTTTATTTTTATTTTTTAACCTCATGTTTAATGTGTCTGCATTGAAAATGTGCAATACATTTTGTTGAAATGTTATTGAAATGTATACATATACAAGAACTACGTATGCCCCTGAATCAAAGTTAGACATTTTAATGGTTTGGACCTTTGTGGGCAGAAAATTTGAGTCAATGGCCCTGTTTAAATTCTAATTGTTCAACCCTGGCCTATAGGCTACAGCAGCCAATGCAAAAAGACCAGCCCTGTAGACTTAATTAGCACTGAAAAACTGCAGAGGTGACAATGCACCTGAACAACACAACAACAGGGTCAGAAATTAATGCTAGTACGCCAACCCAAGGCGAGTGAATTTTTGGAGGGACTACCTAAATGATCACTCTCACTAGTCCTCATGGCGAGTGGAATTTTGATCATTATTTATGTTGGGGAAAAAGACCTTCACGATAAGTGAATGGGTAAACTTTCCACTATTTCAGGATTTCAGACTTCAGATTTCAGGCCGCGGGCCTCCCTGTCACCACCGGCCCAGCACAGATTTGTCCGCAGAAGAAATATAGATCATCAAACTCTTACCACTGCAGCACATCAACCAGCGCTCGATATTATTTTTGTGATCTAACGAACATACTTACATACATGCATACAAACATAAGAATTCCTCAGCCGGGACATTTGAACTGCTACACAATATCTAATCCTGATTTTAACCTTCCTCTTCACTACAAACCTACATAATGCAAGAATCGTCGATCTCCAAACTAAAAGCACATTTCTGGATTTTAACACTAGAAGCGCCGACATTTCGAATTACATACAAGCAAAGCTGGTCATTGTAACCGATAGCTGTGATATGATCATTAAAGGCAAACTATCATATAAAACTTCAACATTTACATAGCACAAATGGAGTATTATATTGAAATATGATCATAAAACAATCATATTGCTATAAATAACATCAAAGCACTTTTTGTTTAAACGCACACTGCAGTCAAAACATAAATAACTATATTGCCTAGAATAAGAAAAAGCTAAAAAATGGCATACAATACGGGAATGAAACTAGTCTAAACGTAAATATTGGAATAAAAAAGCAAAAATTTGTATTTGTATTTGTATTCACTGTAGCTTTGTATTTCAATAAACTATTTTCTATATATTTAGCCTGCATACCTGACAGCTCGTACAGTCCACACAGGACGCGTTTCTACACTTGTAAGAAAACACCTGTAATGCTGTACAATGCCTGTGTTTTTTCAAACACATGAATTACTTTTTAGTTTGTTTCATACCCTGCAACAACCTCCAGGATGCAGAGTGATGATCACAAGAACAACTAAACTCATGACATAATCACTTTCTTAACTAAGGCTAGTATCACTATAGTATCACCTAGTATTAGGATTCAATACTGGACTAACCATTTCATAAGATCCATTTGTGTTATTCTTCTCAAGCCAGTCTCACCCAAAAATGTAATTAAATCATACAGTACAAACCAGCAGCGAGCATAACAGCGTGGCAACTTAAATACATGTGCATCTTACCTTACATCTTAGATCGTACTTTTTCTTGATTTCCAGCTCTCAGCCATCAACGAAAGCACACTGAGGCGCTTCTGACACATGGCCTACGTGTCCCTAGTTAATTTTTTATTTGTGAAAATGAGTGCGTTCTTAACGTCAGCAGTCACTAGAGCCGGCACTAGCAACAGGTGCCTCATCGGACGAACAGCTAGCGACCCCCTTAAATAAACGGTGTACGCAGTACACTTTGGAGAAGAGCTGCCTCTCACCTCATTCTCCTCTTTTTGTTTTCACTTGTACCTGCTCCATCGATCCATTGCTTTTGCTTTTTAACAGCTACCTTGTTGATATTCCAGTGAACGCCTAAACATTGGATGCTTGAGTTTCTCATTATAATTTATTTCGCTGCACCACAAATTCTTTACAGTGTGGTCGTGGGGCCCCTGGCAGTCGGAGGCCTGGCAGAATCTGCCCATCACTGTAGCTTTAGCCTTCTCCATAATGTGTCTTTTCATATACGAGCACCAGGCTGTCCTCTCACTGTCTGACTTCATACATGCTCCCAGTTTATATGCTGACTGGACACTTTATTAGCACATCTGAATGATGTTCTGATATAATGACTGGTGTAGGAATCGCATGAACTGTGTGAGTTTTCAGAGCTGCTGTTCTCAGTGCTGCTCTCCTGTGTCGTCTCTCCCCCAGGAGCTGTAGAGGCCAGCGCTCTCCTTGACTCTGGGGAAAGGGCTCCCACTGAGCAGCAGCACTGGGAGCAGAAGTGTGGCTCCAGTCTGAGGCAGGACACAGAGCCCACAGCTACTGAAGACACCCAGAGTGAGCAGCCCAGGAGCAGACAGAGTGAGGAGGAGCTGAGGGGACAGGAGTCTGACCACATGGCAGAGCCACACACTGAGGGGTCGACACAGGGACTCGGGGCACTGGCATCTGTCACCACAGGGTCAAAGGTCATGCCAAAGGTCATAAAGAGCGACCCTGATGTGGACTGCACCCACACTGCGGATCTCTGCAGGACCCAGTCTCTTGGATCTGAGTGTGGACCCAGTGCAGCTGGTGCTGAGCCGGGCTCGCCCAGAACACAGTGTGGGCCCAATCTGCTGTCTGATCACATCAAAACAGAGGACGACACACTGGAGTGTGTTTACACAGTGGAGCCGAGAACACAGACTCCCTTCAGAGACGCACTCAGTCATCTCAAAATTGACAATATTACAGACAGCGCCTGGGACCTGTGGCCTGAGCTCCCTGTAGCTGGACAGTGTGACCTGGGGCCTGAGCTCCCTGTATCTGGACAGTGTGACCTGGGACCTGAGCTCCCTGTAGTTGAACAGTGTGACCCAGAGTCTGCTGCCTTGAAGACGGGGCTCAGTGGGGGGAGTGAAAGTGCAGTGAGTGGCGAGAGACCATATTGCTGTGCCCAGTGTGGGAAGAGCTTCTTTTATGCATCAAACCTAAAGACACACCAGCGCATTCACACAGGAGAGAGACCGTACAGCTGTGCCCAGTGTGGGAAAGGCTTCACTAATGCATCAAACCTAAAGACACACCAGCGCACTCACACAGGAGAGAGACCGTACTGCTGTGTCCAGTGTGGGAAGGGCTTCTCTCAGACGAGTACTCTCAACAAACACCAGCGCATTCACACAGGAGAGAGACCGTATTGCTGTGCCCAGTGTGGGAAGGGCTTCTCTGATGAAACTAGTCTGATGAAACACCAGCACATTCACACAGGAGAGAGACCATTCTGCTGTGCCCAGTGTGGGAAGGGCTTCACTTATGCATCAAGCCTCAAAACACACGAGCGCATTCACACAGGAGAGAGAACGTACTGCTGTGCCCAGTGTGGGAAGGGCTTCTTTCGGGCAGAATACCTCAACAAACACCAGCGCACTCACTCAGGAGAGAGACCGCATTGCTGTGCCCAGTGTGGGAAGGGCTTCTCGGATGAAACTAGTCTGATGAAACACCAGCGCGTCCACACAGGAGAGAAACCATACTGCTGTGCCCAGTGTGGGAAGGGCTTCTCTAGTGCATCAAACCTAAAGACACACCAGCGTGTTCACACAGGAGAGAGACCATACTGTTGTGTCCAGTGTGGGAAGGGCTTCTCTCAGGCAAGTAGTCTCAACGCACACCAGCGCATTCACACAGGGGAGAAACCGTACTGCTGTGTCCAGTGTGGGAAGGGCTTCTCTTGGACAAGTAGTCTCAATGCACACCAGTGTATTCACACAGGATAGAGACTGTACTGCTGTGTCCATTGTGGGAAGAACTTTTCAGTTGCATCTGATCTCAACGCACACCAGCGCATTCATATAGTAGGTCAGAGGTCAAGTTAAGAACATAAGAAATATCTGTATATATATATATATTTTTTTTTTCTCTTAATCATGGCTAGAGTGCAGAGGTATGTAGCAATAAAGTAATGGTTCTATTGATTTACAAGTTTGTGTTACTATTATTATTTCTAAATGGCTGTAGCTGATATTTAAATAAGTAATACAAATAAAATCACAATAACAACTTATCTAGAGCCCAAAGAATATATTGTTGATATAACTTAATTGTTAGTTTATTGTGGGGAACATCACTGGTCTGGCCAGCAGGCTGTATTTGGTTTAATCTTTTTATTATCTTTTTATTGGTTTCTGAAGTGATGGGGATAACCATATAATACAACAAGAAAAACTACATACAATTTCACCTTCCTCAAATTCCCGCCCACCCTCCCAAACTCCTTCCACTCCCCTCTCCATCTCCTCCTTCCTCCCATCTCCTGACTCTTCCTCCCAAGCCTCCCACTCCCCCCGCCATCACCTCCCAATTTCCTTACATAAGAACATAAGAACATAATAAAGTTTACAAATGAGAGGAGGCCATTCGCCCCATCGTGCTCGTTTGGTGTCCATTAATATCTAAGTGATCCAAGGATCCTATCCAGTCTATTTTTAAATGTTCCCAAACTTTCAGCTTCTACCACATCACTGGGTAGTTTATTCCAGATTGTGACGCCTCTCTGTGTGAAGAAGTGTCTCCTGTTTTCTGTCTTGAATGCCTTGAAGCCCAATTTCCATTTGTGTCCCCGGGTGCGTGTGTCCCTGCTGATCTGGAAAAGCTCCTCTGGTTTGACCCTTCCACCCCTCACCCCTCTCCCCCAGCGACAATTGTGATACGATAAATAAATGATAAAATATATATAGTAATAAAATAAGAATCATAATATATAATAAATATATCTATATATCTATCTATCTATATATATATATATATATATATATATATATATATAAAATTAAGATATAATAAAAAGTAAATAAAAAAAAAGGAAAATGGTCTCAGTATCTTGAAGTAATATAACAACTACAAAGGAGTTAGGAGCTTCCACTTTTCAAAATACAAAATTAAGGGTTGCCAAGCAGTGGTGAACCTTTTAACAGATCCCATTACCGTGTACCTAATTTTCTCCAGATTGAGAAGGAACATTAAGTCTCTGATCCAGTGAGCATGGGAGGGCAGGGCAGCCTGCTTCCAGTTCAATAAAATAAGGTGGTGCGCTAACAATGATGCAAAGGCCAAGGTGCTGCACTGGGTCTTAGATAAATGAAGATTGTCTGGAGGAATTCCAAGTATTGCTATCAATGCTGAGGGATCAATGGGAGAGTTAAAAATTAGAGAAGGTCTCAAAAACTGAATTCCAAAATACACCTAATTTGGGACATGACCAGAACATATGAATCAATGAAGCAGGAACCTGTTTGCATCGATCACACATTGGATAAAGCTCAGGATAGATTTTAGCAAGTTTAGCTTTACACAAGTGAGTACGATGAAGAACCTTTAACTGAATCAAAGCGTATCGGTCACAGATCGAGGAAGAGTGTACTCTATGAAGAATGGACTCCCAGGTGTCATCTGTAAAAGTCAAGGTCCTGTTCCAGGCAGCCCTTAATATAGATAATGAGGGACGAGGCAAATTAGATATATGGGTATATAATTTTTATAGGATGCCTTTACCTGTTGGATCAAGTCTGAGAAGAAAATCAATGGGGGAATTAGGAGGTTAATACCTAAATAAATGTGATTTAGGAATGTCAAATTTCTGAGAAAGCTATTAAAATGAGTAAAAAATATTCTCCATTAACAGATCTTTTAAACACTTTAAAACCCTTTTATACCAATTAGAAAATGCAGGATCATTTAGAGAGGGTATAAAATAATGATTCATAGCAATAGGAGAAAGCACTGAGAGAGAGTGAAGTTTCTCCTAAGCTGGGCACAGATTGTAAGAGAATAAACCGGGAGATAGAGAGAGGAAGCGAAGTACAAATCAGAGTTGAAAGAGCGGTAGAAGAGCAGGAACTGAATTCCATAAGAACCCAGGCTGGTGCTGCATGTTGCAAGTGATATTGATGCCAGTATGAAATACACCCGATATTAGCTGACCAGTAATAAAATTGGCAGTTAGGCAAAGCCAATCCTCCCATCTGCTTAGGTCTCTGAAGAAAAGATTTATGAATTCGTAATAAAGACCGGGATGCATTGAAAGAGAGACAGAAATTTAGGAAGTACATTCGTTTTAACTGAGTTAATACATCCAATAAGTGAAAGAGGCAATTTAGACCAGCATATAAAATCCTGTTTTACATAATAATAATAATAATAATAATAAGGAAACATTTTATTTGAAAAGATCCACAAAGGACTTTGTAACAGTGATGCCAAGGTATGTGAATTTGTCTTCTGCAATTTTAAAGGGCAAATTTGAATATTGTAAATTTACAGCAGCCAGGTTCATTGAGAATAATTCACTTTTGTGCAAATTGAGTCTATATCCATTAAACTTCGTAAAACCAAACTGGTCTAAAATGGAAAGGGCTTGAGGTAAAGATAATACCGGATTGGATAAATAAAGAAGCAGATCGTCGGCTTAGAGGGAAACTCCGCCTCGAACCACCCCCTGCACCTGTTGGTAATGAGTGGCTCAATTGCAAGTGCAAATAGAAGTGGAGATAAAGGACAGCCTTGCCTAGTACCACGATGTAAAGGTAAATATTTAGAGTTGATATTATTAGTGCACACCGAGGCAACTGGCGATGCATAAAGCAATTTGATCCAAGAAATAATCTTCTCAACAAATCCAAGCCTTTCAAGTGTATAAAATAAGTAGCTCCACACTCCACCCTATCAAAGGCCTTCTCTGCATTCAATGAGACAAGAACCTCAGGCACAGGTTGTGAAGATGATGTATATATAATATTAAATAAATGCCTTATATTAAAAAAGGGATGTCTTTTCTTGATAAAACCAGTCTGATCAAAAGAGATAATGGAAAGTAGAACAGATTCAAGTCTGCGGGCCAATGCTTTCGCCAGAATCTTGACATCAGTGTTAAGTAACGAAACTGGACGATAGGAACTACATTCAGGTGGATCCTTATTTCTTTTAAGTAACAAAGATATCGATGCCTGATAAAATGTAGGAGGGAGTGAATGTGCCTGACATGATTCAGAAAATACTGAGACTAAAGAAGGAGAGAGCTAGGGGGAGAATTTCTTAATAAAGTAAGTTGGGAACCTATCTGGACCTGTGGATTTTCCACTCTGCATTGATTTAATTGCCTCTACTATCTCCTCAAGAGACAGAGGCTTCTCAAGGAAATTTAATAATTCAGGCGTTATAGAGGGGATGTTAAAGTTGTGAAAAAATGCATCTATAAACGATTGCTCGGCCACATATTCAGAGGTATATAAATTGTAATAATATTTTTGCAACTGCACATTAATATCTGTCTGGTCAGTTGAAACAGAACCTGATTCAGTGCGGAGTCCATTAATTAGATGAAAGGCATTAAATCGGCGCAGTTGAGCTAGGAGTTTGCTAGCATTTTCACCATGTTCATATAAGGATGTTCGGGATTTAATCAGATGTTGAGAGCAGATCAAATGCAGTCTTTAACTTCAACATCTCTTTGAAAAGGTTGGGACTGGGAGAAATGTGGGACATATTTGGGACAGACTAAAATGAATGACAAAATGGAATACCCATAGACTACAATGGGGAAAATAGAAGGATGGTCTGTATCTCCAAATCCCACACAGGAATCCTAAAATCCTAAATACACTTTCTTTAATATAACCTCATATGAAACAAAAAAGTGGAATGACATGGAATGACAGCTGCTTTCTATGGAATTACAGGCCTGGAATATTGAACACACTGAAAACAGCAAAAATAGGTTTGACTGTCTATAAATAGAATATATATATATATATATATATATATATATACAGTGGGGGAAAAAAGTATTTGATCCCCTGCTGATTTTGTACGTTTGCTCACTGACAAAGAAATTATCAGTCTATAATTTTAATGGTAGGTGTATTTTAACAGTGAGAGACAGAATAACAACAAAAAAATCCAGAAAAACGCATTTCAAAAAAGTTATAAATTTATTTGCATGTTAATGAGGGAAATAAGTATTTGACCCCTTCGACTTAGTACTTGGTGGCAAACCCCTTGTTGGCCTTCACAGAGGTCAGACGTTTCTTGTAGTTGGCCACCAGGTTTGCACACATCTCAGGAGGGATTTTGTCCCACTCCTCTTTGCAGATCCTCTCCAAGTCATTAAGGTTTCGAGGCTGACGTTTGGCAACTCGAACCTTCAGCTCCCTCCACAGATTTTCTATGGGATTAAGGTCTGGAGACTGGCTAGGCCACTCCAGGACCTTAATGTGCTTCTTCTTGAGCCACTCCTTTGTTGCCTTGGCTGTGTGTTTTGGGTCATTGTCATGCTGGAATACCCATCCACGACCCATTTTCAATGCCCTGGCTGAGGGAAGGAGGTTCTCACCCAAGATTTGACGGTACATGGCCCCGTCCATCATCCCTTTGATGCGGTGCAGTTGTCCTGTCCCTTTAGCAGAAAAACACCCCCAAAGCATAATGTTTCCACCTCCATGTTTGACGGTGGGGATGGTGTTCTTGGGGTCATTCCTCCTCCTCCAAACACGGCGAGTTGAGTTGATGCCAAAGAGCTCGATTTTGGTCTCATCTGACCACAACACTTTCACCCAGTTCTCTGAATCATTCAGATGTTCATTGGCAAACTTCAGATGGGACAGTACATGTGCTTTCTTGAGCAGGGGGACCTTGCGGGCGCTGCAGGATTTCAGTCCTTCACAGCGTAGTGTGTTACCAATTGTTTTCTTGGTGACTATGGTCCCAGCTGTGTTGAGATCATTAACAAGATCCTCCCGTGTAGTTCTGGGCTGATTCTTCACCGTTCTCATGATCATTGAAACTCCACGAGGTGAGATCTTGCATGGAGCCCCAGACCGAAGGAGACTGACAGTTATTTTGTGTTTCTTCCATTTGCGAATAATCGCACCAACTGTTGTCACTTTCTCACCAAGCTGCTTGGCGATGGTCTTGTAGCCCATTCCAGCCTTGTGTAGGTCTACAATCTTGTCCCTGACATCCTTGGACAGCTCTTTGGTCTTGGCCATGGTGGAGAGTTTGGAATCTGATTGATTGATTGCTTCTGTGGACAGGTGTATTTTATACGGGTAACGAGCTGAGATTAGGAGCTATCCCTTTAAGAGAGTGCTCCTAATCTCAGCTCGTTACCTGTATAAAAGACACCTGGGAGCCAGAAATCTTGCTGATCGATAGGGGATCAAATACTTTTTTCCTTCACTGTATATATATATACACACACATGTTTATATTCCCATGTATTCTATATGTAAAAATGTCCCATTCTTAAACTTGACCTTTTTATCGCCATATTTTGGAGCGTCTTTAAACATTTGTCACATCTTACCGGCTTTGTTTTTAAATTGAGTTAGTATTGTGTACTTGATTATAGCACAGGGATCTGGTGTAATGTGAGTCAACAAGGCTGTTTGTGTTGTCTTTCCACCTCTATACAAACAAAACATGTATTTAGTTATTTCACCTACAGGTGGTCCATTTATAGCGTCAAAAACCTTAAACATGATTACATATTTCAACGACCCTGTTTATATTGAGGTATTCACAGAGGGATCTAGCTTAGGCACTTTTATACCTTTGAACCTATAAATAGGTTCTGAAAACGAATAAAACCGTACAATGTATTCCGATGCTTTCTGGATTTTAACCCAGTGCACCGTCCACTCAAAAACATTGTAATTCTTTAACATTAATAAATACAACCTATTTCACAGGATAAGACCATGAACATGTTTATTAACCAAACAAAACATGTCATTTGTATTTTATATCGGGGGATGAGGCTTCGGGGGTCCGCAGGTGTATTAAAGCCCGGAGCGTATGCCCGGGGGCGAGCCGAGGAGGGAAGAGGTTTGCGAACAAACAGATGACATGACTGAAGAATCCCCTTTTAATTGCTCTCAGAAAAATTAGACTGTAGAGTAGATTGAATCAAACAGAGTCTTTATTCAAGCTGCTTGGAGAAAAGTAATACACACAGACATGCAGGTCTCTGTCCTTACTTCCCTAAAATCATAGAGCTTACATGATGTTATATACATACTGCGATATCCTGGACAGGGTGAGTTTGAACCAATAAGGGGGAGACAACTCCCTATCTTATTATATCCTCACTATCTTCCTGATTAAGCTTAAACACAATGTTTTCTATTTTATGTATACATATACACTCACCTAAAGGATTATTAGGAACACCTGTTCAATTTCTCATTAATGCAATTATCTAACCAACCAATCACATGGCAGTTGCTTCAATGCATTTAGGGGTGTGGTCCTGGTCAAGACAATCTCCTGAACTCCAAACTGAATGCCTGAATGGGAAAGAAAGGTGATTTAAGCAATTTTGAGCGTGGCATGGTTGTTGGTGCCAGACGGGCCGGTCTGAGTATTTCAGAATCTGCTCAGTTACTGGGATTTTCACGCACAACCATTTCTAGGGTTTACAAAGAATGGTGTGAAAAGGGAAAAACATCCAGTATGCGGCAGTCCTGTGGGCGAAAATGCCTTGTTGATGCTAGAGGTCAGAGGAGAATGGGCCGACTGATTCAAGCTGATAGAAGAGCAACTTTGACCGAAATAACCACTCGTTACAACCGAGGTATGCAGCAAAGCATTTGTGAAGCCACAACACGTACAACCTTGAGGCGGATGGGCTACAACAGCAGAAGACCCCACCGGGTACCACTCATCTCCACTACAAATAGGAAAAAGAGGCTACAATTTGCACAAGCTCACCAAAATTGGACAGTTGAAGACTGGAAAAATGTTGCCTGGTCTGATGAGTCTCGATTTCTGTTGAGACATTCAGATGGTAGAGTCAGAATTTGGCGTAAACAGAATGAGAACATGGATCCATCATGCCTTGTTACCACTGTGCAGGCTGGTGGTGGTGGTGTAATGGTGTGGGGGATGTTTTCTTGGCACACTTTAGGCCCCTTAGTGCCAATTGGGCATCGTTTAAATGCCACGGCCTACCTGAGCATTGTTTCTGACCATGTCCATCCCTTTATGACCACCATGTACCCATCCTCTGATGGCTACTTCCAGCAGGATAATGCACCATGTCACAAAGGTCGAATCATTTCAAATTGGTTTCTTGAACATGACAATGAGTTCACTGTACTAAACTGGCCCCCACAGTCACCAGATCTCAACCCAATAGAGCATCTTTGGGATGTGGTGGAACGGGAGCTTCGTGCCCTGGATGTGCATCCCACAAATCTCCATCAACTGCAAGATGCTATCCTATCAATATGGGCCAACATTTCTAAAGAATGCTTTCAGCACCTTGTTGAATCAATGCCACGTAGAATTAAGGCAGTTCTGAAGGCGAAAGGGGGTCAAACACAGTATTAGTATGGTGTTCCTAATAATCCTTTAGGTGAGTGTATATATATATGTATTACAGAAAAGTATCCATCTCCCTCAGCCCGCCAGTTCTACCAGCGGGCAAGACGGAGGAAGGAAAGGTAAAAGAGCATCAGAGGCCTTTGTAATGAGACAATGAATGAGTTATAAAGCCAGATAGATACAAATGAAGAATACCAGCGCATACATGGCTAAGTGCCGCCACCCAGACTTGTTAACCAGGACCACCACCCTCCTGTGGAGGGGTTGGTGTCCCGTAATTGGTTACCCACGTTACGTATGTGATCAGCCAAATCATAGATATGTTCAGAAGAATCGGGTATGTATGTACAACACTCCTTACCTATGAGGGCACATGTACCTCCTTGGGCAGCTAACACGTAATCTAAAGCTACATGGTTCTGCAATGTGACAGTCCTGATGGCCACCACTTCAGTGGTGATGTTAGACAAAGCATCAGCGGTATCATTGGCAACAGTTTCTATCATTGATGCAATTGCGCGGATTTCTTTAGTAATCCGTGCTACCCCAAAATTATGAAATAATGTCATAAAAAATCTAGTACTTTCATATATTTCTCTTGCATGCAGATGGGTGACAGGGATGCCCGGAGCGTGGGCACATGGCGTATTGCCGGATACACATATCCCAAATAGTAGCAACCAGTGAAATTTACAGGGAGTATCCAATAAGCCCTGAGGCCACAAATCCAGTATGGCATTAGAGTATTATAGGTGAAGTTATGATAGAGCATATGTTTGGATTTTATTCCCGTCATGTTACATGAGCCGAGAACTCCAATAGTGATACAACTACTAAACCCTAGCACTCGCCGGAGGGAGGTGTTTTGACATATACATTCCTTGGAAGGGAGAGAATAGGCCAATTTCAGATAATACATTCTCCGTCTTGTTACATTAAGTCGGCCAACTCCCCATCCCCCCACCGGTCGACTATACCAGGTTTGATTAGGGTAATGAGTACAGAGGGAGTTGCTATGATTGTTCTTTTGTCGCCATTGTGTGAGATTGGGAGTGATGCCTCCAAAGGTGCACCAATATCGTGAAAACCCACACTCTACGGGTTCTGCCCCTAGCGAGGCATCACTGTCAGCCGCTGCAGGTACATGCATACATATCCAACATTTTGACACATGTAATACTTGTTCATATGCTGCAGTGATCTGATGGAATTCGTTCCATTCGTCCTGTGAACTGTGTCTGTCATGCAGAGCATCTGAGGAAGATGTGCTGTTGAAAAGGAAGTGATTATATGCTTTGAGGTTTCATACGTCTCTATATACCCCCCCTCCTCGGCCGTCCACACAGACAAGGCTGTAGTGTGACAGCAAGAGGGCCTGAATAAGAATAAGAAGAAACAGAGGATTCTAGTCACAAACACATAGGTCCTGAGAAAGGGAAGAGAGAGTGAACAGGGCGTCGGTAGGGCCCCAAAGATCTGCTGGAAGTCACATCGCACGGCTCGTAATGAGCTCATAAGAAGAGAGACGAGTCTGACGTACAAGGAGGCATGCAGTGTATAAAGGACAGTGGGGAGATCGACAGTGCAGCCCTTCCCGGTGGAATGGAGTGGTCAGGACTACACAGGGCAGGCTTTCTGTAAAAATGAGTGCGCCACCATGCCGCTACTCTAAGGATTGTAAGGAATGTGAAAACCCTGCGTCCCACCCAGAAGGAGACAGGCGAGTTTCATGATCATGCCCGTAAAAATGCGTGCCCTGGGCGTGTCAACCTCAAAAGCCCCAGAAGCAAAGATGCAGGCAGTTGAGGTGGCAGAACATCCTCACTGTCAGGGAAGGCGGGCAAAGGAAGTTAGGCAAGTGGTCAATGATGACCAGACAGCCAGATATGTATAAGGTGAGGAAGAAGGCCGGTGAAAACGATGTGAAATAGGTCTTTCACCCTATTCCCACAGCAATAATGCAATATACAATACACCATAGTAGCATGTTTCAATGTGTACCCACTCACAGTTACATCGAAACATTACACAAAATTTCACATTTCAGTCATTCAGTCATACAATTATTTATATGCAGTAGTCAATCTATAAAACTATGGAATGGATAGTTAACACAATGCCCACAGTCCCACCAGACTCTGTATCTGTCAGTTGCGTTTAGATGTAAAAGAAGATGGAGTTGTTTGAGTATGCATGATTAATTTCTAATCTATATATATAATTATTTGTTTACATACACAGCAAGTCCCTTTTCAATGTTTTGTCTTGTCTGGTGAGTTCTTCAGGCCTTTCTTCAATTTTTCTGAAAGAAAAAATTATGTTTCATCACCTGCGGAGAGATTAATCGTTAATGCTCAGTCCGCCTATTCCTGGGCATCGCCACCCTCCTGTTGCAATCAGCAGAGCTGTAGCAACCTGTGGGAGATATGCAGTGTCGCTGGCTCCTGTGAAGACAGATAATAGTAGTCAATTACCTATCCATCAGTACCGGCATCAATAGTTGTAGCATTAGTAATGTAACTATTCCTTATATCCCAGGACACCACAGTGTAAAGACACTGTAGCAACTGTTTGCAGTAGAACACACACAATGTGTAATAAGGCATCTCCCTGATCCCAGTGCCTTACACTGGTTAATTTATGTATTTCCTCTGAGAGTGCTGTGTGCGCCGAGCAGGGGAAGCCCAGGCCACAGACCGGTTCCACCCACCCCTTGCTGGGGGGTTCCCCTTCCTAATATCTCATGCATTTATTAATCTCATGCCTTATTTTCCCTCGTATTTCATTCAAACACCATCAAAACTCTTGTGCTGGAAGTGTCAGCACATTTCTTTCACTCATATCAAACTCCCTTTCTCCAGCTTCCCAAGCCCCATTAACTCTTAAACCTCTCGTCAGCTTCCTCAAACCTTCATCAACATCACTCAGACCCTCTTAAAACATCGCTCTGTATCCTAATAGCTGTTCTTCCTCCTTTTCCTGATTTCTTACCAGACCATTCATGTTATATATGATCAATTGATATTATTACTATTTATTCATATATTTTGAGTAAATTAATTAAGATATTTACCTAATAAAATATATTTTAGAAAAGATTTAATCGGATATTGCTTGTGTGCTGGGCGCACTTCACCAGAGACAGAAATAGGTGGGACCGGAGCCAAACCGCAATCTTGTTTGCGTCTGGCCCAGATGTGGGGAAGTGCAGCACAGACAGACAGCTCCATAGCCATCAGCAGGCCACTGTGGGGGGTTATAATGTCAGTGGGAGAAATGGCTGATTCTGATACTGATACTGTGCAAAAACCAGAAGGAACTCATAATGATAATTCGTAGATGCTAGGAATAATCGGATACATTGGACAACCCCTACAGCCTCGCACAACAGCTTAACACACACACCGCAACAGTGCAACATTATTATTATTATTATTATTATTATTATTATTATTATTATTATTATTATTTCTTGGCAGACACCATTATCCAGGGTGACTTACAACATAAGTGTTACATAGTTCCTTCTGGTTTTTGCACACCCAAGAAGAGACGGGGATCAAGAGATCTCCAATCTCTAAAAGCAGGAGGGTGCTTAAATACGTGATGAAAGCAGATCTAAATCTAGGGATTTCAAAAACTCTTCATTGTGGATCTCATAGCTACCAAATGACCACATTTTAATTTCCTGGAGTATCTGGTTTTCTATGTATTCATATCTTCACCACATTTTCTGAAAGACCATAATATGTCACTAAAGAGGTAACATTCTCCTGCTTGGATTTTGCATCAGGCTGTCTGTCTCATGTGTTTTGTTTCCTTTAAATTGACTTTTGCGGACTTGTCCATAACATGATGTTTAACAAACAAATTATGGTTCTTCTGTGGGGACACCATGACTATATATGTATTACTATTATCATTGATCTGTTTATTCATAGTGCATTTGGTATTGTTTTAACATTTTTCTTGTAGAATCATATTATTTCTTTCTTATTTCCGATGCCTGAGGCACTCTGTATAAAGTTAAAAGTCCTCATGGTGAGATCCTCATGAATCTGATAAATCTGTTGTGACAGTTTCAAATATAATTCTGAAACTACTGGTTATTACAGTTGTTAGCCTTATTCTGGACTATGGACAATATTAAAAATACAACACATACAAAACGTAGACATTTACTTTATATCACCTTCAAAATATACAAATATATATAAACACATAAAGTACATACACATTGATATTCAAAGATAATTCAGATATCCGCTCTGTGGCATGTTTTATTGACCCTGCTGTGTCTCAAACAGCCCTTTAACCTCTTTATGATTGTATTTGTTTATTTATGAAGCTTCTTATTATTTAGAATAAAATGTCAAATAATCCCACTTGATTATTTAATTATTTCACTGCATCAGTTTTCTTGATCCATTGTGATTATTTTATAAAGTTTTTCTCTAAATTCGTATTATTCTGACAAAGGCTATGAAAACTTTGTCGGTTTTATCTTGTATTTCCTTGATTTCACCAGTCTCTATGATTCCGGGGGAACATTCCTATGACCATCCATTATCTAACATCTGTTTCTCTACCTTCTAATGTCTTCCCCTCAAAAATTCAATCTCACTTTCGTCAGACATGATTTGAAATAGTTCTCCTGCAGAGACTCACCCGGGGCAACCGAGTGTCTGTATTCAGAAAGTCAATACAAATATGTCAATCAATCGTCCAGTATGAGACAGTTATCCCAAACACAATTATCAGCGCCAGCTAATTCAAGCTGCGCAGACCCGCCTGGGGCAACTGAGCGCAAAACACACAAATATCAGCGCCAGCTAATCCAAGCTGCGCAGACCCGCCCGGTGCAACCAGGCGCAACACACAAAATATCTGTGCCAGACACTCAGGCTGCGCAGATCCGCTCAGGGGAATGCCCAAAACCGAGCACACAAAACACAAAATATCTCGAGATCACAACCAGTTCTGTATAAAACAATCACTCTAACAGCCTGTGTGATGTTTTGGTTTCGTTTTGATATTGCATCTGTGCGGCATCCCGGGGCCTCCCCAACTACGTCTCTCTTAATCTATTTAGGTGGTAAATTAACCTACTCACCCATTTGGAGACGGTCAGTGGGGAACACCTGTTTTTCGAGCGATATCCTGTTCGTGACGCCAACTGAAGAATCCCCTTTTAATTGCTCTCAGAAAAACCAGACTGTAGAGTAGATTGAATCAAACAGAGTCTTTATTCAAGCTGCTTGGAGAAAAGTAATACACACAGACATGCAGGTCTCTGTCCTTACTTCCCTAAAATCATAGAGCTTACATGATGTTATATACATACTGCGATATCCTGGACAGGGTGAGTTTGAACCAATAAGGTATATATCTTATGATATCCTCACTATCTTCCTGATTAAGCTTAAACACAATGTTTTCTATTTTATGCCCAAATATGGAGACATATGTAGCCACGTTATTTATATTCCACACATATCTAACGCATGTCTAGATAGGCAAAGGGGGGTTGTGTGCCCACTTCCCCATCTTCTTGTGGTTTTACTAGAAAGTACGTTCTGTACTAAATTTGTATTGTGTGTCTGCAGAGGGATGCATCTAATACAGACCAGTAGAAGCTGGTCTCATTATGTGCTCTTTGGTAACCTCCTGTACGGGTGAGGTATTTGGGGCCTCTTCAATGCCACAGGTTAACAATCAGTCCAGTCAAACCCTAAAGAGATCAGGATAAATGAAGAGGAAGTACTAAAGGGACTAGCAGAATTAAAAACCAACAAATCACCTGGGCTAGATGGTATATTTCCAACAGTACTTAAAGAAATTAGGGAAATTATTTACAGGCCGCTAAGTCAAATATTCAAAATGACACTTAGAACAGGGGATGTGCCAACTGACTGGAAGACAGCAAATGTCATATCAATCCACAAGAAAGGGGACAAAACTGAGCTAGGAAATTACAGACCAATCAGTCTCACCTGTATCACTTGTAATATGTTGGAAAAAATGATTAGACAGAAAATAGAGGCGCATCTTAATGAAAACCATATTCTTGGAGATAGTCAACATGGGTTTAGACGAGGCAGATCATGTCTTACTAATTTAGTAGAATTTTTTGAACATGCAACTGGAGCTGTAGATCAGGTGAAAGCATATGATATGATATACTTAGATTTCCAATAAGCTATTGATAAGGTTCCACACCAAAGACTGATCCTCAAATTGGAAGCTGTAGGCATTCAGGGTAATGTAAGTAGATGGATTATGAACTGGTTGATGTATAGGAAACAGAGGGTGTCGATTAGAGGAGTTGCTTCTAACTGGAGTGAGTTTGTTAGTGGAGTTCCACAGGGATCAGTACTAGGGTCTGTGCTTTTTCTAATCTATATTAATGATCTGGACTCTAGGATAGTTAGCAAACTTGTCAAATTTGCAGATGATACTAAAATAGGTGGCTAAGCAGATACAATCTCAGCAGCACAGGCTATTCAAAGGGACTTAGATAATATTCAGTTGTGGGCCGACACCTGGCAAATGAAATTCAATGTGGACAAGTGCAAGGTAATACATGCAGGTAAAAAAAATGTCCACTATAATTACACAATGGGAGGAATAGAACTAGATGAAGCATCGCATGAGAAAGAGTCTATGAGGACTCCTCACTTTCTCCATCCAAACAATGTGGGGAAGCAATAAAAAAGCCAAACAGGATGTTAGGGTATATTGTCAAAAGTGTAGAATTGAGAACAAGGGCAGTGATGTTCAAACTGTACAATGCACTAGTTAGAGCTCATCTGGATACTGTGGACAGTTCTGGGCTCCACACTTCAAGAAGAATATTGCTGCTCTAGAGGCAGTTCAGAGGAGAGCAACCAGACTTATTCCAGGTCTGAAGGGAAAGTCCTACTCGGAGAGACTGAGGGAACTGAACCTTTTCACCCTGGAACAGAGGAGACTACGTGGGGACTTGATCCAAGTCTTCAAAATCATGAAAGGCATCGACCACATCAAACCAGAGGAGCTTTTCCAGATCAGCAGGGACATACACACCTGGGGACAAAAATGGAAAGTGGGCTTCAAGGCATTCAAAATGGAAAAAAGGAGACACTTCTTTACACAGAGAGTAGTCACAATCTGGAATAAACTACCCAGTGATGTGGTAGAAGCTGAAAGTTTGGGAACATTTAAAAATAGACTGGGTAGGATCCTTGGATTGCTTAGTTATTAATGGACACCAAATGAGCACGATGGGTCGAATGGCCTCCTCTCGTTTGTAAACTTTCTTATGTTCTTATGTTCTTAGGAGAGAACGTGCAGGTGAATCCAAGTGAGAATGTGGGCTGGTGGCATGCACTTGGCAAAACAAACAATAAATCAATAAATCCCAATAAACCAATTGTACAAAAAGAAAGGTGATACAACAAAAATAAGGAAGCAATGAACATACTCCATTAGTGGAATAACAAACATAATCATAAAAAGAATAAGTACACACATCTAAACAAGTGAAAGACTAATATAATAAGTAATCAATTAAGTGATATATTGGCCGTCACGCCCCACCCGTGACAACTGCACAGAAACCAGGATGTGGGAGCAGCATCTTGGTAAAGGAATGGGAGGGTTTCCACAGGCCATTTTAGTAAGGTCCTCTATAGCCCTCTGAGTTAACCTTCCCCCTGTTATGGGCAGGAGTAATGTTAGTTAGTGTTCGGAGTGGTTTATTTATGATGATGACTTGATTTCTTAGCAGACACCCTTATCCAGGGTGACTTCTTCTCAATACATCCCATTGATTTGACATCTGACCCCTTTCTACAGCTGGGCATTTGACAGGAGAAATGTGTGGTGATGTTATTTTTTTGTTTGTTTGTTTGTTTGTTTGTTTTTCAATGGTAACTATTCAAATGTTTAATGTTTTTATATTTTGATTATGTAAAATAAATAAACAGTATTTTACTAAAGCTTTCCATGGAGGGGAACGTGGATGAAATTGTACCATTTTTTGGGATGCTCTGCCCTGTTTGGGGCCGAGCTGTGATCCAGGTGAACAGCAGATTGGGCATAGGTGGTCATAGGTGGGCATGTGGAAGAGAGGAGGACGAGGAGGAGGGTCAAGCAAATAAGCTTGCTAAGGTACCCAGCAGCAGCAAGCAGCAAGAAAGATAGCTAGCTAGCTAGCTGACTGACTGACTGACAGGATACGATGGAATGTATGTGCTCTGTGATGTCATTGCAGTCAGCTGAGAGAGAGTTCTATGATGTCATCGCTGAGCTGGCAGTGATGGGAGAGGGAGAGGAAGCCACAGCACGTACCTGGGCTCCCTCCCTGACTGGGCTAGAATCGGGGAATGAGAGAGTGGAGGGAACGGAATGCAGGAAATATACAATTGTATTATTCATATTGTGAATCGATATGTTCTGAATATTCATGATTATCTTCCCCCCAGACAAGGTCTTCGCAAAACTAGTGACCAGAATTATATTTCATATTGTCTGGGGGAGCAAAATGGAGAGGCTGAAAAGAGTGCAAATGGTGAAGGGTACCCTGGATGGAGGCAGGGGGGTCCCGGACGTTGTGTGGCTGATAAAGGCGCAGGGGCTGGCCTACGTGGTCAAGAACATCCAGGCTGCTGGCAAGAAAGTGAGTTTTATGAACCGCTTTTATTTTGCCAGCAGCCTGAGACCTTTCGGCCTCTGCGCCATGGATAACACCAGGCCGCACTCGTGGGATCCCCCGCCGTTCTACAGGGCGTTCCGAGCCTTTGCGCTCGAAGTAGGCCTCCATAAAGTCGTGCTGGCCTCCTGGGATTATAAGACCATCTGTAGCCAGATGAGATCTACCCAGGAGACCAGCCGGATAGAAGATTTCCCTCCCGAAACCTGCCGGTTTATCTGGGCTAACGCTACGCACATTTGCCTCACAAATACGCAAAAAGATGTCTCCTGGATGGCTGTGAGTCGGTGTCTCCCCACCCGAGTGTTCATGCACAGAAGGGGCCTAGCCCCTTATGACATCTGCCCCTACAAGGGTTGATTGGGGAAGGAGACGGAAGCTCACATCTTTAGGGATTGCCTGCAGGGTCTGGCTCCTGTTTTCTCCGTTCCTCCACAGGTTTGCCGTTCCTGTGCGGGCGACCGCACAGCAGATCCTATATGGTCCAGCCAGGGGATTGACATCTCCCACCCTGAGGTGCTGGTGGCGTGTCGTCTGCGCAGTGAAATAGGCCCTGTGGGAGGGACGGAACATCTGTCTGTTTAACAAGCAGGAGCTGGACCCAATTGTCATCGTGCGGAGGGGCATGGTACTTATTAGGGACTACGTCAATCTGGAGGTCCATCAGAGGGGCAAGGAGGAAGCCTTTAAGAACTGGCAGATACAAGATCTGGGGGAGCTCAGGATCCCATGATGGGACCCACCTCCGGGGACGGCCATCTCCGCCTGCTGGAGCCCGAGTCCAAGATCTTTTAACTATTTTATGAAAGATTAAAAAATGACTTTTAAAAATGAATTTTAACTGTTTTTAAAGATCTAGTTGTTTTTAAAGCACTAGTTGTTTGAGTTTTTTGGTTAGTTTTGTTCCTTTTTTATCTTTTGTCAAATACATTGGCCGTTAGGATTTTGATTTTAAATGCATCGGACTGTTTTGGTTTGTTTTTTATTTTTATCATTTTAATTGTTTTTTGATTTGTCCGGTGCATTTTCAGTTAATTTCAATGTATTTGACCTTTTTTGTTGGTTTGCAGTTTTTGCTTTAATCACTAGTTTGTTTTATTGTTTTGTGCACTTGTTTATTTGAAGTTCATGTATTTTGTTTATGTTAAATCACTAAGATTTTAAAATTTTGAAGTGATTTTAAGAATTGATTTAAAAAAATATTTGTAATCACAAGTATTAAAATTTGTTTTGATTGTTTTTATCCTTGAAATGTAAAATACTTTACCAAATAAAACAGTATTCATGATTTTTTGATTGAAAGAGCTCTTTTTCTTGTGTGTGGGGGTGTGTCTCTGTGTGTGTGTGGGTGTGTGTGTGTGTGTGTGTGTGCGTGGGTGTGTGAGTGTCTGTGTGTGTGTGTGTGTGTCTGTGTCTGTGTGTGGTTTCTGTATCTCATGATGGATTTCAAGAAGAAGGTGTAGGTGACCACAGAACTAAATTTTAAATAAACTCTCAGATTGTGGTTATTTTTCCTGGAACAGACCGCTGATGAGATGGTTACTCTGAATCATTAGGAGCTATTGGGTCCATTAAAAAAATATGGCAAGAAATTTGCCCTTAATTAGTATAGCTGTGTACTGGTACAACACAACAATTGCTTCTTTATGTGTCAGACTGTGGCATGTTCTCCAGGTCTGTGCTTATGGGCCCTCTAGTCTCCTGGAAGAGCTGCAGGACTGTGTCTCTACAGGACTGACACAGGAGCAGAATAAACCCAGGGCCACATTAAATCAATACTTCACACCCCTCTCCTCCATCTGCCAATCACACTCGTCCACCACATTACAGCACACTGTCTGTCCATTGGGCAGCTGGAGGAGTCTCTGGACAACAGGAAGTGAAGGAACAGGACTCCTGGACCGACAGATTGATTGACTGACGTGTGGAAGTTTAGACTCAATCTGGGATCTAGGAAGTGCAGACAGTTTCATTGTCGATAAATACTTACATTTCATCATTCATCATTTTAAAAAGCAGAACG
Organism: Amia ocellicauda; assembly: GCF_036373705.1. Lineage (NCBI taxonomy): Eukaryota > Metazoa > Chordata > Actinopteri > Amiiformes > Amiidae > Amia > Amia ocellicauda. The sequence goes on along the minus strand of NC_089863.1, from coordinate 191,365 downwards.
CAATCTTACTTTCCTATATAAGTTTGCATAAACATGTCCCTGTGTATACATTTCTGAAACATTCAGACATGTCTCCAAAATGAGATCTGAGATCAACTCCAGGGATGACAGCGCATTGCCAAACCCCTGTGTCTCTCTCTTAAGAGAATTGTCTACACAGCACAGAGAACAATGAGGTTTCTGCACCTTTCACAACTACACTGTCTTGGACTGACTTCCAGAGACAGCTGAGCTCTCAAACCCCTGAGTCTCTCAGACACTGGCTTCAGTCCGACGCTCAGCGGCTGTATCCTCTGTCTCCTGCTGCTCAGCTCTGGGTGTCCAGCAGCTGGTCAGTGTGAACAGCCTCTGACAGCAGGGGACAGAGCCCAGTGTGTCCCTGACATCAGGCCTGAGGAGGCTGTACAGCACTGGGTCCACAAGGACACTGAGATCAACCATTAGAGATGTAAATATATAGGCACTATCAAGCCTAACATTTTCTGAAAAATACATAATATAATATTCTGAATAAGACATAATGAAGTCCACTATGCAGTGCGGGAGGAAGAGCACAGTGTAGGAGCCCAGGACGAGGTGTGCCCAGAATCCTCCTCTTCTCTGTGTCTCATACAGAGGTGGCACCAGCAAACCAGAATACTAATTATAATAATAAAAAACATAATACTGGTCTGTCTCTGTTTGATGCATTTCTATCAGTTACAGGCATCTAAAAAACAATAGTTTCTTCTTACATGTCTTTTTCTCATGACACAAATGTTACACTCAGAATAATAATACATATCTAAATTAATGAATATACTGATATTGGAATCAATAGATTTTTCATTTGTGCCTTTTTAACATAATTGATTGACCCAATGTATCAAACGAGTTACAACAACTAGAAACAGCAGACTTTCTGTTATTTATTCAGGTTTCTTTATCGTCCTTAAGAGAGGCTAATGGCGTTCTCCAACAACACTGCAATACATATTAGAAGGGAACCATGAAAACATCAACCAAAAATCAGACACAGTTCTCCAAATTCTGAACCCAGACACAGGAACCCAAAATATTCAGCCTGATATTCAAACGGGGCAAAAGGAGAAGCTGACTGCTCTCAGAACCTCATTTGGGGTTTTGTAATAAACTCCTGCGTAAGAGTTTATATGACACACAGCATCTATCCAGTTTCTGCCTTTTAAAATCAGTTAGAGATTCTGCGGCATCATTAGGGCTGTAAAAACCCTTCCCAGGCTCTTGTGTTTGGATGTCTTGTGTCAGTTCACTCTCCATCGGGTCATTGGAGGCTGGAGGAGTCTGTGCTGTGCTGGTCAGTGGAGCTGCAGGAGTCTGTGCTGTGCTGGTCAGTGGGACTGGAGGAGTCTGTGCTGGTCAGTGGGGCTGGAGGAGTCTGTGCTGTGCTGGTCAGTGGGTCAGGGATCCTCTCAGCTCTCCACAGTCCTGTCAGTCAAGGACACTATGACACCAGACAGCTGAGCACCCAGAGACCTGGAGAGGAACTGGAAAACTAAATGAATCAGGAATCAACACAACAAATGTGTAATGTGAAAGGTTTTTTTTAGATTTCTGCTTGTAAACATAATAATAACATTAATCATAATTATAACAACATACAGTGTCACAATTTCAAACCTTCTCAAGAAGATCATGGGGGATGTGTGTGTTTAACAGGAAGTGCTGTTTCATGTTTTCTATCAGTTGTCCATTAATCTCTATTAAGGATCTATACCAAGCAAGACAGGACTGTGAAACAAGTTTATAGTAAGTGTCTATAGAAGTTGGTTTCAGCTCTGTGATATAACATGAGCATTTGAGAAAGTAGAGGTTTGTTGGGAAATGTATCTGAGCAGTTCTTGCTTTAGGGGTTGGAGGCAGGAGGTCATAGTCAGGACAGCTACAGTGGCTCTCAAAAGTATTCACCCTATTCACCAGTATCAATTTGCAGATTTTTTTTTTCACTTTGACATTATCGAAATTTTGTATCACAATCCAAGTCCAAGAGGGTGAATAGTTTTGAGACCACATCTTTGCCTAGCCCTTGATTACTCTGTCCTGCCGGTATTTGACCCACACCTGTCTGACCTCTGCAAACCACGTATCGCAACTGGGTCCCCTGTTCCCGTGCCCCTAGCGGTACATTACAACAAGAAGTACCAACCTTGAAATATTAGTCAGAGAGTAAGACTGAATCAAATCAAAAACATAAATATCCAGACCCAGCCCCGATTTACACCTGAAATATTGTGAAACACTCAGACAATACAAACACACTCAGACATAAAAAACAAGCACACATCAATAAACAAGAGTCAATAAATCTATATATTTTTTTAGATTATAATCCTGGAACAACCTAAACTTCACAAATAAGAACTGGCTATCCAAAATGGAAACATAAGGAAAAAACATTTTGAAAACCTTTACAAAGAAGTAGAAAACAAAAAAGAAACTCAAATTTCCATGTGCGAAAACATTTATACAATTAGAAACCTGTATTAAAGACAATTAGAACCCCCTAGACACCCCGATCACAGCAGAGGAGCTAAACACCCTCAAATCAAAGAAAGCCAGACAACATCACCGCAGAGATGCTGAAACACTTAAACTGCTCAATCTCGTACTGAGAACTGGGTGTTTCAGCACTGTGGAGTAGTGATTAGGGCTCTGGACTCATAACAGTGCTGTTGTAGCCTTGAGCAAGGTACTTCACTTAGATTGCTCCAGTAAAATGCCCAGCTGTATAAATGGGTACAAATGTAAGTCGCCCTGCTAAATGACAAATAATGTAATGTAATGTGTTTCCCTGAGACCTGGAACCAAGGGATTATAACACCCATATATAAGAGTGGAGACAAACTCGACCCCAACAAACTACTGGGGCATCTGTGTGAGCAGCAACCTGGGGAAGGTGTTCTGCAGCCTACTGGCACATCTGATCATATCTTTACAGACGTCAGTCATTTATTGACAAACCAATAGGGCTTAAATAGATAATCACTATCACCATCCACATCATCATTCACATGTGATCAAACTGCAGCGCTGCTGGAGCGGAAGGGTTAAACACGCACCCGGGGCTGTAGTTCAGTGCTGGGAAAAGGATGAGCAAGACAAATCCCGGACATTTTTAGATATTTTAAAAATCAGTCAGGATGGAGATTGAAGGCCCTAAAAAGAGGACATGTCCGGTAAAAACTGGATGTATGGTGACCCTAAAATAGTGTAGCTTAGCTATCACCATTCATCACATTGTCAATGTCTTAGCAGAGCATTTAAACGATCGATTTACCATAAACTGTCTTGTTGTGAAACTGCCATGCAGTCTGGCTGTGGCTGTGCGCATGAGCAGAACTGCTGTATCGCCTGGATTCTGGCCAGGCGGTATACACACAAAAAGGACAACTTTGGTAAAATACATTAACGCACCCCATTGTCCACAATACAGACACAGTAAACTGGCAATTCATATAATACGGAAATGTTGGAGTGGGGGGGACTCAGGGGCCAATCAGATTTCAGCAGGGCAGTGCCCCAGTGGCCCACGCCCTGGCTCCGCACCTGCCCTCAGGAGGTTACTATATATGTATGTGAATTCCACGTAAGTCTATGTAATTCTGCCCTCCCATTAGAAAAACAGTAATAGGGTCTTTGGGAATTGTAGTGAAGTAAAAAGTACATCATTTTATTTATAATTGTAGTGGGGTAAAAGTGTGAGTGGACATAGTATCCACCATTTCCCAAAAGGTCCCATAATAAGGAGATTATTAAGGTTAACTTTGTGCCAAAAAACTAAGGATTTTCTGTGATTTGTGGGAATTACAAATGCCTTAGAAGTCACGATGGGGTTTACCAAGAAACGCAGATTAAAAACTTAGTCTGTAGCCACTATAGTCTGTACAGAACTAACGACAGAACCGCCTGGGGAAGGGTGACAGACAGACAGACTCCTGGGACTGTTCGCCGCAGAAACAAGCAAGGCACTTCATCATCTGGATATCACTGAAGTTTCTTTTCATGAGTATGTATTTATAACTGTAAATGTATGTGAAACAACGCTATTTCAATTAATTCTGTACGTCACCTTAGGTACATTGTAATAATAACACATACTAATCGTTTTCAATCTAAAACGCTCACTGTATAGTTTCAGCTGAACCACAAGGATACAGCAAAAGCGCATTGGTTCGACAAACCAGGTAAAGCAGCGACTCGTTTCTTCTGCCCCACTCCCCAGTCCTATTCCCAGTCCTGTCCCGACTGCAAAACAGAGGGGAGTCTCTGGATGAGGACTGTGTCCATCTCAGCAATCTCTGTCACCAAAATATGAGGGCAGCAAATTAAACTGGTGAATGTAGGTGAAGAGCTGTTATTAATGTTTTATATTAATAATAGTATGCAGACCAAGCCAAGTAGATTTATTTAGCTAGCAACAGCCATTGAGGCACTTGTTAAGGGCATACTCTCTAGACATTCCTGTCAATAATAAAAGGATCAAACAGGAGAGAGAGAGGGCCCACAGCTAGAAGTCTGTTTGTGGACTTAAATTGCTTCCCCAGATTGGCAGGAACTGTCTTTGTTAATGATTGATTGACAGTTGTAAAAGACGAACCGTGGGAGACAATTTGGTTTCTGCATCCACACCTCCCCTCAGGAAGCAGCCATAAACATGACAAACGTTTCTGCCCATTATGAAAGTACACTCAGTAAGAGCCCAGCAGTTTGTATCCATGTGATCAGCCACACTGCACAGTCTCATTGTGATGATGTCACGCGTGTTATACATTGTCTCTAGAATACAATACATGTTAGTGAATGACAAACCATGTAAGAAACCATGGATAATGGTTAAAAACTTGAATAACAACAAAAACAAAAATAACAATAATAACAATAGCAATAATGTGCACCCAATACTGTGAAACTCCTACTTCAGTGAAGCATACTGGACGTTATGGTCTCTGTCCTATGTGAATGCGCTGGTGTGTGTTGAGGTGTGCTGCCTGAGAGAAACTCTTCCCACACTGGGCACAGAAGAAAGGTCTGTCTCCTGTGTGAATGCGCTGGTGTGTGTTGAGATTAGATGCACTAGAGAAGCCCTTCCCACACTGGACACAGCAGTACGGTTTCTCTCCTGTGTGAATGTGCTGGTGTGCGTTGAGACTACTTGCCTGAGCGAAACTCTTCCCACACTGGGCACAGCAGTACGGTTTCTCTCCTGTGTGAAGGCGCTGGTGTGTGTTGAGAGTACTTGTCTGAGAGAAGCCCTTCCCACACTGGGCACAGCAGAATGGTTTCTCTCCTGTGTGAATGCGCTGGTGTGTGTTGAGACTACTTGCCCGAGAGAAGCCCTTCCCACACTGGGCACAGCAGTACGGTCTCTCTCCTGTGTGAGTGCGCTGGTGTTTGTTGAGACTACTTGTCTGAGAGAAGCCCTTCCCACACTGGGCACAGCAGAATGGTTTCTCTCCTGTGTGAGTGCGCTGGTGTGAGTTAAGGTGTGTTGCTTGAGAAAAGCGCTTCCCACACTGGACACAGCGGTAAGGTCTCTCTCCTGTGTGAATGTGCTGGTGTTTGTTGAGATTACTTGTCTGAGAGAATCTCTTCCCACACTGGACACAGCAGTACGGTTTCTCTCCTGTGTGAATACGCTGGTGTGAGTTAAGGTGTGTTGCTTGAGAAAAGCGCTTCCCACACTCGGCACAGTGGAACGGCTTCTCTCTGCGAGTGCGGTGCTGCGTAACAAGCTCTGTTGCCCCTGTGAAGCTCCTACACTGGGGCTGGTGATGGGGACGCTGTTTTCCACGCCACAGTGGTGAGGAGGGGGAGCTGGAGGAGCGAGGTGGTCTAGGGGGTCTGGGACGCAGCTGTCTGCGCTGCGATGATAGGATCTCCCCTCTCACTGCACTGTCATTCCCCCCACTGAGCCCCATCCTTAAGGCAGCAGACTCTGCGTCACACTGTCCAGATACAGGGAGCTCAGGCCCCAGGTCACACTGTCCAGCTACAGGGAGCTCAGGCCACAGGTCCCAGGCTCTGTCTGTAATATTGTCAATTTTTAGATGACTAAGTGCGTCTCTGAAGGCAGTCTGTGTTCTTGGCTCCACTGTGTAAACACACTCCAGTGTGTCGTCCTCTGTTTTGATGTGATCAGACAGCAGACTGGGTCCACACTGTGATCTGGGAGAGCCCGGCTCAGCACCAGCTGCACTGGGTCCACACTCAGATCCCCGAGACTGGGTCCTGCAGTCCAGCTCAGGGTCGCTCTTTATGACCTTTGCCATGACCTTTGACCCTGCGGTGTCAGATCCCAGTGCCCCAAGTCCCTGTGTCGACCCCTCAGTGTGTGGCTCTGCCATGTGGCCAGACTCCTGTCCCCTCAGCTGCTCCTCACTCTGTCTGCTCCTGAGCTGCTCACTCAGCCCCTGGGTGTCTTCAGTAGCTGTGGGCTCTGTGTCCTGCCTCAGACTGGAGCCCCACTCCTGCTCCCAGTGCTGCTGCTCAGTGAGAGCCCTTTCCCCAGAGTCAGGGAGAGCGCCGGCCTCTACAGCTCCTGAGGGAAAGACGACACAGGAGAGCAATACTGAGAACAGCAGCTCTGAAAACTCACACAGCTCTTCCTACACCAGTCATTATATCAGAACATCATTCAGAAGTGCTAATAAAGTGTCCAGTCAGCATATAAACTAGGAGCATGTATGAAGTCAGACAGGGAGAGCACAGCCTGGCGCTCGTATATGAAAAGACACATTACGGAGAAGGATAAAGCTACACTGATGGGTGAATTCTGATGTTGGTGTTCTATAGAAAAGCCACGGTGATGTTCCCCAGTATGGGTGACAGGCCCTGTGGGGGTGGGAAGCATGCTTTGGGGGAGGAGTTTTTATGCCCATGTGAAGGTAGCAGTTCGGTACCAAGAGTAAACAAAGCTGCGGACCGGCTGGATTGCTTCTCCTTAGTTTTTTATTTGTACACCTGGTAATATATATATTAAAACAGGCAACTCCCAGTCCGAGTATACGATGAAACCTATACAAAAGAAATAAATTACTAATGTATTTTTGGCGAGTATTGTAACATGACTCAATTAGTAATGTCGCCATTAAAGCATGGTACTAAAATAATAATAATAATAATAATAATAATAATAATAAAACTATAAACTTCAATTAATTAGATGTATAAAATGTCTTATTATATTGACTGTAATCTTAGGTTTTATAATTCAGTAAAACTTTTGAAATAAAAATGGATATTTTAATAATAAAACTATATTTTATTTCAGGGGAAAGAACAACATACCTACTTCCAGTCATATCAACAGCACTTCATTAGGCTGTGCTCAGACTGACAGTTGCTGTTCTTAACCACTAGAGGTCTCATAACACCAGTTTCAAGTACTTTAATCATGAAATAATAAAAATAAAAATATATAAAAATAATTTTGGTGAGTCATATACATTCTATATATGGCAAGCCAGATTATACTTTAGAGATATCTCTAAATGCATTTCAAGATATCTTCAAATTACTTCCTTTGTGTAGCCCAATATTATCACTTCCTGTTAACTTGTTCATTCATTTCTATGTAACTGAATGAGGAAACAGAAAGTGATAATCTCAGCCAAAATACAGGATGTCATTTGAAGATATCTTGAAATGAGTTGCAGATATCTCTAAATCATTTAAAGATATCTTCAAAAAATGTTGAGATCTGCAAATCATTTAGAGATATCTTTAAAAAGCACCTTATTTAGATATCTCTAAATGGTTTGCAGATATCTCTAAATGATCATTTGGCTTGCTATACAAACACACCTGTTTAACCTTGATCATGGTGGATTACACATTTATCGATAAACAGGTAACACTATGTACTGCGCAGCTACAGGAGGATTCTCATGCCTTTAGTCTTGAACACACTCGCCACTTCTCTATATATTATTTATCCCCGTCTTCTCAGATGAATCACAAATTGATTGATTCTACATTGCTGAATACACACACACACACACACACACACACACACAGGTCAGACTTTAGCAGTTCTGTCCCTGATTGTTCCCTTAGCGCTGCGGGAGAGACATCAGTGCAGTCAAGGCTCAGTTTGGGTTCTTCTAGTAAGACTTCTTATGTAATTCTTTCTCTGCAGTGTTTAAGGTGCAAACAATGTAAACTTATACTTACAGAGATGCTTCTTGTTTTCCTGGTTCGTCAAGAAGTGTAATGCTGGAACGCAGTGTCCTTTTTGATGAACCGCAACTTCAGAGAATATAGGATCCCCGTTTCCAACGTCCGGCCTTTTTGTCCGCCGCTGGCTCGCCAATTATGTAAGAAAATGGGACCTCCTGTAGACGTGACTGGAACTGAGACAATTCAGGTTCAATGTGAGTCCAGAATATAGAGCACAGTATACAGGTACACTGGGTACAGCAAAGCAAACCTGATACACAGACCTGTTGAACAAGTCAGCTTTTATGTGTTGAACCCCTGTCCAGCTCCACCTCCCACAGTGACCCTCCCACCAGAGTGTCCAATGGCAGCTGTCCATTAGTACAAGTGACAATGGAGCCCAAACCCGCTCTCCCACATTGCGGGATAACGACTCTGGTTCCCCTCACCCGTCCCTCTCTCAGAGGGGATTAACTCACCCTCCCCACAGCATAATAGACAGCCTGTCTCCTCACTCATCTTTATCAATAGCTTTTGATCTGCTATTGATGCAAGACTGGTAGTCAAAGTGTCTCCTCATTAACCCTTTGTTATGCTATTGATACCAGAGACCCCCTGGCCTCAGCCACTCTCTGTGAATCAGCATAACACTCAAGAGCACTGAGGGGGAATTGACTTGTCCCAAACTGATGAATATTACCAGGGTGGACTTTACCCAGTTTCAGTTTTATTCCTTACACTCTTGAAATTAAGTAACTGTATTTGAAGCACAAATGGCTTAATACCAATAAAATGAAATTAAAACAAAAGCGCTTATAATCTGGGTGTTAAAAATTTCTAGTTCAATCCTATTGTCTGCTGACTGACCTCGTGGATTCAGAGTGGGGGCTGAAGGACATTGAGAAGCTGGGACACATTCTCAGACACAATCCCAGAAAGGCAATCTTTTAAATTAGAGTTGTGACATTACCTGGCCAGACCTGGGGTTTAGCTTCCCATGTTTTAATGGTTTAATAGAGGTATGCAAAAAAATATAAAGAGGAAGAAAATGTTGTATAGCGCATACAAAAGGGATGGTGACGAAACAAAATACATAGAATATGTTGAGCTGCAAAGAGATCTTAAGAAAGGGATCAGGAAAGCAAAGAGGGAAATAGAAAGAAACATAGCTCTTGGAGCTAAAACCAATGCAAAGAGCTTTTTTCAATATTACAACAGCAAGCGGTCAATAAAGGAGGAAGTGAAACAGATAAAAGGCAAAAATTGAGGTATCTTGGAAAACGAATAAGATGTAGCAAATGTTCTAAATGAGTATTTCACAGAGGTTTTTACAAAAGAAAAAACAGATAACATGCCACAGGTTGACAATCAGTCCAGTCAAACCCTAAGAGAGATCAGGATAAATGAGGAGGAGGTAATAAGGGCATCTGCCAAGAAATAAAAATAATAATAAAAAAAAAACTAAAGGGACTAGCAGAATTAAAAACAAACAAATCACCTGGGCCAGATGGGATATTTCCAACAGTACTTAAAGAAATGTGGGAAATTATTTATAGGACGCTAACTCGATTATTCCAAATTACACTTAGAACAGGGGATGTGCCAACTGACAAGAAGACAGCAAATGTCATACCAATCCACAAGAAAGGGGACAAAACTGAGCTAGGAAATTACAGACCAATCAGTCTCACCTGCATCACTTGTAAAATGTTGGAAAAAATGATTAGACAGAAAATAGAGGAGCATCTCAATGAAAACCATATTCTTGGAGATAGTCAACATGGGTTTAGACGAGGCAGATCATGTCTTACTAATTTATTAGAATTTTTTGAACATGCAACTGCAGCTGTAGATCAGGTGAAAGCATATGATATGATATACTTAGATTTTCAGAAAGCTTTTGATAAGGTTCCACACCAAAGACTGATCCTCAAATTGGAAGCTGTAGACATTCAGGGTAATGTAAGTAGATGGATTATGAACTGGTTGATGTGTAGGAAACAGAGGGTGTCGATTAGAGGAGTCGCTTCTAACTGGAGTGAGGTTGTTAGTGGAGTTCCACAGGGATCAGTACTAGGACCTTTGCTTTTTCTAATCTATATTAATGATCTGGACTCTGGGATAGTTCGCAAACTAGTCAAATTTGCAGATGATACCAAAATAGGTGATACAATCTTGGCAGCACAGGCTATTCAAAGGGACTTAGATAATATTCAGTTGTGGGCGACACCTGGCAAATGAAATTCAATGTGGACAAGTGCAAGGTAATACATGCAGGTAACAAAAATGTCCAGTATAATTACACTATGGGAGGTACAGAACTAGATGAAGTAACGCATGAGAAAGACCTAGGAGTCTATGTGGACTCCTCACTTTCTCCATCCAAGCAATGTGGGGAAGCAATAAAAAAGGCAATCACAATGCTAGGGTATATTGTCTAAAGTGTAGAATTTAAAACAAGGGCAGTGATGTTCAGACTGTACAATGCACTAGTTAGACTTCATCTGGATACTGTGTACAGTTCTGGGCTCCACACTTCAAGAAGGATATTGCTGCTTTAGAGGCAGTTCAGAGGAGAGCAACCAGACTTATTCCAGGTCTGAAGGGAAAGTCCTACCCAGAGAGACTGAGGGACCTGAACCTTTTCACCCTGGAACAGAGGAGACTACGTGAGGACTTGATACAAGTCTTCAAAATCATGAAAAGCATCGACCACATCAAAGCAGAGGAGCTTTTCCAGATCAGCAGGGACACACGCACCCGGGGACACAAATGGAAATTGGGCTTCAAGGCATTCAAGACAGAAAACAGGAGACACTTCTTCACACAGAGAGTAGTCAAAATCTGAACAAACTCCCCAGCAATGTGGTAGATGCTAAAAATTTGGGAACATTTAAGAAAGCAAGAACACCCGAACTGCCGAGAATATGACGGATTAGACAGGATTAATGCACAGTTGATTTATAAATTAATATCGTAGCCTACGTCTTTGTGAAAGCTGGGGTATGCACTTAATCCTTCACATATGTGAAGTCAGCTCCAATAATGTTTTGTTCACTGTAGTTTGTGTTTTTTTTGTATGCACTATTTAAATAATATTAAAAATACATTTTTGAATTATACATTACCTATTTACACTTGTTTGGATATTTTTGGGTTACGTTCAGTTCAGAAAATATTTGTCTCATTCTAGTGGCTATATAATATTGTGCACAGACTAACTTAACATGAATACTGAGAAAATATATACTGAAAGCATGTTTCTAAACTACTCATTAAATACTTACTTCATCCCTGTTATTGTCCCCCTTCATCTATTAGTTTTCTTATTTTCTTAAATACTCATTAAACTTACTCTGTAAATACAGTTACAAACATTTTAGCCATGCTAGTGGAAATGTTGGTATACTAGCCCAGCTCGCTAGTGCCAAAACTCCTTAAAATCCACCCCTGGTCACATGACATTATATATAAGGCCTATCAAAATTACCTAGAAAAGCTTAACATCGTGAAACACACGGCCCTTAGTTTCAGAAACAGCCATAAAGAGTGGAGCAGCGGCAGGTCCCTCATCATCTCCTGATGGTGTTACTGAGGACGTGAGACAAGGTGAGCTCATATAGTGGCAATTCAAAGTTATTCCAATCAATCATTTGTAACAGTTTCAACTGAAAGAAGCTCAGCAATACTAACATCAAGTAGCCTGATGTACTGTATATTAGGCTATAAGCAGGTTAAGAGGCTAATATCAATCTAGGATTGACAATACTTTACAGGGATCTGTCCTTGTAGCAGATAGTGAGCAAGAAGATGTGATAGATAAATACTTAACTAAGCATGGTACTCCAAGCAAACCTCATTTAACCATAGTAAAGTAATTGCTACAGTATGTTGAGAAAGGAGGGTTGAAATGTGAGATTTCAGACTGGGCAGACTTAAGCACATATCACAGATTATTATTACTTGTTTAATTGTGCTGTGAACAGTTCATCTCTTCATGGGGCCCACAATTAGTGGCGCCCCTGCTTGGACTTAATCGCATGTTGCAAGCATGCATGCACATGTGTTCAGTTAACATTAGCTAGCATACTCCCCTTTAGCTGCTGAGTGGACAAAATGTTATATATTTCTGTTGAAACACATTACCAGTAACATGTCGATGTATTTGATTTTCATAGATTTTCATAGAATTTCTTAGCAGTCAAATCAACAAACTAAGTTAGCTAGCTTGGTCACTTGCATTTAACATATGTTCATTCGCAATCCAATCAAATTTGTGAGGTAAGAAGTGATGCTCCGTTGATTTGTTGTAAAATCTATGTCTATGTCTATTGTACTATTTGTTGTGGGGCTATTATTTCAAGTTTAAAGGTTTGTAGGATGTGTCATGTTGCTTTTCTCCCCACCTAGAGAGGGAAACTTTCTAGTTATGCAAGTTGATGTAAAAACCTAGTCAGAAGATTGATTGAAACATGCTCTACAGTTATTTAGCTAACAGTAGTTAACTGGCTGCTCTGTTTTGACAATAATTGTACTATTCTGTGAGAGAGTAGCTTAAAGATTGTCTGTGTTGGTCTAGTGAGATTATTTTGCTTTTAAGGCCAGTAGGCTGCAGTAAAAAGATAACTTGCAATATATGTGCTAAAACCTGAAGCAATACATGTCAGGCACATGCAAACTCATAGTTTTTTGCCTAATGCATCTTTTAAGTGTGGTTTCCCTGAATGCACGAGAGCTTTTTCGAAGTTTTCAGCCTTCAAGTTTCACACTTATCGCCAAAAGAAGGAAAGAATAGGAATAAACTGAATAGTGCAGGAGATTTAACATGTCATACTGACTTACGTAGCTCTTGAAGACTCTGTATTGGAATGATGAAGAAAGTGTTTTGTGATAATTATATAATGTTTTATATTAAAACTAGCATTAGAAATAGCTTGTATACAGACTGAGCAGAGTAGCTTTAGCAGGCTAAGCAAAAGGTCAACAAGGTTAATTTGTTAGAAATTCCTGTCTGTAATAAAAGGTCACACAGTGCCAAAATAGCCCACAGATGTTTGTTGAAAATCTGTTTGTGGACTTCGTTTCTGCAGAATGGCAGGAACTGTTTTTGTTAATGAGCGATTGACAGTTGTTAAATGACGACCGTGGGATCTATCTTCCTAGTGCACAACAAAGACAGACATCTGCTTTTTGGATCCATCACCTCTTCATGGGAAGACAAGATCGTAAACTGACTCGGACTTGTACCTTCTGATTGGATGGTACAAACATTTTACGTCATCTTCCTATAAAGCTGCGCTCATGTTTGTAAACATTAAGTTCTCACTGAAGGAATTCCTGACATGGTGCTTCCAAGCCGGCTTGTTTAAAGTTCTATTTGCGTTATCTCAACGACTTTTCCAGTTATTTTAGAGACGGGTTCTACACTCTAAATGTGAGGAAATCTGGGGTCTTCTCTTACATCTGGAAAGTCATATTACCGAAGGCAAGACAGTTACATGCCCTTTCAGACAATGTGACAAACAATGTACTGTTAAGTCTACATTCCCATCACATGTGTCAAGAAAGCATAAAGAAGTCTAGTTGACTGGATAGCAAATCCAAGCAGCACTGGTGATTGCAATTATGAGTGTTGTGATATGCAACTTGAGAATTCCAGTCAGTCTAGTTATGAAGACATGGAGGTCTATCCAGAAAAAGCAGACGAAGGACAATTTCTCAGAAATCCTTCCATCCTCTACAATTCAAACAATCACTATCAGGAAACACATGATATAAATCAGTCACAACTAATTTCCAAACTACAAGAAAATTTGACTTCGCTTAAGACTTCCTTAAGCTGACGTAAACACTGTGATGGATACCTTAATAAGTGAGGATCTCCACAGGGCTTGCAATACCTACACACTGATAGGAGAAAAACATTTTTTACATCATTGACTTCAATGATGCGGAGCCAGTGCCCAGTTGTCTTGGTCAGAATGACAAAGAATGTTCTGGTGAAAAACACCATTGCATCTCTCTTGTGCTCAGAGTCAGTGAGCAAGTAAAAACTCGTGTCCACCCTGATAATGTTGTTCAGGATTTGTGGGATGGTACAATTATTGAAAAGAACTTGCTGCTCAAGCACACGGCTTCTTCATTAGGCGTAATCCTTTATCAGGATGCCTTTGAAGTAGTAAAACCCCAAGGGCAGGGATGGCAAACCTGTGGTAGAGTGGCACGCAGACCCGTACAGGTTGGCACGTTATGAGAGGAACTGCATGTTTTTTTGTTTGTTTGTTTTTTGCCATCCCGCCCCTCAATTGTCTAAACTGGCACTTCAGAAAACCAGTCAGTGTATTTGGCAGTGACGGCGACACCCACAAGTCATTGAGCTGCGCCAAGTTCTTGTCTGAATGCTCATGTTTTAGGTCAGGTTCTTGTGTTCTTTCTGGGGAAGCAATTTTAAGTTCACAGACAGACTTAACAAACAGCTGTGGGCCCTCTCTCTCTCTGCAGTTTAATACTTTTATCATTGACAGGAATGTCTAGAGGGTATGCCCTGAACAACTTGCAAAGTGGTTGTTGCTAGCTTAATACATTTACTTTGCTTGGTCTGTATATTATTATTAATACAAAACAATACAGTGTATATAAAATATTAATGACGGCTCTTCACTCACCAATTTCAGGATCTGCTTCAGTGACTCTAGATCGTTGTTCTCCACTGAGTCACATGCGGATGGCGGCATGAACTCAGAACGCATTTTCTCCTCCTGAGAGAGAGAACTACTTTCGGCCACAGAATATGAGCGTGATCAAATGGGAACACACTTTGCAGTACCACCTTTTCTTTAATATTAGCTAAAAGAACTCCACTTAAGCCACAGGAAACACTGCACTCATTTCTGCTCATATTTGTAGTCGCTATGAAGCAGGCTTGTAGTTTTGCCTCAGCGGGAGATCAAAGCTGTGGATTTACAGCACGGAGCGCCCGGTTTGTGTGTTTATCTCCCTCTGCACCTCGCTGCCTCTCGCAGGGCTGTCTGCCCATCCGCCTCCTCTCTCCTCCTGCCGCAGGTCCCAATATTTCAGATTTAATTCAGCGAGAAGCTGAGCGGTGGGATTCCCTCCTGCGACTCTCACGCAACCTGTCATGTTTGAATCTTGAGAACATTTTTTAATTTTATTGGGCACAACGTCTGTGGAATAACTGATATTGTACCTTTTTTAGTATTTAATGTACTTTACAAAAATTCTCATCATCATTATTATTATAATTTGCCATATATATATATATATATATATATATATATATATATATATATATATATATATATATATAATGTCATTGTTTTGAACACTGCAAATACAAAAGTTCTAGTCATGGCAATAAAGCACCTTTAATTGAAAATGTTATTGAGTGAGAGAGACAGACAGATAGACAGAGAGAGAGAGACATAGCACTAAAAGAGGAGCGGTGCTGTGGTCACTGAGACACAAGAGAGGTGTACACAGAGATGCACTTCCTCCTCCACTGCAGTAAATATTCCCAAATTAGGGAAATATTTAGGAAATAATTACGAGAGAGACAGATGTACAGTGTACCTCCTTGGTCTTTGGCTTGGCGTCGCCTCACTTCGTCACCTCTCTGACCCATCATGGTAGCTTAGGTTCCTGGGATACGCTCTGCATGCAATAGAGTACATTTGAACACAAACGCATCGCACACAACTCAGCACAGCGCACTGCAGGTATCAAGGGGCGCCATGTAGCGCCATGTTTTGGGGGCACAGTTGGAAAACAGATTACGATTGCTACAAATGAATGGTTGGAAGATTTAACTACCATGTATAGGCTGTTCTAAGTTACCTGAAATGTCCTTGAATGTTCCCTCAAAAAATGCAAAAGTACTGATAGTACTACAGAACAAAGCTTTAAACATTCATTCAATCCTGTAATACTGCAGTAGGCTTAAACCAATGTGTCTCAAACCTGTCCTGGAGGAGCCCCTACCCTGCTGGATTTTGTTCAAACTGAGCTCTCAATTTTCTTAATTGAACCTTTAATTGAACTAATCATTTCCTAATTCAGAGTCTTACAACTATTTTTAACAGTAGGGGTTTAAGTTAAGTATAAAATGGTATAAGACATTATAAAGGAACCAGCTTTTTATCAGTTACACTATGTAAAGAGTCAAATGTGATCAAATTAATTCAATTAAGGGTTCAATTGAGTAAGAGCTCAGTCAAACCAGCGGGGCGGGTGGTACTCCAGCACAAGTTTAAGAACCACTGGCTTCAACTATTCAGGTAGAGTGATGGACATTTTTAAAATCAAAATCATAATTATCTGTCTTTCAACACACATTACAGTAAGCTAAATAGTGCATCGATTAGCCCTCTTGGTAGTGTAAACTGTCCATGACTTACCAGTACATTACCAGCGCTGCTCGTGCACCAGTTCACATCAATCAGACTGCTCATGTTGTGTCAATATAGACATCTTTGTTTCTTTATGTTAACTAAGTAGTTCATTAATTAGTTAACATTAACACATACTTGTCATGCCTCGTTAACTAACATATTAGTACATGTTATATAATAGACACTGTGTTACCAATAGTTTTTTTTATCAAGTAAAACATGTTTCAAATATAAACACTCTGACAATCAGTGGCAGATATCACAGAAACAGCCCACAGATGCCTGGATGTCAATGTCCAGGGTATGAATAGTTTTGAAGCTCGTTTGAACCTCATGTCACTAAACCCTGTGTATTGTGTGAAGGATGTGTGCTGATCACTTAAATAATCATAATCATATTAATAATAATAATAATAATAATAATAATAATAATAATAATAATAATAATAATAATGTACCAGCAGTACAACGATTGACAGTGATGTATGCTATACAACACAGGTACACAAAAACGCATTGGTTTAACATTTTTAAACATTATTTAGCATTTTTGTAAAAACAAGTTTATAGGCACAAGGTTTAAAACAAAAGTATGAGAGATCAAACAACAGCGACTAGGCCTGTATTTGTCTTTCCTGTATTAGTATTTCAGCAGATTGCATTGACTACCAGTTTAAAACAGAACATCACATCTGACATTTTGGAAAAAATAAAATAAACGGCACAATGGATATGCCTCAAACTACCACTGAATGAGTGAGATAAAGTACAATGTGTAAATGAGGGGAATTGTCTAATATCACTGTGTGGCTCCGGGGGTCCTGTCCTGCGCCTCACAATGGGCCACGGAGACCCTCTGGTGCGCATGCGCTGAGTAAGGGGCTGTCCCTGAATTGCACACTGCAGCGAAAGTGACCAGGGATCATCGAAGATAAACCACATTTACTGAAATGTTAGGTCTGACATAAAACATAGGAACAATGGAAATAATGGGGGGGCATGTCTGTGTGTAAGCAGGGAGGCGCCTGCTGTGACATTTCTGTTATCGAAGGACATGCGGATCAATGTTACGCCTTTTTTTCAGCATTACCATGTCATTCTATCAGTTCAATGAATAGGACAAGTTCGTCGCTTGGCCAAAGCCCGGCGGTGGGGCCTGCTAGTGGCCGGAGTGGAACTGGGTTTTCCAGCCGCAACCCCGGGCTGTGAGCACTGTGACAGGCCCCGGGGCGGACTCCTAGATGAGGACACTGCGGAGGGAGTAACCAAAACACGTGTATATTAGCATAGGCTAATATGCCGGTGAGCATTGTAACGTAATCACGTGACGTCAGACAACACCCTGGAGGGGCGTGGCTAACCACATACAGCGTAATCCCAACACGAGTCTAATTTGAAGGGCACTATAAAATACAGGTTTGAGGAGCGGTAATGGCTGTATTTGGGCTACATTTGTATCTATGTTTTGTATTCATTGTACTGTAGCCAGTAATATTATTTTCTGTAGTATTGTATGGATTTACATTATATGAAGCTAGAATGAGCTGAAACTTGAAATAAATTAAACTTGAAATAAATGCTTTAACTTGAAGTTTGTTGTCATGTTTCTTAAGGCGAGACACTACAGGCAAACATTGTGATTTCGCGTCCATATGTCAATTTTCTGGTTCTGGGATATTTGGCAACTAGACCTTTCATACTTTCATAATGTATACATCCATCACCAATAATATAAATCCTTGATTTGTGTATTTTTTCATCCCAAGTCGTCAATTGCACTTGGCATAAATATGGCTCCTGATAGAATTTCTCATGTAGAAATTCAGCCACTAATTTTAAAACTCTCCCTATCGAATCACATCTTTCAAACGCTTGTTTTGCAAGGCATATCATTAGCCACTCAATCTACGGCTATTTCCCTTCTATGCATTGTGCGTCGTGCTGAACTAAATACAAGTGAAACCCAAGCATACAAAAAATCCTATTACAAGTGTATTGTTTTAGAAGTTGTATATCAATAGTCAATTAATTTGTGTGACATAAACGGTCATATTTATGGAAAATACATTTTAATTGCATGTTTTTATCTGCCTTTTTCTCAAAATGACCTCTTTCTCATGCGCCAAATAGTTTTCCTCCGTGTTCAAAGTAGGTACAGTTACATTATTCCACACACTGGTTCTTAGGACTGATAGTCAGACGTGTCACAGGCATCTTTAAATATATTGTGTCAGTTTGGGCAGGGAGAGAGAAGAAGAGGAGAGGGAGAGGGACAGGAGGGGACGTATACGTCTCTCTCAGATGGGGCTGCACCACACTAGAGAGTGGGAGCACAGCAGGACAATTACTCTGGCCAGGAAGGTGTGGGACAGTGTGGTGCTGGAGAGACGGACAGCATCTGAGTGTGTGTGTGTGTGTGAGAGACTCACATCTCTCTCTCTGTTATTTTATGTAAACAAAAATATAGAATTGTATTGTTTTGAGGTCATCATCGGTGAGAAACATTTCCAATTCACAACATGCTGTCTAACCTCCTCAGAAGCACTACTGCAGTATTGTGGTGATGTTCTCTTCTTGTGGCTGTTTTGTGAGCAGGGAGAGATCTACAGGTCAGGTTTTGTGTGGTGTGACATATAATGCCATCTAGTGACCAGATATCACAACACAATTGTGCTCTAGACTTCAGCTAAGAAAAGATGCTGTTGCTGCTAAAAGTTCCCTTTTTAGCCTTTACATGTACACTGATTAGCCATAACATTATGACCACCTGCCTAATATTGTGTAGGTCCCCCTTTTTCCGACAAAACAGCCCTGACCCGTCGAGGCATGGACTCCACTAGACCTCTGAAGGTGTGCTGTGGTATCTGGCACTAAGACGTTAGCAGCAGAGCCTTTAAGTCCTGTAAGTTGCGAGGTGGGGCCTCCATGGATCAGACTTGTTTGTCCAGCACATCCCACAGATGCTCGATTGGATTGAGATCTGGGGGAATTGAACTCATGATTCTTCAGACCAGGCCACCTTCTTCCATTGCTCCGTGGTCCAGTTCTGATGCTCACGTGTCCATTGTAGTCGCTTTCGGCAGTCAGCATGGGCACTTGCTGCCTAATATATCCCACCCACTGACAGGTGCCATGATAAAGAGATTATCAGTGTTATTCACTTCACCTGTCAGTGCTCATAATGTTATGGCTGATCGGTGTATATTTGTACATTGTATGTTTGTTTGTACATATGTGTGCTGATGCAAATGTTTACAAGACGGTGGGCTTAAGCCCGTGTTAGTGTGATGTTGTGCCAAGTGGGCTACAGTGAGGGGCACCCTTAACAAATCCATTAGTAACTATGTGATCCAGGGATCCTATCCAGTCTATTTTTAACACTAGAAGTGCCGACATTTCGAACTACCTTCAAGCCGGTCATTGTAAATGATAGCTCTTTAACAGCTGCAATATGACAAAGGAAAACCATAGTATAAAACTCAGAAGTTTTATTCATGAACTTCACATCCAACATTTACATAGCACAAATGTAGTATTTAAATTGAAATATCATAAAACATTAATATTATTGCTATAAATAACAACACACTTTTTTCTAAACGCACACACTGCAGTCAAAACATGAACAACTATATAGCCTACAATGAGCAAAAAGCTCAAAAATGGCATACAATAAGAGAATGAAACAAGTGTATACATAAATATTGAAATAATGCTCAAAAGCAGTATTTTACAGTTCAAAAATAACTATTGCATTTATCAAAACATTTGTACACTAAACATTTTCAACATACAAAGCTACAGTGAATAAAATCGGTGTATTTCAATAAACTATTTACTATATATTTACCCTGCATACCTGACAGCTCGTACAGTCACACAGGACACGTTTCTGCACTTTCCCTGCATGAGCTCGTACCTCACACTGCATTTTGACAGCCTCTCCAGGTGACACTTTTACTCGACGAATATATAGCATCGCAATAAATGCTCCTCCACTGATCATGTCCATGAATCACTCGGTGCCATTTGCACTCACAGTGTTTTCACAGCACTGGCACAAACCCACGAAAGATCTGTCATTCCCAGTATCACTGATGCCCCTGAATCAGTCATGTTCATATACATGGCATGTCCAAAACGAGCTCTCTTCAATCTCCATTTCCAATCCATGTTTGTTTGCGGGTAATCACTGTATCCACTCAATCTGACTACAGTTGTAAGAAACACCTATAATGCAGTACAATCCGTGTGTTTTTCAAGCACATGAAAGACTGTAGAAAGGTAGAGATCGCCACTTGAGCGCCAGACTGACTGTATTGTAAAGGGCAGGCAGGATTATGGGTTATATTTGATTTATTATGTATTTAAATGACCGGTCAAAATAACCAGATTTTGACTATTCTAGGTAAATGTGTTTATAAATTATTTACTTTGCGTTTATGCAGCTAAAACGCAGTAGGTATGTTTAATACATATAGTTAGGAAAAGTCATGAACGGGTATGTGTATTTAGTGTATTTAGGAACACAGAGTAATTCAAATTTTAATAACTAAAATGGTCAAATTGACCGGCTCGGCGCTTCTAGTGTTAAATGTTCTCAAATTGTCTCTTCAACCACATCGCTGGGGAGTTTGTTCAGATTGTGACACCTCTCTGTGTGAAGAAGTGTCTCCTGTTTTCTGTCTTGAATGCCTTGAAGCCCAATTTCCATTTGTGTCCCCGGGTGCGTGTGTCCCTGCTGATCTGGAAAAGCTCCTCTGGTTTGATGTGGTCGATGCCTTTCATGATTTTGAAGACTTGGATCAAGTCCCCACGTAGTCTCCTCTGTTCCAGGGTGGAAAGGTTCAGTTCCCTCAGTCTCTCAGTAGGACATTCCCTTCAGACCTGGAATAAGTCTGGTTGCTCTCCTCTGAACTGCCTCTAGAGCAGCGATATCTTTCTTGAAGTGTGGAGCCCAGAACTGTCCACAGTATCCAGATGAGCTCTAACTAGTGCATTGTACAGTCTGAACATCACTGCCCTTGTTCTCAATTCTACACTTTTGACAATATACCCTAACATTCGGTTTGCCTTTTTTATTGCTTCCCCACATTGTTTGGATGGAGAAAGTGAGGAGTCCACATAGACTCCTAGGTCTTTCTCATGCGTTACTTCATCTAGTTCTATTCCTCCCATAGTGTAATTATAGTGGACATTTTTGTTACCTGCATGTATTACCTTGCACTTGTCCACACTGAATTTCATTTGCCAGGTGTCGGCCCACAACTGAATATTATCTAAGTCCCTTTGAATAGCCTGTGCTGCAGAGATTGTATCTGCTGAGCCACCTATTTTAGTATCATCTGCAAATTTGACTAGTTTGCGAACTATCCCAGAGTCCAGATCATTAATATAGATTAGAAAAAGCACAGGCCCTAGTACTGATCCCTGTGGAACTCCACTAACAACCTCACTCCAGTTAGAAGCAACTCCTCTAATCGACGCCCTCTGTTTCCTACACATCAACCAGCTCATAATCCAACTACTTACATTACCCTGAATGTCTACAGCTTCCAATTTGAGGGTCAGTCTTTGGTGTGGAACCTTATCAAAAGCTTTTTGAAAATCTGTATATCATATCATATGCTTTCACGTGATCTACAGCTGCAGTTGCATGTTCAAAAAATTATAATAAATTAGTAAGACATGATCTGCCTCATCTAAACCCATGTTGACTATCTCCAAGAATATGGTTTTGAATAAGATGCTCCTCTATTTTCTGTCTAATAATTTTTTCCAACATTTCACCGGTGAGACTGATTGGTCTGTAATTTCCTGGCTCAGTTTTGTCCCCTTTCTTGTGGATTGGTATGACATTTGCTGTCTTCCGGTCAGTTGGCACATCCCCTGTTCTAAGTGTCATTTGGTATATTTGAGTTAGCTGCCTATAAATAATTTCCCTAATTTCTTTAAATACTGTTGGAAATATACCATCTGACCCAGGTGATTTGTTTTTAATTCTGCTAGTCCCTTTAGTACCTCCTCCTCATTTATCCTGATCTCTCTTAGGGTTTGACTGGACTGATTGTTAACCTGTGGCATGTGATCTGTCTTTTCTTTTGTAAAAACCTCTGTGAAATACTCATTTAGAACATTTGCTACATCTTGTTCCTTTTCCAAGACACTTCCATTGTTGCCCTTTATCTGTTTCACTTCCTCCTTTATTGAACTCTTTGCATTAGTTTTAGCTCCAAGAGCTATGTTTCTTTCTATTTCCCTCTTTGCTCTTTGTATTTTGTTTAGTCTCCGTCCCTTTTGTATGCACTATACAACATTTTCTTTCTCTTTATATTTTTATGCATACCTCTATTAAACCATTTTGGCCAGTGTTTTTTGGTCCTCAATTTGCTACGTTTTGGTACAAATTTCTCCTGAGCTTCAAGTAGAATATTCTTAAAATATAACCATCCATTTTCAACTGACTCTGTATACAGTGTGCTCTAGTCTACCTCTTCTGCTGCTTCATACCTTCAAGGTTTGCTTTTCTAAAATTGTAGACCAGGAAATTGAAATCCCCCATTATAACAGCCACATCCTTGCTACATGCAGTCCTGATTACACTGTACAATGCAACATCTTTCTGAACATCTGAGTTGGGTGGTCTGTAACACACTCCTACCACTAATCCTCCAGATATTTTATTCAAAAGTTTAACCCACAAAGATTCTGTTCCGTTACTAGGATCTAATTCGAGTTCTTCAGCCTCAATGTCATTTTTCACATATAATGCTACCCCACCACCTCTTCCGTTTTGCCTGTCTCTTGTAAACTGTGTGTATCCTTCCAACTTGTATTCATCCCCATCATTTTCTGTAAGCCATGTTTCCGTCACTTCTACAACATCATAGTCGCACGCCAGCACTGTGGCTTCTTGGTCTAACATCTTGTTCCTTATACTCCTGGCATTGAGGTACAAACATTTCAGGACTTTCCTACTAGCAGATTCTCAATTTCTCTGCACATATGCTCTCCCAATGCATTAGCCCCCCTTCTGTTTAGATGTAGACTGTCCGGTTTGTACAGGTCCCATCTATCCCAGAAGAAAGACCAATGCTGCATAAACCTAAACCCCTCTTCCCTACACCAAGATTTCAACCACGTGTTAAACTTTCTGATCTCTTGTCTGTCTCCCTGGCCTGGAATGTGGTACCGGAAGTATTTCAGAGAAAACTACTGTGGAGGTTCTGCTCTTTATTTTTGTTCCTAGCTCTTAAAATGTGTTTTGCAGAACCTCTGCCCTACCTTTTCCTATGTCATTGGTTCCAGTGTGGAACAAGACCAGTGGATTCCCCCCGACTTTGGCCAGTAGCCCGTTTGCTAGTTTAGGCAGATCTGCAACCTGAGCACCAGGCAGGCAAGATACCATGCGGGTCTCCTTATCACTAGAGCACACTGTGTGATCTACACCTCTAAGAATTGAATTTCCTACTATAACTACCTCCCTCTTCTGGGGGGGAGTGGGCACCATGGTGCTCTGGTGCTCAACTGCCCTCCCGTCACCCTCTGAGCTGTCACTGTCCAACTCGGTGTCCAGCAGTTGGAACCTGTTGGGCAATTCAAGCTCTTGGGGTGTCTCTAGGGGTTGTGCACGCCCTTTTCTGCGGTTACGACCTACTGTAACCCAGCAGTTCTCTACGCTGTCCTGCTCTGAGTACTCAACTCTCCTAGGTTTTGGCGTGCACTGAGATCATGTGACAGATTATGTGACACAGGTGGACTTTATTTAACTAATTATATGACTTCTCAAGGTAATTGGTTGCACCAGATCTTATTTAGGGGCTTCATAGCAAAGGGGGTGAATACATACGCACCACATTTCCGTTTTTAAATTTTATAATTTTTTAAAACAAGTTTTTTTTACTTCACCAATTTGGACTATTTTGTGTTTGTCCATTACATGAAATCCAAATAAAAATCAATTTAAATTACAGGTTGTAATGCAACAAAATAGGAAAAATGCTAAGGCACTGTATATACGCACTGGGAAGAGTTGCCCAACTTGTGTCCTGTGGTCTGCGCAGGCCAGACGGACGTGGCTGTGTCTCTGCTGAGCGTCAGACAGTGGACACCTCTGACCTGGGATCCTCACTGAGCAGCGAGTGCAGAGTGTGAGGAGCCACTGAGACCCTGCAGGGACAGTGTGGCCCTAGTGTGCTGTGGGAGTGGGAGTCCCCTCAGGGGCAGGAGGGCGGTGGTGGCAGCGTGTGTCTGGTCAGCAGATGGTGGACAGGAGGGGACGGCTGTGTGGCTGAGAGGGAGCTCTCTTTCCTGGTCGATCTTCTCTCCAGTTCAGCCCCCAGTGACTCTCAGGCAGGCCAGTCTGGGTGTGTCCTGCAGCATTGCAGTGATCCGCTGATTAGGGCCTGTTCAACACTGAGAGACTGTGTGAGTGTGTGTGTTACTTACAAATTACATAAATGAAACCCCAAAAGAGCTATGAATAAACCATAAAAAACAGATCAATTCAGTAAATAAAACCCATCATCTACAGTGGGTTTTAGTGACATAAATCCAGGTGTACATTCAGTATTTGTTGCATGAATGAATGACAACAGTACTATTCAGTATTGCAATCAGAAAACATATATCTGAACAGTATATCTGAATATTTGTTAAAAACTGAGGTTCAGATTATCCATAATCGCCACTGGACACTCGGGCAAGCCAGCTGAGAAGTTGCTCAAGTCGCCGCAGCTAAGTATTGCCTTTTCTCTTGCGTTTCCTAGTACAGTTAAGTTACATTGATTGTTTACGTGGTTTGTTGTTTAGCTACGAATTGTATATCTTGCGACTGTTTGTTAGTGAATTTAGTAAGTTACTTAGCGCACTCGACACGCCCTGTCTGCAATCAGAAGCATTACAGTGTAGGCTGTGATTATTTAGCATTTGTTTAACATTACTACGAGCTATTGCTCAGTGTAACTGCATGTATCTGGCACTGTCTTTGTCTGTATTCAGATATTAAGCGGCCATTAATTGTGCTATTAGCAGTCCTGCGTGGGAGGGAGGGCCATCCTGACCAGCCTTGTGTATTTCAACAGAACACAGGTGTACACTGTCCTAATTAGTTACAGGTGTCGTATTTAACCACCCCCCACACCTCTGCGCCAGCAGCCTTCAGTGCCCCCCTTCCGAAGGGCCACATGTACAAAGGGCAGGGACTCTAGCTGTGGGACTACAGCAAGGAGAAGACTGCGAGGAGACGCTGCACAGCAACAACAGACAACCATGATGATCTCTCCGATTCCCGACCTGCTCTCTCAGTCTTTTCGGCGTGCACCTGCATGCCATTGTTTCTCTAATCCCTCCAACCTCATCTCTCTGCCTCTCCCTTCCTCCTCCCTCCCCTCTACTCCACTTTCTGGGGGCCTGTGGAACTGTCATCTCCACCTATCACCAGTCTCTGGATTTCCTCGCTCTCACCGAGACATGGATCTCCCCGGACAACTCTACCACCCCTGCTGCCTTATCCTCTCTGTTCGTCCTGTTCCACTCCCCTCGTCTTACCGGGCGGGGAGGAGGAACAGGGCTCCTGCTCTCCCCTTCTCTCCTCTTCTCTGTCCCCCCCTCTCTCTTTCGATCACGACCCACAGCTTTGAATTCCATGCAGTGGAAATCACCTCTCCCTCTCACCTCTTCCTTTTAGTTCTCTACCGTCCACCTGGTCCACTCACCTCCTTCCTGGATAAACTTGACTTTCTTCTCTCCACCCCTACTCTAGCTGTCCTCACCTACCATCCTGCTGGGAGACTTCAACATCCATCTCACCAACCCCTCCCACTGTGCCGGACTTCTTCCACTCCTGCACTCCTTTAACTTCTCTCTCTCCCTGTCTCCCCCCACTGACAGGGCTGGCCGCCAGCTAGACCTCATCTTCTCTAGAGGCTGCTCCCCTTCAACACTCTCCATGACACCCATGGACATCTTGGACCACCACTTAATTTTCTTCTCCCTTTCCCTCCCCTCCCTCCCTCCCCCCCCACTCCACCCACTCCCTCTGTCACCTTCCGCTGTAATCTCTGCTCCCCCTCCCCCTCCACCCTTCCATCCACTGCCCTCGCCCTCTTACCTTCCATTGACTGTTTTTCTCATCTATCTGTCAACTGTGCTACCTCCTCTTTGTTCTCCTCCCTCACCTCCTCCCTTGACTCTCTCTGTCCTCTCACGTCTCGTCCTACCCATCCCTCCCCTCCTCAGCCTTGGCTCTCTGCTGTTCTCCGCTCAACCCGAACTAGTCTGCGTGCCGCTGAACAAAAGTGGAAAAGGACCAAACTCCCAGCTGCCCTCGAAGTCTACCGCTCTCTACTGTCCACATTCTCCTCCTCTCTCACCTCAGCCAAGAAATCTTACTTCCAGTCTCTCTTCAAATCCACTGTCAACAACCCCCGCAAACTCTTCTCCACCTTCTCCTCCCTCCTTGCCCCCCCTCCCCCTCCTCCTCCCTCATCTCTCACTGCTGATGATTTTGCCTCCTTCTTCTCCTCCAAGATTGCAGACATCACACCAAAACCTCCCACCAATCAAGTTTCCTTTTCTTCATTCTAGCCTCTCTCAGATGCTGAAGTTTCTGCTCTCCTCCTATGTCACAAACCTACAACGTGTGCCATAGACCCTCTCCCTTCTCGCCTCTTCCAGGCAACCGCCTTTGAATCTCTGGGACTGTCCACACTTGTTTCTCCTCCTACCTAAGTGACCAGACCTACCAAGTGACTTGGCGAGGCTCCTCATCCACCGCCCAACCTCTCCTCACAGGCATTCCGCAAGGCTCCTTCCTGGGCCCGCTCCTGTTCTCTCTCTACACTTTGATGTTATTTATAGCAATAATATTAATGTTTTATGATCATATTTCAATTGAAATACTCCATTTGTGTAATACGCTTACAGTACAGTACAGTACATACAGTAGTGGTCTTAACAAGTATGCACACACTATTTTCCAAAAGTAATGTACCATTGTATGAAGTGTAAGTTGTTCTGTGTTCAACTATACATGACAGTAACATGTCTTTAAGTGTGTTGAACATTATTTTCCCAACATTGTTGCAAATAGAGCAGAGATGGCCAACTAGCGGCTCTTAATTCCACCACATGTGGCTCTCTTGAAGAGGCATAACAGAGCATACTGGGCCACATTCTGGTACCATAGATACAGTTCTGTACAGCATTTGAAATTGTACTGTATTATTGCACTTTGTATTGCTCACCATGGACAAGGGTGTCTGCTAAGAAATAAAAAATAATAATAAATCACTGCATTCGTGCAGATTCTACACAGAATTACGCAAATCTGTGTAACAGAACGTCACCCTTATCAGTGTCCTTTCTTTACCTAATGCAGTTATGCTAAAACTAAACTAGAATTAACAATTCCCCATGTTGGGTCTACCCCATATTTTTTTTTTTATAAAATCAGAGCCCTGAAATGCGCAAATCAAACAATTTGTTACACTCTAGCAAAAATTAATCAGGCGAGGGTGAAATCAATAACTGCAGCTCATCTCTGTACAGAACAGAGGGAACCAGAGCAGCGCATTTTAGCCTTGTGCATGGCTTCAGGGACAGATGTACAATGTATAAGCACAAGGAAGAGGACGACACTCACAGGATGGATAAACACAACTCAACTCGGACCGTCTCTATTGCCAGTTCCTTACAATATCTTTGCTCCCCAACCACACATCACTATGGGACACGTCTGGTGGAACAAGCCAGCTTGTTCACGATTACCTCCTCCTGTGGCCTGAGTCAAACCACTTCTAAGGGGCAGGCAGGTGGTGGTAATGTGATTATTTAGAAATGTGAGTCTGCACTTGACCCGACTACATTTCGCATATGTACATTTTGAAATGTTTTATGCAGTGAGTGAAAAAATATATTATTTGCCTCCACTAAATTAAAAGTGTGTGACCTATGCCCTAGTATGGGTCAGGCGTCTATGGTTTGGACACACATGCGCGCTAAACCAGTGTTAGCAGTTCGTAGGTACTACTAAAAAGATGGGTACACACCATGTCTAGAGGGAGGCACATATGATCAGCAAAGCAGAGGCTCGATTTAATTTGCTCCACAGTTGAAACATAGACCTACACGTAAATTAAAGGCGCAACCTGTATAATACATACATACATACATACATAAATAAATAAATACACATCTGCCCAGTGTACAGGCTTTGTCAGGGGAAAATTAGAAGTGCAAAATCAGCATCCTCACGGATCTAGCTAAAGTAACGTCAACTACTGTACACAGCACGCCCCCTGTTAACTGGCTATCTGACATGAGCTGGCAAGCAAGAGAGCAAAATCACCAGGGATAATTAAATAACTGAACAACAGACTGAAGAAAGCTTGAAAACTTATTCTGAAGAAGTGTCTCATTCAGCCGTGACAAATATTTGTATTTACACAGCCGCTTACATCTCTCGTCACATTTCTGCACGAGTTAGGAAAAACTCAAGACTCGACAATGAGACCGGGAGAGAAGACACCGTGGCCTATGTTCGTGTGGGTGAAATGTGATTGACACCACAGCCCACAAAACAACAGCTATCTGGGTGGAGCGTTTCAAAAAGCAATGTAACCTGCTGCGAACGTACTTCATCTTGGGGACTTTAATGTTGATGTGTGCGTCGCTTTTCTGTTTACTACTTAGGAGATGAAAGGAAACAATGGCTAAATATCTTCTTGTATCCTAACTTCACCATTTTATATGACATTTCAAATACTTCCAGTACATTCGACAGATTTTCACATTTTCCATGTGTTCTCCATGACTCAAAAAACAGTTCAAGGTTTTCCAGAACACGTGGGGACCCGGAGTTAGGCTATATACACATATACACTCACCTAAAGGATTATTAGGAACACCATACTAATACTGTGTTTGACCTTTAGAAATGTTGGCCCATATTGATAGGATAGCATCTTGCAGTTGATGGAGATTTGTGGGATCCAGGGTACAAAGCTCCCGTTCCACCACATCCCAAAGATGCTCTATTGGGTTGAGATCTGGTGACTGTGGGGGCCAGTTTAGTACAGTGAACTCATTGTCATGTTCAAGAAACCAATTTGAAATGATTCGACCTTTGGGACCTGGTGCATTATCCTGCTGGAAGTAGCCATCAGAGGATGGGTACATGGTGGTCATAAAGGGATGGACATGGTCAGAAACAATGCTCAGGTAGGCCGTGGCATTTAAACGATGCCCAATTGGCACTAAGGAGCCAAAAGTGTGCCAAGAAAACATCCCCCACACCATTACACCACCACCACCAGCCTGCACAGTGGTAACAAGGCATGATGGATCCATGTTCTCATTCTGTTTACGCCAAATTCTGACTCTGACCATCTGAATGTCTCAACAGAAATCGAGACTCATCAGACCAGGCAACATTTTTCCAGTCTTCAACTGTCCAATTTTGGTGAGCTTGTGCAAATTGTAACCTCTTTTTCCTATTTGTAGTGGAGATGAGTGGTACCCGGTGGGGTCTTCTGCTGTTGTAGCCCATCCGCCTCAAGGTTGTATGTGTTGTGGCTTCACAAATGCTTTGCTGCATACATCGGTTGTAACGAGTGGTTATTTCAGTCAAAGTTGCTCTTCTATCAGCTTGAATCAGTCGGCCCATTCTCCTCTGACCTCTAGCATCAACAAGGCATTTTCGCCCACAGGACTGCCGCATACTGGATGTTTTTCCCTTTTCACACCATTCTTTGTAAACCCTAGAAATGGTTGTGCGTGAAAATCCCAGTAACTGAGCAGATTGTGAAATACTCAGACCGGCCCGTCTGGCACCAACAACCATGCCACGCTCAAAATTGCTTAAATCACCTTTCTTTCCCATTCAGACATTCAGTTTGGAGTTCAGGAGATTGTCTTGACCAGGACCACACCCCTAAATGCATTGAAGCAACTGCCATGTGATTGGTTGGTTAGATAATTGCATTAATGAGAAATTGAACAGGTGTTCCTAATAATCCTTTAGGTGAGTGTATGAGTGTATATATATACACTCACACGCTGTGTATTCAACACATGTGCAGGCAGACACACACACACTCTGCTACACACTCCGCTGTCCCTCCGCAATCCTACCGGCTCATAAGGTTCCTACCAGAACTATATTAACTGCAATAGTCATGTTATTGTGTGTGATTACAGGTGATGTTTGTGTTGCTGCAGTATGTGCGCTGTTATGATAGGAAGTGTGTTCACATGGAGCGACACGCAGACTGCAGGCATTGCGCACGAATCAGCGGACAGTCTGCGCACTCGTGCTCTAAATGGTCCTATTCCGCGCAGATCCGCGCAGCGCTGACAGAGTGGTGCATTCTGGGCATTGTAGTTTTCTGTAGCAAGTCTGCTTAGACATGTAGCCGCAGATATGGGTAAAAAGCGGCGAGATTAAACAGTTAAAAACAGACTACAAGTGCCGAGGGTCACTGTGGGACTTCATCAAAGTCTGTTCTGAATCGTTGTAGGACATTAAGTATGAGCGGCACGACCAGTCCCTCTAGTTCCTCTTGAATGGCGGCCGAGCGCTGCGTGTAACTGCAGACTCCCTGCTAAGCAAGTCTCTTTCATGCGCCATGTGTTTGTGATATTGGTTGTGGTGTGAAATCATATACAGTGAACGTGTCGGGATTAGTGAATTTGGGGAGGGGGTGGCCATGCACGGCAGTCACGCATGCGTGGGGTTTGTAGGGCGAGCGCAGGGGTTTGTGCGGAGCTGCACACTACGCAT